>NC_090445.1:1543228932-1543559432 GCF_031143425.1 Pleurodeles waltl
AGTAGAAACAGTGTGGTGTACCACGGTTGGCGAGCCCACGTTGGTGCTATGAGTATTAGTTTGAGTTTGTTTTGACTCAGTTTGTTGAGCAGAAAGGAATGAGCGGGAGAGGGGGAAAAGCGTAAGCAAATATCCCTGACCAGCTGATCCATAGAGCATCGCCCTTGGACTGATGATGTGGGTACCTGGACACAAAGTTTTGGCATTTTGCGTTTTGTTTTGTTGCAAACAGATCTATGTTTGGTGACCCCCAGCGGTAGAAGTAATCTTGTAGAATCTGGGGATGTATTTCCCACTCGTGAGTTTGCTGGTGATCTCGACTGAGATTGTGAATACCTGGTATGTATTGTGCTATCAGGCAAATGTTGTTGTGAATTGCCCAATGCCAATTTTTTTGTGCTAGGAGACACAGTTGTGACAAGTGTGTCCCCCCCTGTTTGTTTAGATAATACATTGTTGTCATATTGTCTGTCTTGACAAGAATGTGTTTGTGGACTATAAGGGGCTGAAAGGCTTTTAGTGCTAGAAAGACTGCTAGCAGTTCTAAGTGATTTATGTGAAGTTGTTTTTGTTGACTGTCCCATTGACCTTGTATGCTGTGATTGTTGAGGTGTTCTCCCCACCCAATCATGGAGGCGTCTGTTGTGATAATGGCGTGAGGCACTGGGTCTTGAAAAGGTCCCCCTTTGTTTAAATTTACAGTGTTTCATCATTGAAGCGAAGAGTGTGTTTGGCGGTCTATCAAAACTAGATCCTGGAGTTGACCCTGTGCCTGCGTCCATTGTGTTGCTAGACACTGTTGTAAGGGCCGCATGTGTAGTCTTGTATTTGGGACAATAGCTATGCATGAGGACACCATGCCTAGTAGTTTCATTACAAACCTGACCGTGTATTGTTGGTTTGGCTGCAGGCTTGATCTTATATTTTGAAACGTTTGAACTCTTTGTGGACTTGGAGTGGCAATTGCTTTTTGTGTGTTGAGTGTTGCTCTCAAGTATTGCTGTATTTGGGATGGTTGTAAATGCGATTTTTGGTAATTTATAGAAAACCCTAGTTTGTGTAGAGTATCTATTACATATTGCGTGTGAATTTGACATTGTTGTTGAGTGTTGACTTTTATTAGCCAATCTTCCAGATACGGGAATACGTGCATGTGATGTCTCCTTATATGAGCTGCTACTACAGCTAGGCATTTTGCAAATACCCTGGGTGCTGTTGTTATTCCGAATGGCAACACTTTGAATTGGTAATGTTTGCCTTGTATTACAAACCTGAGGTATTTCCTGTGAGATGGATGAATAGGTATGTGAAAATACGCATCTTTTAGATCCAGTGTTGCTATGTATTCCCCTTGTTTTAGTAAGGGAACTACATCTTGTAGTGTTACCATTTGGAAATGATCTGATTTGATGAAGAGATTTAACGTTCTGAGATCTAGAATAGGCCTTAACGTTTTGTCTTTCTTTGGGATAAGGAAATACAGGGAGTAAACCCCTCTTCCTTTCTGGTGATAAGGTACCAGTTCTATGGCTTGTTTTGCTAGTAGTGCTTGGACCTCTATTTGTAATAGGTCTAAGTGTTGTATTGACATTTTGTGCGTTCTTGGGGGAACATCTGGAGGGAATCTTGTGAACTCTATGCAGTAACCAAGTTGTATAATTGATAGAACCCATGTGTCCGTGGTAATGTGTGCCCAATTGTTGCGGTATTTTGTTAATCTCCCCCCCCCCCCACCGGTGATATGTGTTGGGGAAGTGTGAAATTGAAGTCACTGCTTGCTACTAGGTGTTTGCTTGGCAGGCTGAAATTTCACTCTTCCCCTTGGGAACTGTCCTCTGTAGGAACCACAAAACCCCCCTCTCTGGTACTGAGACTGGTAAGTGGGTTTTGTTTGGGAAGTGGATGGTTCTGAGGGTTGGTGTCTAAACCCTCCCCTAAACTGTGGTTTCCTAAATGTTCCCCTGTATTGAGAGGAGTAGAGCGCGCCCATGGCTTTGGCCGTGTCCGTGTCCTTTTTCATTTTTTCTATTGAGGTGTCCACCTCCGGCTCTGAATAGCTGATGTTGATTGAACGGCATGTTCAATACCGCCTGCTGTATCTCTGGTTTAAAACCAGAACTTTGCAGCCATGCATGCCTTCTAATTGTGACTGCTGTATTGACAGTCCGTGCCGCTGTATCAGCAGAGTCTAGTGCAGAGAGGATCTGGTTGTTTGATATGGCCTGTCCTTCCACCACTTGTTGGGCACGTTTTTGATGCTCTTTCGGTAGATGTTGGATGATGTCTTGCATCTCGTCCGAATGTGCTCTGTCGTAGCGGGCAAGGAGGGCTTGTGAGTTGGCAATACGCCACTGATTGGCCGCTTGCGATGCCACTCTTCTCCCTGCCACGTCGAACTTACGGCTTTCCTTATCAGGGGATGACTGTGAATTTGCCCGTTTTCTTGCAGCCCCCACTACCACTGAGTCTGGAGGGAGGTGTTGTGTAATAAACACAGCGTCTGACGGGGGCGGTTTATTTATTTTTCTCGACCCTTGCCATGATGGCTCTCCCTTTTACTGGTTCTTGGAAAACCTGTTGTGCATGTTTAAGCATGCCCGGTTACATTGGCAGGCTTTGGTACGATGCATGTGTGGATGCCAGGGTGTTAAACAGAAGGTCATCCTCCACTGGTTCTGAGTGCATTGTTACATTGTGAAATGTTGCTGCTCTGGCCAGTACCTGCGTGTAGGACGTGCTGTCCTCTGGAGGTGAAGGTTTTGTTGGATAACAGTCTGGACTGTTGTCCTAAACTGGTGGGTCGTATAGATCCCATGGGTCCGCATCGTCCTGTGTCATCCCAGTATGTGTGGGTGACTGTGCCATTGGTGTACCCACTGGTGACAACTGCGGTGATTGAAGTGGGGATGTTTGTGGTGAGAAATGTGGGGGGGTGACTTTTCTCTAACCACCTTGGCTTTTGGTTGCATCTCAGTCTCATGAAAAGCCAGTTTTCTTTTGAACTTGAACAGAGGGATGGTTTGTATTTTCCCTGTGTCTTTCTGGATTTGTAGCCTTTGCTGAGTTTGGTCAAGCTCTTCCAAATCCAGTTCCTGCTCGAATCTGTGCCTTTCCTTGAGCTGTAGAGAGAGCCCCTGCTCTTCCGTGTAGGAAGTCTTTTTCGTCTCAGAAGCCGTTTTTTTTGGTACCGAAACCCCGATGGAAACTGTTGGTCTCGGTTCCGAGAGGCTTTTTCGAGGTTTGTTCGACCCTACCACTCGATGCAGACTCTTTTTGGTGCCGGTTTCACGACCAGAGCAATATTTTGTCCATTTTCAGTGCCGATATTACTTGGTCACCGTCTTTTCTGTGGGTCGAGCCATGGCCTTCCGGCAGTGGCGTCCCCGAGGTCTTTTGTTTTTTTATCTGACCTTGGGTGTGGGACGGGGCAGGTGTACTCACTTTTTGTGCCGTCGTCGATGGTCGATCTCCGTCTGAGTCATCCGAGTCCGAACCCTGAATGGATATTCCTGTTTCTTCTTCCTCGACGTCGAGGTGTTGTGTCGGCTTCGACGCCATCTGTAACCTTCTTGTGCGTCGATCTCTTAAGGTCTTCTTGGATTGAAACGCTTTGCAGGCCTCACAAGTATCCTCTCTGTGTTCGGGCGATAAACACAGGTTACAGACCCGATGCTGGTCTGTATAAGGATACTTGGCGCAACACTTCGGACAGAAACGGAAGGGGGTCCGGTCCATGAGTCTTTGGCAGGAACAGTGCACAGCATGTGTATCTGCAGCTACACATGCCATTGAACATATAAAAATAGCATGCTCCTGAACCACTGACACTTCATTGTGACTACTTTGTACCAGATTCACAGTGTGCACCAACCTTTTTATCTTTCACAGGAAAGGAAAAGTAGTTTTCTTGTTCTGAGTTAAAATGCCAATATATTCTAGAACTATATTGTTCGAGCTCAGGTGTTTGGATTCATGTTGCCTATGTTTCCGAGATAGCCATGGTAAATTTAATAGTAGGAGCAGAGAATAGGTTTATTCAATATCTGCCCCCCAATGACTTCCAGGAGTAATCTGCCAATTCAGTGCTGGTCGAAACTGGGCTGCCATATTAGAACTTTCTACATTTGAGAGACCCACCCATCCATTCATTGGCATTCTATAAATTGTTGGCTTGCGCACTCTAGAAGTTTATCCTTCCATTTAAAAGACAGGTGTTTGTTCTGTAGCTGTGTTTTGTTACTCTTAGGGATAAGGAGTGGTAACACTTGTAAAACATGTATGAGACTAGGAAGTAATTTCATTTGGCCACTTGCCACTTGGTCTAACCATGAAATTTCCACTTTCCCCCACCTGTAAAGATCTTTATATAACACATCCAGCAATTTAGGAATATCGTGAGACTATATATGTTTTATGATCTTTGTTAGTCGGACCCCTAAATATTGAAAGGATGATCCGTCCCACTGAAAACCAAACCTTTGCATTATATTTTTGGTTGTTCCCTGTGGGTCGGAGTGGCCCAAAGTAGCAGACTTTTTGTAATTAACTCTAAGCCCATAGGCCTTCATAAAGACATCTAGTTCTCATACTAAAGCTGGACTAGAGGTATCTGGTTCAGTGACAAAGCAAAGGATGTTATCATTATTATTTTATATTCAGTTTATTCTAGGGTAATACATAAGATGTTAGGATTATTTTTATATAAAAGGCACAACTGAGAGACCAAATATTAATGGGGAATGACTAGGCTTGTCACCTGGTTGGGTTTATTTTGGGTGAAAACTCTCCATTTCTTTTTAGTTGTGATGTAGGGTGAACAAAGTTGTCCGTAGTGTAATTTAAAGGTTTTGGTGACATTTTTTGCTGAAATCTCTAGTCCGCTTTATAGAAAGCCTTCTCCGCATCAAGCGAAAGAAGGATCATTTGGGTGCCAAACTTTCCTATGCATTTATCAAGCTGAAGGCTAGTCTGGCGTTATCAGTAAAGTGTGTCTACTTTTAACAAACCTGGATTGCCGAAGAGAAATAAGTGCTGCAAAACCAAAATAGATGTGAACATGTTTTAATCAAATTTTAATAGCGTGTGTGCTCTATATTGGCTACAAGATTAAGGTTAACATAGATTCCATCACTGCCTTTGTAATTTTTCCAGACTCTTAAATGATTTAAACAATTTTGTTAGGAGTTAAACTAGAAGGTTAATATATGCCTTATAGAAGGACACGAACAGCCCATCTGGACCAGAGGTTTTATTGTTTTCAGTAGTTTAAGTGAGGTTCGGACTACATGGATGGTGATAGGATGTTCTATGAGACAGAAATATGAGAGAGATAAATCAAGTTTGTCTCTTCTCAGGAACTATAAGGTCTCAAAATAACTATCTTGGGTTGCCTCATCTATGTTTTTGTGTCCTGTAAAGGCCAGTACAGCATGAGGGATCCATATGTAAATTTTCGTTATCACTGTGGACTGAGGGAATCAGGTTTCTAGTTTGTACTTTTTGCAATTTATATACCAGGAGCCTATCTGTTGTATTCATATTATTGTGGATTTGTGTAAATATTTTTTTTGCTGCATCTTTCATCAACAGTTGTTCCAGTACTCCTCGAGATTTCCTGAGCATGTGGTATACTTTGAAAAAAAAACTTCATTTTTATGTTTGAGTTTAAGGTCTCAGATCTAGTTTTCTAGCTCGTTGTTTTTTGTTACTGCTATGCATGTGAAGCAGGAAGCATCCTATTTTGCGATTTGGTAACCTATTACCAAACTGTAAAATGAATTTGCGATTCAGTACTAGGAAGGGGTGTGCTAAGGGCATCCGTTCCTAATAGTGACTTGCAGGGATATTTAAGAATGTTTTGCGACTGAAATGCAGTCTCAAGCAATTCTCAGTTTACCACTAACTTCAAGTTGGTGGCAACCCATTTCCAAATGGGAAGGGATTCCCCAGGGACCCGTTCCCCTTTGTGAATGTGGGTGTAAAATATTCTTTAAGAGCGGCAGTTGTCCCACAGACCGCTGCCTACTCTTAAAAAAATGAAAAAAAAAACAAAAACTTTTCAATTTTGAAATGCATCCAGTTTTCCTTTAATCCCTCGGGTGCCTCGGACATAACGGTTACGTCCTGGGCAGCACCGCTCGGGTGCCCAGGACGTAACAGTTACATCCAAGTAGGGGCACTTGGGGGAAGCACTAGCGCTCACCCTATGGGGGCCCTGCACCCCCCACCCCCTGGGTAGGGATGGAAGGGGAAATCCCTTCCCCTTCCACCCCCGCCACCCTGACATCTGATGATTTAAGTGCACTATTGCACACTGACCTCATCAGAGGCCTACCCCTCCGCGCTGGAAGCCCAAAAGCATTTCTCTTCCGATCACGTGTAGGGGCTGAGAGAGGCCTTTCCTTTCCCTTGATGTCTCTCTCTGCATTTCTGCTGCCCGATCACTATGCCATCAGGCAGCAGAAATGCCCACTAGACACCACAGACTTTTTTGTTGTCATTATTGAATAAGGGGAGCGGCCCGGGGGGGCAATTTATTTTTAGGCCATTTCTGCCTCCCCTAGGGGCAAATCTGCCTATTACAATTAGGCCGATCAGCCCCCAGGTGGGGCAGAAACCGCTAGACAACAGAGCAAAAATATATATATATTTTTTTTATGTTGGGAGCGACCCCTTAGGCAACGGTCACTCCCCTGGGGGCAAAGTTACTTTTAGGCCTTTTTTTATTAGGCCAATCTGCCCTCAACGAGGGCAGAAACCACTAAACACCAGAGAATGTTTTTATTTATTTATACTTATACATAAAGGGAGATCCCCAGGGGGGGCAAAATATTTTTTGGCCTTTTCTGCACCCCCCGGGGGCAGATCAGCCTATTATAATTAGGCCAATCTCCCCTTAGGGGGGAGGCAGACACCCTAGACACCAGGGATATATATATCTTTGTTTACTCTATTTCTTCTTATGCAAGGGTCGCTCCCCTTGGGGGAAAATTGTATTTAGGCCATTTCTGCCCACCTTGGGGGCAGATCAGCCTATTTTTATTAGGTCAATCTGACCCTGGGGGGCAGAAACCACTAGACATGTGTGTGTAGTTTGTTTGGGGGGGGCAGCCCCTAAGGCAAGGGTCTCTTCCCAAGGGGGCACATTACTGTTGGCCGGCCTATTTTTGGAAGGTCAATATGCCCACAAGGGGGTCAGAAAGCCCACCAGAAACCAGGGAAGATTTTTGTTCTCCAAAATAAGAGGGTGGGGGTATGGCCATACCCCCACCCCAAATGAATGGGGCCACAGTTGATGTGGCAATTACCCGTGATCCACAGCCTGTGGGGGGGCAGAAAACCTACTAGGTGTCAAGGAATTGAAAAAAAAATAATATAGTGTGGTGGTGGCTACCAACCAGTTTGGGCTTGGTTATGCCCCCACCCCAACTGGGGGTAACAGTCTTTCAGCACTCCCCCGCACACTAAAACATCTTATCCCACGGCAAGCAAGAGGACATTTGATTATTTTGGGTTTTGGTTTCACATTTGGGCCATGACAGATTGGCTAACTCTCAAAATCATCCCACTTGGAATGGTGAGGGCTGCACTTTTTGGAGTTTGGGACGCTGGCATGTAGAAAAATCCACAAGACCTAGACACATCTGAAAACTAAACATTTGGGTGATTCCAGGGTGGTGTGCTTCACCATTTTCTTACCCACAATGCCCTGCAAACCTCCAACTTGGCTGGAAATCCCAATTTTTTCCCACATTTTTGTGATGGAACCTTCCGGAATCTGCAGGAATCCACAAAATTCCTACCACCTGGCATTGTCTCATCTATACCGATAATAATTCTGCCGCACTTGTCAGCCTAAAAATATATTTTTTCAAACTGCCCTTTTGGACCCGCTTTGGTTCCCCCTCAATTTTGACATGTTTGTGGCTCTTCCCTGTCACAGGCACTTGGCCCACCTACCTACAAAAGTGAGGTATCTTTTTTACCAGGAGACTGAGGGGAGCATTCGGTGGTAGGAACTTTGTGCTGCTGTGGTGATCCCACACAGAAATGTGGGAAAAATTAGATTGTTTTTTAGCGAAATTTGAGGTTTGCTGAGGATTCTGGGTAAGTAAACATTGTAGGATCCATACAAGTCACACCTCCCTGGATTCCCTCGGGTGTCTAGTTTTCAGAAATATTTGAGTTTGGTAGGTTTCTCTATGTGGCTGCTGAGCCCAGGACCAAAAACGCAGGTCCCCTCCCCGCAAAAACAGGTAGGTTAGTTTTTGGGGCATTTCCTTTCGCGGCACTAGGCCTACCCACACAAGTGAGGTACCATTTTTATCAGGAGACTTG
Organism: Pleurodeles waltl; assembly: GCF_031143425.1. Classification (NCBI taxonomy): domain Eukaryota; kingdom Metazoa; phylum Chordata; class Amphibia; order Caudata; family Salamandridae; genus Pleurodeles; species Pleurodeles waltl. The sequence continues at coordinate 1,543,237,270 of NC_090445.1, forward strand.
GGGGAACGCTATGTGGAAGGAAATTTGTGGCTCCTCTCAGATTCCAAAACTTTCTGTCACCGAAATTTGAGGAAAAAGTGTTTTATTTTTGGGGCAAAATGTTGAGGCTTGCAAAGGATTCTGGGTAACAGAACTTGGTGAGAGCCCCACAAGTAACCCCATCTTGGATTCCCCTAGGTGTCTAGTTTTCAAAAATGTGCAGGTTTGGTAGGTTTCGCTAGGTGCCGGCTGAGCTAGAGGACAAAATCCACAGCTAGGCACTTTGCAAAAAACAGGTCTGTTTTTTTTTGGGGGAGAATGTGATGTGTCTACGTTGTGTTTTGGAGCATTTCCTGTTGCGGGCGCTAGGCCTACCCACACAAGTGAGGTACCATTTTTATTGGGAGACTTGGGGGAACGCTGGGTGGAAGGAAATTTGTGGCTCCTCCCAGATTTCACAACTTTCTGTCACCGAAATGTGACGAAAACTTTTTTGGGCCAAATTTTGAGGTTTGCAAAGGATTCTGGGTAACAGAACCTGGTGAGAGCCCCAAAAGTCACCCCCTCTTGGATTCCCCCAGGCGTCTAGTTTTCAAAAATGCACAGGTTTGGTAGGTTTTCCTAGGTGCCGGCTGAGCTAGAGGCCAAAATCCACAGCTAGGCACTTTCCAAATAAAACACGTCAGTTTTCTTTGGGAAAATGTGATATGTCCATGTTGCGTTTCCTGTTGTAGGCATTAGGCCTACCCAAGCAAGTGAGGTGCCATTTTTATCTGGAGACTTGGGGGAAACACAGAATAGCAGAACTAGTGTTATTGCCCCTTGTGTTTCTCTACATTTTTTTCCCTTACAAATGTAAGACAGTGTGTAAAAAAAGACAGCTATTTGAGAAATGCCCTGTACTTCACATGAAAGTATGGGGACCCAGAATTCAGAGATGTGCAAATAACCACTGCTTCTCAACACCTTATCTTGTGCCCATTTTGGAAATACAAAGGTTTTCGTGATACCTATTTTTTCTCTCTTTATATTTCACCAAATGGAATTGCTGTATACCCGGTATAGAATGAAACCCCATTGCAAGGTGCAGCTCATTTATTGGCTCTGGGTACCTAGGGTTCTTGATAAACCTACAAGCCCTATATACCCCCACAACCAGAAGAGTCCAGCAGATGTAACGGTATATTGCTTTAAAAAATCTGACATCGCAGTAAAAGTTACAGAGTAAAACGTGAAGAAAAATGGCTGTTTTTTTCACCTCATTTTCATTTTTTTTGTTAAATTTCAGCTGTTATTTTCCGTAGGAAAACCTTGTAGGATCTACACAAATTACCCCTTGCTGAATTCTGTCACTAACTGGAAGGAGGCTAAAAGCACAAAAAATAGTAAAAATGGGGTATGTCCCAGTAAAATGCCAAAATTGTGTTGAATAATGTGGTTTTCTGATTCAAGTCTGCCTGTTCCTGAAAGCTGGGAAGCTGGTAATTTTAGCACCGCAAACCATTTGTTGATGCCACTGTCAGGGATAAACCCACAAGCCTTCTTCTGCAGCCCTTTTTCCCCATTTGTTTAAACAAAATACATTTTTGCTGTATCATTTCTTGGTCTCCTTCAGGGGAAGCCACAAACTCTTGGTGCCTCTAGAATCCCTAGGATGTTAGGAAAAAAAGGACGCAAACTTGGCGTGGGTAGCTTATGTGGACAAAATGTTCTGAGGGCCTAAGCACGAACTGCCCCAAATAGCCAAAAAAAAGGCCTGGCAGCGAAGGGGTTAAGGAAAACAGGCTGCATTAAAAAAAAAACTTTTATTTAAAAAGCAATTACAGGCATGGTGGCCTACTGACCCCAGCAGGCCAGTATCCCTGTGATTTTGGCCATTCCCAATGGGTTGCAATTTGCGACCTACCTCATGAATAATGATGCAGTAGGTCCATTTGTGACCCACTGGGAATCGCTAAATGTGTTTGAGACACATTAGTACATTGCGTTTGTGATTTCCTAATTGCGAACTGCAAAGATTTACAACTAGGAAATGGCAAACATTTAGTTGTACATCTGGCACTTACTTCTATATCTGCCAGTATCAACATTGACACATTAACCCCTTATTATGTATGAGTTGGTACAGATCGAAGCTAATATTCATTCCAAGTAAGAGCTTGAGTAGTTCTTTCTGAGCATTGGTAGATACGTGTGGCCAGTTCTCTTATTCTGCTGATGCCCTGAGTTCTCCATTCCACTTGGATTTCTCTGTTGGACAAATTTATAGGTGGGTCTTAGTGTTCTTCCACTAGAGATAGGTGAATGATTTCTCAGTCTTCTCCTGGCGTTTTGACTGTATGCTGTTGGTTTTCTTTTATGAAAAGCTGATAGAACGAGTAACCCCATCTGTGCAGGATCTTATCCTGATGTTAATGTTGTGTAATGGCTTTACATTGTCAATGCCTCAATAATGTAGAAGTGGAAAAATCTTGAAACAGAAATATTTTATTCTTTTATATTGGACAGAATCTTGTTGTTAGGTGGATGCTATTATAGATTCCTTGGCTTTAAAGTATTGTGCTACTGTCTAGACATTGTTAGAGAGCAAGTTAATCAATAAACTTTTGAAGTATTAAAATACTAATTAAAAGAGTAAAGTGTGTATTAAAAGTTCATTTTGAAATAAATATTGTTCAAATGTAAAACCTGTAAAATGGCAAAAGTGGTGGACACCATAAACAATACACATTTAATAAGAAATAATGTTGATTAATGTAGAAATGATTTATAATTATTATGAACTAATACGAAGACTAATGTAATTGAATGAAATGATTATTTAGTTTAATGTGAAAATAAATGTTTTATCAAATATGGGCATACATGAAAAGGCCTAAAACTAACTCTTTGTTTTAAAAGCTTGTGCAATGGTTTTCTGTCTTAGTTAGTTGCTTTCTATGATTTTAATATAGCAAAGTTTAGATGGTGTAAGTGCAGTTCCTTCCAATTCTTAGTGGCATGCAGATTCCATTTAATTTCAGTGCTGTTTAGATGTCTTTGTTCTTTTTCTATGATTCTGTAATTTCAAATGCATTAAGGCCAAACATTACTGAACTGTTCCCTATTATGCCATTGCCCAATGAAGACGAGCAGAAGGTGCTCCGCTAATGAAGACATTGCTGCTTGCTAATCTATTTAGTAGAGGTATAATCAAATGTGAATTTATCTTTCTTGCAGATTTTTATGTTTTCTCTCTTTAGAAAATTCAACCACCATTTGTGGTTAGCGCCATAGGCAGATGTTTTTCAAATTAATTTTTGTCTTCTTTTCTTTTTGCATGGAGCCCAACATGCTTTTCGAATCAGAGATGCAAGAGCAATTATGCCAAAATCTCAATTTGACGGTTTCATATAATTTGATTGTAAATACTCATCTGAGATAACTAAATGTATTTTGTGTCTATATTTCATTTGTTATTGTTGTAATTCTGAATAGTTGTTCTTGAATGCTTAGTTGTAAATATTTTGCCTAGGTTAAGATTCTCCAAAGATTTGGTCAGCCTGTACAGTTTCTGTACTTATATCATTTGGTCCTGCATTTGATTTACGTGATCTTAGCATTGTTAATCTAAATGACAATCAATGTTTGAATTTTATTGAACTGGTGTGGTGATTCATGGCTACATAGACTTTGGTGTGTATAAATCACTGACTCTAAATTTGAAAGTGATGTTTATTGGTTTGATGTGGTTAGTGTTGATTGCAAGGAAGTTAGGAACTTCCTATCCGAGTCCAAAGATTTGTGTCGACCTCTAAGGGTAATTGATCGTTACCATATACGTGTCACCTTAGAAATAAATTATCAAAAGGAATATAAGGCTGGACATGCCTACAAGGGTTAAGTTGCATTTTTGTTGGTAGGGTGAGTAAACCCTTTGTGTGAAAGCTAGTGCCATTTCTGTATCCTCTGGAAGGTTAAGATGATCTTGAAGCAGGTCATAAAAATGTTGTTCCAATTTAGCATTTGGAATATCTTTATTCAGTCCCCAATGTGTATGTTGTTTATCCAGGCTCAATTTTGTAATCTTCCATTTTTAATTCCAACCAGGTTTGTTTTGACTCTAATGTCATATTTTAGGACCAACTCATCTCTTTCATGTGCTTGTTCCACTAGGCCATTCTCAAGATGGTCGATTCTTGTTGCCATCTTTTGTAGCGTGCAGTCAAGATTTGAGATTGGTTTTTGAAAGTCTTATTAAAAGGAAGACATAATCTTTTTTTTAACTCTGGAAGAAGTTAGATGTCTGCTTGTTTTGATGGAACTTGCAGATTTTGTTGTTCTTGGTTTACACCTATGTCAGTTCGAGATGAGTTCATCGTTGAGTCTTGGCTCAAGGTCTGGACTACTTTTGGCTAGTGGAGCATATCTTGGATAAAGTGAGTCTTAAGAGCTTTGTTTCTATCCTCAGTGGGTGGAACCTTGATATTCCATACACAAAATCGTAATTGCTTAGTCTAAGCTGCCCCTTAAGGTGGCACGCTTCTAGGATAGCTTACATGGTAGAATATTCAGGATTGGTATTTCTCTCCCCATTTGTTTATGGTCAACATCTGTGACACTTAACCTCTGGGTTTCATGCAAAAGAATACTGTATGAAGTGTGGGTTATCTAAAGTGCGTTCTTGATTTTAGATTTTTTTTCATGCTGTGAGTCAATCTCATGAATTAGGAAATCCCAAATGATGTGGTGATGTGACTCTTTCTCTTATGTGGTAGTTGTCATGCTTGGTTTTAGTGTGCTTCTAGTTTAATTCTGCTTCTTCAAATCGGAGTACCCACTAGGCGATCAGAAGAATATCCTTAAGAGCCCTCAGGAGGCTTAGAGCAGCTTGAGTCCAATGATTTCCTCCTGTATGTTTGTAGCTTTCTGTTATTGTTTTGCTGCTATAGATGAAACAGAGCATCGGCAACAACACAGCAAGCCTCGAGGACAGTCCAGCACCTCATCTTCAAGACTCCCTCTTCCAGTTACGTTGCATGGTTAGGCCTCAGGCATCTAAATTGTTTTTGTTTTTTTTAGATATATTTTTATTAACCATTTGTTGTTTTACAAATACAAAACAAATTATGACATAGTTTAGTACATACTTGGCCTTCTTTTATCAGTGTTAGTAACATACTTGATTGCTCAGATTTAAACTTTGGTTACTCGTTATTCATTTAGTACTTGACTCCAACTCATGCCTTTTTATAGTAAGTGAGCCTATTCTATTTTTCAATTTTACTCCTTTATGTGGGTGTTGTACGACTATTTAGTTAATGACCACACAACAGACTTAACATGTACTGTACAAGAATTAAATATTAAACTTTAACTTTAACATTGTTGGCAATACATAGCTTAAGTGATTATATTTGCTATGGTGCGCCATATCAGGGTCCTCTCGGTGAGTATGTCCCCATCGTACTCCCATTATTTTCATTCCACGTTTAACGGGCAGCCTTCCACATCCAGGTTGTCTAATCCTAGATGCACTTGATTGAGACCGGTTGTCGTTGCTAACTTAATTTTGTTCTCAGTTCTGCAGGCACCCAACCAGCATCCTCTCTAGTTGGTATGTTATATTCCTCCCTTCCATTTGTCTGTTTAAACCTCTATACTAGCTGATTCTTCCGTAGATGTTCCCGGTCCCCTCAGCATGTCTTCCCAGTTCGACAGTATGTTCTCCCACTTTGGTGCTATTGGGTTTTGACGCAGGCCTTTCACCTCTTCACTTCTCAACACCTGTAACTCAACCCTGGACCATTTCGCCACATCTCGTCTCCATTCAGATAGGGGGGGATCCAGAGGCCTTCCACCTTTTTGAAATTAATCTCCTATAAAGTACTAAAGCTAGGTCCAGAAAACATTCTCCCACTTTTCCCCTCAGGATAGGCTAGGGCATTGCTCTACTCTGCGTCCGAAAGCTCCCTGCCTAATGTCCTTTACCATCTCTCTCTCAACTGTATAATGGGTCCAGACCGTCCTCGATTTGGATCCAATATAGTTTAGTCACTAAGTGTGCCTCCTCACCAGCTGTTAGTAGAAGATGCAGCACCCTATGGGTAGTGGGCTCCACGTTGATCGTGTCCCAGTGTTTTTTTCAGTGTATGCTCCAAATTACTGAATAGTAGGAACTGTCCCCGAGGGATCCCCCCATTCACAAGGTCAGTAAAGGATCTCAGCACCCCTTCTCAGAACAAGTCACTGATTGTCTCAACTCCCACCCTCCTCCATGCACCCAGTCCTGAGCTCCCCGTGTTATCTCCCCTAGGCTCGAGTGTAGGGACCGATAATGGAACTGCCGGAGAATATGGAGAACCAACCCCGACCTTCTTTGTACATCTCTTACAGCACAACATCGCTACTCTTGTCATCACACTGTCTGTCCGTGGGGGTAGTTTCCTGTTTATCATACGTGCAATGATCCAGTTTGTGTCCATTGCTTCGTGAGCGGTGCACCTATCCAACTGCCCCTTACTGGCAAACCAAGCGGCAGCCCATTGTAATTGGGATGCCAGATAATAGGCTTCGAAATCTGGGGCACCCAGACCACCCATTTGGGCCCCCCAGGCTTTCTTTTTCTTCAGTCGCTAGTGCCTTCATTGGGATCTTCTGTAAGTAGGCCTCTAGTGTCTCCGCCACGATCTCTACTGGCTTCCCATACAATTGGGAGTAATATCTATTAAATGCGTTGTTTAATGGGCCTGGCATAATTCTACGTTCTCCTTCCCTGTCTAGTACATTTGTTATGGGTTCTCCGCCCCCCACCCCAAGATCTCACCAGCCAAGCCAGCATCTTCCCTGATCTGCCCTCCTCTGACTGCTGCGAGGCTAGGTATTTTTGCAGGTTGTGGCATCGGAGTCATTCCTCAGATTGGAGATGATCTTTTTTTGCCTGAGTGTATTCCTCGTCCTTTTTTGTGTCTCCTTTCTGCCTCAATTCCCCCTCATGTATTTTCTTTTCCAGGATAATCAGTTCCCTTTCGAGTGTACGTCTCACCCCGGTCGATTGACCCAAGCAGTAGCCCCTCGTCACCAACTTAAGTGTTTCCCACTCCATAGACCGAGAAGAGGCAGATCCCTTGTTGGAGCTAATGTGATCTTTTAGATGCTGTCTCAGATCTTCTCTGTATGCCTGGTCCTCTAGTGCTGCGGGGGCGAATCTCCAAGTCAGTAATAGGGGGTTATGATCGGAAAGGGTGCGTCCTAAATATTCTGAGTGAATCATTCCACGTGATAGTGCTGCAGTGCAAACCACTCTATCAATTCTAGTGTGAACACGATGTAGACCGGAGTAAAACGAGTATTCTTTGTCGTTTATATGTTGTTCTCGCCATACATCTACCAGACCCCACGATTCCAACCATTCACTAATTTTCCTAGCTATCTTCCTTGTCACTGCTCCCTGCAGTGGAGGTGTAGATCTATTCAAATCTACGTCCAGTACGCTATTGAAGTCACCTCCAACCAGAAGCTCCCCCCTCTGTTGACGGGTAAGATGGCTCGATAATCGTGTCATAAATGGGACCTGATCCTGGTTGGGAGCGTATATACAGCTCAGTGTTATCGGGGTGTCGTGCAATTTCCCTTCCAGGATTACAAACCTTACCTCGCAATCTATTTTGGATGAATCTACTTCAAGGGGGACCCCGGCTCATACCCATATCATTGCTCCCCTTGCGTATGCGGAATATTCTGTGGCAAACACCTGCCCTCTCCATCTAAGTCTTAGTTTCCTCGCTTCTCCCATTGCTAAATGAGTCTCTTGCAGCATTGCAATTTTTATGCCTCTTCTCTTTAGGTATGACAGTATTCTATGTCTTTTGGCTGGGGTGCCCATCCCTCTAATATTCCACATCAGTAAGTTGTATCCTGCCCTGTTAGTATTTTAGTCCAGTGGTACCTCCCCGAGTTTACTCCAGTCGACGACCCCAACTTGTGTTCTATCAAACCTCTAGCATGCTTAAACCCTGTTCCCAACATTTCCAACTTAACCAAACATTGTTTCCTCCAACTCCCCCACCCCAGGGCGCCTCTCAAACCGTAGGTAGCCCATAAAATTGAGCAACAGTGCTTCATGTTCAAGTTTTTAACAGCAATTCTCGCCTTTCTAGATGAACAGGCGGGACTTCAGTTGGGGAGTAGGCCATATCCAAAGGGGCCTCATGTTCGTCCGTTGCACCTCGTCTCAGGGCACTTTCGCATCTTAGTTATTATAGTTCGTCTGCTGTCCACGGGGTCACCTTCGGGGCCACCTCCGAACAGGTCGAGCCCCCGGACGACATCACTGTGTCTTCCGATTCACCTCCAGAACACTCCAGAGGGGACATCTCCCCGGCCACACGGGCCGCAGCTTCCAGCGCTGCCTTCCTCCCCGCTCCTTTTGTTTCTGGGATGGTGCCAGGCGGGAGCGCCCCCTCGTACGCCGCATTCCAGGGCTCTGGTGCGATCCACTTTCACTCGTTCCTCCGGTTGCTCTGTGCTCCGTTCGAGTCCCATGGGTCTCCAACCACTCCCATGCTTCTTCAGGGGACTGGAAGAATGTGGTTTTACCGTCCAGTATCCCTCTCAGCCTGGCCGGGTAAAGCAGGGCGTACTGGATTCCTTCCTCTCTTAGGGCCCTCTTGACTGCCATATATGAGGCGCGTTTGTTCTGAAACTCCAGCGTGAAGTCCGGGAACAAGGTCACCTCACCATTCGCTACCTTGAACGGGCCCGCCTCTCTTGCCCTTTGTAGAAGTATATCTTGTCTCTATAATGTAGTAATCTAGCAATCACGACTCGGGCGGTCGTCCCGGAGCAAGAGGCCTTGATGGGACTCGGTGGGCTCGTTCCAATGTATAGAAAGGGGTTGGGTGACCCGGCGCCACTACCATGCTCAGCCAGTTCTCAAGGAAGCGCACCATGTTTGGTCCTTCTGCTCCCTCTGGGAGGCCCACCACTCGGACGTTATTCTGTTGGTTTCTCCCTTCTGCCTCTTCTGTCCTTTGCTCTAGGCGTGCTACTTTGCCCGTGAGGCATGCCACCTCGGCCTGTAGGTCTTTTTGCTTTGGCGCTATTTCCGCTAGTGTAGCCTCCGTCTCTTTAACTCTGACCACTAGTTTATGATGGTCCGCTCTCAAGAGCCCTACTTCGACTGCGACCTGATTGATGTCGAGCTGTAGTGTGGTCTTCGTATCCTCGATGGCTCCCAATATTTTGTCTAGGGTGTGTAGGTTGTTGGGTGACCCGTAAGTTACCTTGTCCTTAGCACCGCTTGTGTTCTTTTTTCCCCAGCTCTCTGGTGTCGTTTTACGTCACCCGGTCTGTTCCATAGGTTGGTGATTCCCACCTAGTCTCTGCGCTCCCCAATTAGGCCTCAATCAGTTCTTCACCCTACTTTGGGGGCACCTTTTTCTTTGTGCACTTCGCTACGCTCACTGCAGCCGACTGATAACCAGCCCTGGTCCCAGGCTGACGCCAATCCTACTCGGGCCAGAGGACCGTTACCTGTTTCCTTTTAGTTTCCGCTCGGGCCGCCGCTCCCCGTGGGCCCGCAGCGGGTCGCCGCGCAACTCCAGCCCCCGGCTCCAGCCAGGTGAGTAGGCCGCAATCTCCCGGCCCCGTCAGCACACCCCCGGTACGTTCAGCAGAGTCCGGGCAGGGTCCCCCAGGTCCTCCTAGGGTCCCTCTACGCCCTCAGTGCCTCAGCAGTTCCAGTCGTCCCTGAGGGCAGCACGATTTGGCCGGATGATGTTAGGCAGCTCGGGAGCGAGGGGCTTAAGCGTGCGCCATCCTCGGCTTCCTGGCCACGACCCCCCTCAGGCATCTAAATTCTTCAAGCCTCTGAGCTACCCTTCTGGTTTCTTCCCTCAGTTTGGGGCTCTCTTCAGGCAGAGGTGAGGCTCCCACCGAACCAGATCACACCTAGTGTGACGGACAGGTAAAGAACTCTATTGCAGCCCCAACTAAGGCATTAGGATTTCACAAAATAAAGTGAATCAGGACAGAAAACCTCTTTGGCAATGTTCAGTGAGACTATAAGGCCCTGTATGTTCCTCCCTCTTACCGCCGTTCGGATGCACCTGCCATCTCGGTTTTCTTCCTGGGCTCCCAGATGGCTTCAAACATTGTTTCAGGGAGAGTCTTGCATTCCGACACCTTTAAAGTTTTTCCCTCAAGGTGTCTCGATACTGATACATTTACATGGAAGAATTTGAAGCATTTTGCAGACTCTGAGGGACAAAGTCATTGAGCTCAGCTACGGCGTGTGTTGCAGAGACCCCACCGTGCTACCCAGAATTGATGCTATTAAATCCAGTTGTCACCATTGGCAATGCATGCATGCTTATAACATGTTCATAAAGGTATGTTCAAAGCTTCAAGTTTCTACTGCTTTGCTGAGGAAGTTTCATTCAGCCCTGCCAGAGGCTTTTTCAACATCAAGAGAGATGTATGGGTTCCCCTTTAACCTCAGGGGCCACGTCAAAAAGATATATTACTTTTTTGTATTGTCACTGATTTTGTGCCCAACCACAAACCTGGACTGGTCTGGTCCAGATAAGCTAACTGAGGCAGTATGTCTCCAAATTTGTCCACCAGTACTTTTCCAAAGATTTTAATATATCTGTTCAGAAGTGAAATACATGGACATGTATTACTCCCCTCCACCATCCTTCCCGTGTTTTGGTAATAATGTGACCTATCAACTCACCATCCCCTCTGTCCCGACACCCACCAACATTATGCTATTAGTTCGGCTCACACCTCGTCCAATGCATTAAAGATTAATATGTTCCATTCAGTCAATGCTTGCTCCTAATGAATTAGGGCTTCTTACTGGTTTCTCGAAGGTCTGAGCTCCTTCCTTCTATGCAAGGTTGGACTGGCCTAATGCGCACTCAAGAGTGCTTATAGGCTAGTCTCACAGGCTGTGTGCGTGCTGTTTTTTGACTGTTTTTGGGCCAGTTCTATGGTCCGCTCTGCCAGTTTTTACTGTTGATTTCCCTGATACTAAAACATTGCCTGCAGCAATCTCAAATAAATGCAATATTCCATACCTTGCAAAACACTTTCGCAGCGTGTTTTTACAGGTTGAGAAATGCATCAGTTTGCAAACATGCGTCACTTTGTTTTAGCTAATTCACGAAAGAGGACAACTTTTATTTTGGTACCCGGGCCCATTTCCTGTCCCAGTCTGGCCCTGATTTTATGTCAATATTGTCTGCAGATCATTGTGGGACATACTCAGGCTTTGCCGGCATTTCCCATGACTCTTTTGACAGTCTTGTGCATCACATTAAGGGCGCTAGAACTACTTCACATCGAAGGCTGCACGGCTCATCATCCAGGTTCAAAATATTCTTAGGTTCCACTAGAGATTGCACTTCATGTCACTTGGCAAAAGGCCCTGCACTTTTGTAGCATCACTACAGAGAGGTATTGGGAGGGTAAAATCTTGTGCCTTTCTCAGTGCTTCAAATATCTTTTCCTTGACTTGGACATGGTGGAGGCTAGTGAATACATCAGGGTGCGCATGCTTCACCTGTGTAAAGTTTGAATTCCTATGTATTGTATCTAGATCAATGGGGTCAGGATTTGATTCAATAACTCCTTTAAACATTCTATGGATATAAACCCTCAATTTACTTTGCCTTGAGATTTGGGAACCTTTTCTTCCTCTCCACCCCTTGATACTAATATTATTGTACTTTGATGAGTTCTCAAAGTCTTCAAACGTACTTTGGAGGATGATATTTTATTAATGTACAACAATGACTTCTTGTCCTAGGAATCTGTGCTCTTCAACCCTGTTGGCTCCATTTTCCTCCGGGGAAAGCGAGCAGATGTCTATTCTGACTGCCTCTAGTTCTTGCCTCACTTCTAATCTCAAGACAGAAAATTAATCTTTAAGATCCCTGAGCAGCTATTTCATGAACGTTTTTGTGCTGCTAGAGTCAACTCCACTCACTTCTGTAGTGAGCGAAGCCTCGACCTGTGGGTAGGTGAGCCTGCGTCTCTGGTATGTATTCCTTTTCTGTGTAGAGCTTTTCCTGAACATGTCTTTGATAATGTGGTCTTGGTTCCTTTGCTGTCGATATGCTTTTTTTTTTTCGAGGCAAAGTCCTCCCCATTCATGGAGGCCTTAATCATACCAATGGAAGTGAGAATTACTCCCAGTTGTATGTCCCTAAAATGCCTTTCCAAGGTCTCTTCTATTGCCTGCCTTCACCCGGTGAGTAATTCTAGTATCCAGAACCCCATTGCTATGAGTCTGATCTCACACCCCCTCAAAGCCAGATACAGGCTTCCCACAAGGCACCAGACTTTGGTGCTGCAGAGGTCAACAGACTATCTTTAGATTTCATGCCACCAGAGGACTGTGGTTTTTCTGATCTGCTTCCTTAATTTGGATGTGTAGTTTTAAATACTACATCTTGCTCATTAGGCGGACCTGATTAAAAATCCCTGTTTTGCCAATGTTTTGGTGCTAGTTTAGGGGTCACTGTTGCCCTTTTCAGAAGATATATGAATATCCTAAGTTTGGTTATCATCTGCTTAATATGACCCTAGATCTTTTGGCTTATGTTCCATTACTTCTATGTATATTGCCAGTCCAGTTATTGGCCAATCAGATTTTGGTTTCCTTCAGGTCTCCATAGGATATGTGCGAGAACAATTTCCCCCTGCTGACCTGGGCTGATAGGTGGTCTCAATTCTAGATTGGAGGGACCACAGAACCACAAACCACCACCCACCACACCTCCCTCCCGGGCCCTGCTCTGACCTCGTTCTCATCAACTGGACATTTCTTTGCACTAGTTGGCCTCCCCACCAAATGTAACTAGAGCCTTCCAACTAGGCCTCAGCTTGCATGCACTTGGGCTGAACCCAGCTCTGAATCAGCCATCAGTGGTTTTCATGTCAACGAGGGTGGCATGGCTTTCCATGCTATGTGGCGCCTTCTCTTGTCACAGTAGCTCATTTGCTCTAACCCAGTGAACTTCTCTCAATCCTGCAACAGGTCATCTTGCTAGGGTTCTGTGCCATCCATCATGCAGGGGGGTGCTCAGGTCATGATGAACGAGTTACTTACCTTCGGTAACGACTTTTCTGGTGGATACATTAGCTACCTGTGGATTCCTCACCAAATGAATACTCCCATGGCGCCAGCATTCGATGGAAATCTTCTTCCCAGCTTCTGCACGTCGACAAGGACGCCACATTTCCCCACGCGACGCCGTCTGACGTCATGCTGGCAATAAGAGGTCCTCGCCGACGTGCCGACGTCAGTACCAACACTTTTTTACGTGCCTGAGAACAATAACACAATGCAATGAAAGATAGAGACAACATCTCATAACATTGTAAACTACACATCATTGCAAGAAAATGGCTATAGATTTAATAAAACCTCTTTTTTTTTTTTTTAAACCAATACATATATACACTAAACAAGTATATACACAAATAAATAGATATATATATACAAATATCCATATATATACATAATCTATTGCAGTCCTCAAGACCAAGAGGAGCACACTCAAGGATTACTTGGTGAGTCCAAAAAGGCAACGGGGAGGCGGGTGGGACCGTGAGGAATCCACAGGTAGCTAATGTATCCACCAGAAAAGTCGTTACCGAAGGTAATTAACTCGTTCTTCTGATGGATACAACTACCTGTGGATTCCTCACCTAATGAATAGAGTCCCAAAGCAGTACCACGCCCGGTGGTGGGTGCCTGTATGGTCAAACCAAGAAATCCTGCAGCACTGACCGTGCAAAATGGCCGTCCCTTCTGACCTCAGAGTCCAAGCAGTAATGCTTCGCAAAAGTGTGAAGGGACGACCAAGTTGCGGCCTTGCAGATGTCGACCACAGGAACACCCCTAGCCAAGGCCGAAGTGGCCGACTTAGCCCTGGTGGAATAAGCTCTAATACCATCAGGAGGATCCTTCTTTGCTAAAGAGTAACAAATTTTAATGCAAAGAACAACCCACCTGGAGAGTGTTCTCTTGTGGACTGCCTTTCCTCTCCTCTTGCCCACATATCCGATGAAAAGCTGATCATCCAGCCTGAAATCCTTCGTTCTGTCAATGAAGAAGCTTAACGCCCTCTTTGGGTCCAAGCGATGAAGTCTCTCCTCTTCTTTTGAAAGGATGAGGCGGAGGATAGAACATGGACAGAGTAATTGTCTGGGCCAAATGGAAGGGTGAAACAACCTTCGGAAGGAAAGCAGCCTTGGTCCTCAACACCACCTTATCCCCATAAAAAGTTGTATAAGGGGGTTTTACCGATAAAGCCTGCAACTCACTCACTCTCCTTGCAGATGTTATGGCCACCAGGAAAACTGTTTTAATAACTAAGAACCTTAAGGGGCAAGAATGCATAGGCTCAAAAGGGGACCCCATGAGGAAAGTCAGGACCAAGGACAAATCCCATTGAGGCATAACGAAAGGTTTTGGAGGGTATTTATTCATAAGGCCCTTCAAGAATCTAAGAACTATAGGGGATTTAAATAACGATGGTTGGTCTGGAAGACAAATGAAGGCTGACAAGGCAGACAAGTAACCCTTAATCGTAGCCACTGCACAACCTTTCTGCGCTAAAGACAAAGCAAAAGATAAAACGTCCGACAAATGAGCACGTAAGGGATCAATCTGCCACTCTCCACACCATACCACAAATTTGGACCACCTATTAGCGTAGATAGTTTTAGTGGAGTGTCGCCTGGCCGCTAAGATAACATCCACTACATCAGGTGGGAGAGAAAAGGAACTCAGGTTGCCCCGTTCAATCTCCAGGCATGAAGGTGCAGGCTCTGGAGGTTGGTGTGTAAAACCTGCCCCTGCGACTGCGAGAGGAGGTCTGCCCTGAGAGGGAGACGGAGCGGAGGGCACAGTGAGAGTTGGAGAAGGTCGGAATACCACACCCTCCTTGGCCAATCCGGAGCTATTAAGATTACTTGGGCCCAGTCTTGGCGAATTTTCCTCAATACTCGAGGAATCAAGGGTATGGGGGGGAAACGCGTAAAGCAACTGGTCGCACCAGGTTCTCTGAAACGCGTCCCCCAAAGCCCCCTGCACAGGATACTGGAGACTGCAGTATAACGGACAGTGCGTGTTCTCTCGGGTGGCAAACAGATCTATCCGAGGAACCCCCCACATCTGGAAGATTAGACGGACTTGATCTGGATGGAGACGCCACTCGTGGTCGGCCGAGAAATTGCGACTGAGATTGTCCGCACGTACATTCAAGACTCCGGCCAGATGATTTGCTACCAAGCAAATCTGATGGTCCTTTGCCCAGGACCATAGTCGAAGAGCTTCTCTGCAGAGAAGGTACGACCCCACTCCTCCCTGTTTGTTTATATACCACATCGCGGTAGTATTGTCTATCAGGACCTGAACCGACTGACCGCGAAGGGAAGGGAGGAAAGCCTTGAGAGACAGACGTACAGCCCGCAACTCCAACAGATTGATATGAAAAATCTGTTCCTCTGGAGACCAAAGCCCTTTGATCTCCAGATCCCCCAGGTGAGCTCCCCACCCTAGAGTGGAAGCATCCGTTATGACCGTGGTCACTGGTGGTGACTGCATGAACGGCCTTTCCTTGGGAAAGATTGTCGTCCGCAATCCACCACTTCAAGTCCGCAGCAGCATCTCTGGAGATCTTGACAGAACCCTCGAGATCTCCTCTGTGTTGAGACCACTGCCTTCGGAGGCACCACTGAAGAGCCCTCATGTGCCAGCGAGCATGCGTGACCAACAGTATGCAGGAGGCAAACAAACCGAGCAGACGAAGGACCTTGAGGACTGGAACGACCGCTCCATTTTGAAACATTGGAACCAACTCCTGAATATCTTGAATCCGCTGAGGCGGAGGAAAGGCTCGATCCAATGTTGTATCCAGTACTGCCCCTATGAACAGGAGGCGTTGAGAGGGCTCTAGGTGAGATTTGGGCACGTTCACCAAAAAGCCCAGGTCGAACAACAACTGGGTTGTTGACTGCAGATGATGCAACGCAAGCTCCGGGGACTTGGCTTTGATCAACCAGTCGTCTAGGTAAGGGAATACTGCTATCCCCTTCCTTCTGAGCTCTGCCACAACCACCGACATCACCTTCGTGAAGACTCGGGGTGCTGAAGTAAGACCGAACGGGAGGACCGCAAACTGATAGTGCTGCGACCCCACCACAAACCGGAGAAACTTCCTGTGCGACTTGAGTATCGGATATGAAAATAAGCATCCTGCAAGTCGACAGACACCATCCAATCTCCATTGTTCAACGCCAAAAGCACCTGAGCTAGGGTCAGCATCTTGAACTTTTCCTGCTTGAGGAACCAATTCAAGATCCTCAAGTCCAGGATTGGTCTCAACCGACCATCCTTCTTGGGAATCAGGAAGTATCTCGAGTAACAACCTCGACCCCTTTCCTGCTCTGGAACCAACTCCACCGCGCCCTTTAAAAGGAGGACTTGAACCTCCTGTTCTAACAACAGGAGGTGTTCTTTTGAACAATAAGATAGGCGGGCCGGATGGGGGGTGGAAACTCCCGAAAGGGAAGGGTGTAGCCTTTTCCCACAATGCTGATAACCCAAGTGTCCGATGTAATAGCCTCCCACTTGTGAAGAAAATGCAGTAACCTTCCCCCTACAGGAGAGGAGTGAGTGGGAATTGGTGGAAGCCTAAGGCTGCTTCCCCTGCTGCACCCCTACAGAGGACGAGGAAGAGGCAGAGTGATGGTGAGAGGCTCCCCTGGTGCGGGCCCTACCCCTCCCTCTAAATGATCTAAAGGTGAGAGAAGAGTCAGGTTGCTGGAATCTCCCCCGAAAGGAAGAGGAGGAAGAGCCACGTCCAAATCCACAAAACCTCCTAAAAAACCTGGAGGAGGCAGAAGAAGCGGCTTGCAGCCCTAATGACTTGGCTGTGGCCCTGCTTTCTTTAAACCTTTCCAAGGCCGAATCTGCTTTGGCTCCAAAAAGTTTGTCCCCATCAAACGGGAGGTCCAACAGGGTCGACTGCACGTCCGCAGAGAACCCTGAGTTGCGAAGCCAAGCCTGTCTCCTCGCAACCACAGCCGTGCCCATCGCCCTAGCCACTGAGTCAGTCGTATCCAACCCAGATTGGATAACCTGGGTTGCAGCAGCCTGGGCATCCGAGACGATATTCAAAAGTCCTTGGGGAAGCTCCGTATGTGAAGATGTTATCTCGTCCATAAGAGCATAGATGTACCTCCCCAAGATACATGACGCGTTGGTGGACTTCAACGCCATGCTGCAGGACGAGAATATTTTCTTGGACTGTGAATCCAACTTCTTGGAGTCTCTATCCCCCGGCACCGTCGGAAAAGATCCAGGCGCAGATCTAGAAGAACAGGAGGCCTGGACCACCAAGCTCTCCGGCGTAGGGTGTCTGGACAGAAAGCCAGGGTCAGATGGTGCAGCCCGATACCTCCTGGCCACAGCCCTATGAACAGCCGAGGAAGATACCGGCTTCTTCCACACCTCCAACACCGGATCAAGCAAAGCCTCGTTGAATGGTAAAAGAGGCTCCGCTGCAGTAGAGGCCGGATGCAGGATCTCAGTCAACAAATTCTGTTTCGCCTCCGCTACCGGCAAAGGCAATTCAAGAAAGTTAGCTGCCTTTCTTACCACAGCGTGAAAAGTGGCTGCCTCCTCAGTATACTCCCCTGGAGATGACAAGTCCCACTCAGGGGAAGTATCCAGCTCACTAGCTGTATCCAGTCCATGAAGACCCTCGCCAGAATCCTCTATCTCTCCTTCCTCCAAGACCCGTTGGTATTCCTGCTCCTCTAAGAGACGGAGAGCACGCCTCCTAGAATGTAGCCTCTCTTCAATACGCGGCGTCGACATGGCATCCGCCGAATTCGAGGAACGACGCCGATTGCCGGATCCATCCGACGCCATGTCCGGCGCCACAGGCAGCTTCGACGCCGAGATAGGAGCCGGATGCAGAGAGGCGCGTCTCGGAGCCTCCGAGGTTCCTGTCGGAGTCACAGGTCGAAACCCCGAAGTCGACGGGATGGAAACCTCCGGGGCCGAAACCTCTGGGGCCACCGGAGCCGACACCGGCGCCGAGCCCACATTCCCTAAGGGGAGAAAGGGCATGAAGGGTGCTGGCCGTAGCGGCGCCGGAGCACCCAAGGTGAAAGCCAACGGCCCCGAAGGACCAGTTGGAGCACCTCCTGGAGCCATCTGCTGAAAGATGGTATACATCGCATTCAAAAATGCTGTATTATCGGCTCCAGGGGCAGGAAAAGCCGGATACTGGGGTGCCTGGATCGAAGGCGACCCCGACGCCAGCCTCGACGTCTGCAACGCCGGAGAGAACACCTGAGGCTGCATCACTTCAATCACTGAAGATGTCTGCCCAGGCGAAGTCGGCGAAGCTGGAGAAGGCAACGGCGTCGATGGATGTGGAGTGACTGTGGGACTGACGTCCCAAGTCTTACGACGCCGAGCCGAAGGCGACCTCGATCGAGACCTCTGGCTGGAATGGCGCCGTGAATCCCTACGGCGCCGGGAGTCTCGATGACGCCGATGAGTCTTCGGCGAGGAGGACTTCCTATGATGCTTCTTCTCCTTCCTCATCGACTTCGCCATGAAGAGTTTAGCCTCTCGCTCTTTTAGGGCCTTGTGATTCATGTCTTGGCATGAATCACATGTTGCGACGTCGTGGTCGGAGCTTAAGCACCATAAACAGTCCGAGTGTGGGTCCGTAACGGACATCTTGCCCCCACACTCCCGACAGGGCTTGAAACCAGACTTCCTCTGAGACATAGTAACTCTCAGATAAAAATCACGCAGCAGAAAAACACACTGTAACTTCGAAAGCAACAGTAGCTCCCTCGAAGATAACCGTTTCGAACGCATGGAAAAAAGGGAACTGACGTCGGCGAGGACCTCTTATTGCCAGCATGACGTCAGACGGCATCGCGTGGGCAAATGTGGCGTCCTCGTCGACGTGCAGAAGCTGGGAAGAAGATTTCCGTTGAATGCTGTCGCCATGGGAGTATTCATTATGTGAGGAATCCACAGGTAGTTGTATCCATCAGAAATACACTGCTCGTTGCGTGCTGTTCTTCTCCTGCTGTGTCTACATCCTGCTTCAGCTGTGCTGGGGGCTTTCCTACATTATGGTCTGGATTGGATGCCAGGTAGGCCTCATGCTAGCTCCCAGCCTGCAGCCAGAGTTCCCTCTTTCTCTAACTGCAATTCACCTCACCCTCACCATTTGGGCTGGCCAGTACAAAGGAAAGGAAAATATATTCTACTCCAGTCTCAACCTGGGCATGCCCCCCACTTACAATTATTTTGTAAATTAACACTTAAGTAAACAGAAAGTACTGTATATTGGAAAGGCTGTCAAATTTGAATAGGATCAGAAAGTAACAGGGCAGGGATCATATAGTAGATTTCATGTTACACAAGGGGAGAGAAGCAACAGAGTGAATGAGAAAAGAGTACCCAGTTTACTTGTACTGGCTATGGACAGTAGAAACATATTACAGCTGAGAACGCTAGGATAGATTTTTGCTCAAGGGAGGAAAATCCATGTGCAAATCCCTGGCAGTGGTCTTCTGACTAGTGTTCAGAGTTAGCTGGAACAATAAATAGTAAGGGAGAGAATATGGCCAACTGAAGTAAATGGTTTATAGTTCACTTAGTTTTGATTGTAAAATATGATGTTTCATAATGGGAATATGATTATATGGTGGGAACTTTGGGAAAAAGGGAGCTTGGCTTTTGAAGCCATATTCCTTAAAACCCATGCCAGGTCCATATGCCCAAACAACTTGCTATGGCCTTAGCTTTCTTTCTTTTCACAGACTGTAGAAATTATTTTTTTCTTGCTAACTACATCCTGCCTCCCTAGGATGTTTGCCTGCACACCTTTGCAAAAGGCAGCAGACTTTAATTATTCCATTCTAAAAATAACTTACAATATTATTTAACATAAACATATTTATCCCTATACTTTAGAATAGGGAGATCTCCGCAGTAGGGGCAGAGATCTTCATATGGTAATGTATAGGGAAAAGTTTCCTATATTTTACCATGAAGAGAATGCCACTCCAAATGAGGAGTTTTCCAATAGCGAAGAAGAGAGAAAAATATATGCGTTTTTTAAACCTCAAAACGAAATTATTACAAATATTTTTTATGATTAATAGAAATATAAATTAATTTTATGTATTTATTTTACATATAGAACTAAAGAAAACAATTACTAAAGCACTATTAACTTTGAATTTTTAAATTACATTTTTAATGTAAATAATAGATGCAATTAAGACTATTTTCCTCAAGATTAAAATAAAAAGAAATGCTATTTACAGTAAGAAAATAAAAGTGTTTATTATTCATTAATAATTACTCGGCCCGCATTCCGATCCATTGATATTCTGCACACCACTCCACTTCAGTTTGGACTAAGTCTTATGCAAATCAGTCTTGCCCCTGACCCAATGGGAACAGTCCAGCCCGACCTGCTAGACAGGTTCCTCCCTAAACTGGAACACATTCAATCTAGGACCGGTTTCATCTTAATTAGGGCTCATCAGTCAGGTACAGCTTGGTTCCAGTGACACAGTGTGCATCGGACCCACGTCTGGGCATTCCCTTCCACTTAGGGTATCACACTAAAGTATTCAAAGAAAGAGATGGATGGAATGCTTGAATTTATCTCAACCACTGGTAAGTAATTGGGCCGCATCCCAATCCATCATTATTTTGCACACAAAGCCACCTCAGTTTGAACCCAGTCATATATAAATCAGCCTTGGCCTTGCTCGACTGTGAACAGTGCAGCCCAAACTGCCAGGCCAGGTCATACTTGAACCAAAACACAAGCAAACTGGGACTGGTGTCAACCCAGGTAGGGCTCATCAGCCAGGTACAAATTCATGAACTTCAATTCACCAAAATGCCAGAGGTAGCAAAAGTGATATCACATGCCATTTGACCTTTACTTTCACTCACACACACATGCTTACACATACACACACTCAGACATAAACACACACTCACCAGCAAGCCTGCACATAACATACATTTAAAATATTTTTTTTACTTAGTTCAACTGCCAGGAAGAGTCATATTCCATCTAACTGTACTCCACTCTTTATTACACTAATAGTGAAAAATATATTATTCACTATTAGTGTAATTAAAAAAGTGCCAGAAAACAAGAAAACTGGAGCCCCCATGATCGTCCATAGGGACAAGTTTCCCCTGTATTTATGACACTGATTTTGCCACCAAAGAGGCCAGGGATTGCAAAGACAGTGTATGGGGTCCTCGGGGGAAGCCCGGTGTCACAGCTGTGACTCCTGGTGAACCCTAAATGATGTCCATGTATAGCTTGGTTCCAGTAAAACAGTGTGCACAGGACACACATCTCGGCAAACCAGTTGACATTTCTTCTGCATCCATGAAGGTATTGAAACCAAAACGTTTCATAAATTCTTATTAACAATCAACGAAGCAGAAGCCAGGAAGGCAATTGCAGCACACTGACAACACAGGCACTGGAGCTGCCTCTTTATGATACAGCGTTTTCACTAGGGGGGACCGATACATTTTTAAGTCAGCCGTTGATTTATGTACTGACGTGCATAAATTTGCTCTGATGAAGTTGTGTATTCAGCATTTCTTTCTGTTGTGTACTTCAATGAGGGGTTAAGACAAGATTCATAGCTGCAGCATGCACAGCCAAATCAGAGATGATGTCCAGGGATTAGTTTATTATTTAACCCTTGTAAAGGTGTGGTCTGAGATTACACCAGAAAACTTAAAAAACTCTCTCGAGGTGTATGTAAGATTTGCAGTACCTTAGTAAGGTGCACTAAGGCAACATTCTCCAATAAGGGGAAAAAAAGGGGCATATGTAAGTAGTTAAGTTGTCAACAAAACCATGGTTGTAGGACCAAGCCTGAATCTCAAACAGTATGCTACCTGGTCCTATTCGACTTTCAGACCTGGCAACACCAATGGCCTCTCATGATCCTGAATGGAGCAACGAGGTTACTATTAAGATATTTAGGTCAACCATGACGGAACATGAGGGTGTGATCTTTCTATTTGGTGGCATTTAAGGACAACACTCTGCTGCCAATGAAAAACATAGCAGTGCTTATAGCCAAAACGTACAGGGCAGATAAAGTTTATTAAGGATAAAACAAAAGTAGTCCGTAATTAGACCAGACTATGTAGACTAGGCTGCCCTAACCAGAAGTTCAATACAATACAAGCTATGTAACACATTACTTACAGTCACACATATTGGGTGCTTAACCTGAATAATAGGCAGGCTTCCATTTGAATAAGTTAAGCTTCATGCTCAGAGGCCTCAGTGATACCAGGGCAAAACGTTTAGATATTAGTTGTGTGAAAGTTTTGTGTTGTTCCTTCTTCCGGCACGTAGGGAAAGAGCCAGTTCATGTGGTTGGGATCTATTCATTTGGATGGTCCCAGATACTGGCTGAAGGGCAATACTAGAGTCATAGTAGGTGGCAGTGAGATGTTGCTGGGAACCATTCATTTAGATGGTCCCAGTTACTGGCTAAAGGGTGACGCTAGAGGCATAGTACGTGGCAGTGCTGCTAAATGCTGAGGGATACAAGCTGAAGCTAACTTACCATGGGATGCTCGCTGTAAAGTGTAGTGCAGTTCATCAAGGCCCACATCACTTGTGGCTGCAGACACCCCTGAACACAGGAATTGCTGGAAAGGAACTTAACCTCAGATCAGGGCCATAAACAAGCAACAGCAGTCATTTTGTATGTAAGGCCTCAACGTGCAGGCACTGAGAAGCAGCTTGAGGGAAAAATGTCTCTAAAGCTACTGCTCACAATGTTGGCTAAATGTTGCCTGACATCTTATGTACTGCAACAGACTGAGAAGGGACATGTGGCTCTCAGCTCACAATAATTACACCGAGCCACATCCCGCATGGACGCACCTCCCCTCCCCAAAGCTCCAACTGCTGTTAGAAAAGAGACATGGAGGTGTGTAGAAGCATACCTCCTTAGCCCTCAGCCCCAATTGTTGTCAGAAAACAGACATGGAAGTTTGGAGAGGCACTTTGAGAAAAAGCTCTAGTAACTCAGTGTGCTATTGGGCTGAAGCTGACCTTACAAAAGCGGGCCAGCTACACCAAAACCTGTATGGAATGCCTTATATTCCTGTATCGAAGGAACATGGCTTAGCAGTTTGGGAAGGAATGGCTGATTTGCATATAGGTGGGGCCCATGTGTGTAGTTTTGTAGTGAACAAAAACAACAGACTGGAATAATGCCCACAGTAACGACCAAACAAGGCTTACACAGACGTACATATGGAACTCTTTTAAACGATTTTTAAATAAAACAGCAAAATGACTGCTGTGACTTAATCAGGGAAGATCCAGCATGTTTCGAATATTTCCAATTGTGGCAATATAATTTATTGCATATTGGACCACATAAGGAACTTGGCAATATTAATGAGAAACGAGAAGCAGTGATAAGTACACATTACCCCACGTGACACACCAGAACCAAAAAACATGAAATCATTGAATATGGTACAGGTATATTGTTTTAACAGACATCCATATATGAAATCTTTATCAGAGAGTCCAGGAACAACAAGTTAATATTACATAATATTTTGACAATCAATTGTATGTCTGTAAAAGGACGGTGTTTCGACCCTCGTGAGGATAGAAGGGTCGTTTCAGAACTTGAGATGACCTGGGGAACGGTTTATCAAAGGAAAGCCCAAGGAGACAAGGGGCCAGATGTAGCAAAGGTTTAGCGACTCGCAAACGGCGAAAAACGCCGTTTGCAAGTCGCCAAAGCCACTTTGCAATGTAGAAATGCATTTTGCGAGTTGGAAGCGACTCGCAAAATGCATTTCCGACTCGCAAATAGGAAGGGGTGTTCCCTTCCTATTTGCGACTCGCAATGCGATGTAATTCCATTTGTGACCGCCAAAGCGGTCGCAAATGGACTCGCAGTTACCATCCACCTGAAGTGGATGGTAACCCAGTCGCAAACGGGAAGGGGTCCCCATGGGACCCCTTCCCCTTTGTGTCTGGCATAAAAAATAATTTTTCAGAGGAGGCAGTGGTCCAATGGACCACTACCTGCCCTGAAAAATACCGAAACTAAAGGTTTCGGTTTATTTTTCAAAGTGCAGCTCGTTTTCCTTTAAGGAAAACGGGTTGCACTTTGAAAAAAAAAAAACCTGCTTTATTTAAAAGCAGTCACGGACATGGAAGTCTGCTGACTACAGCAGGCCTCCATCCCTGTGAGTGCCCTGAATCCCTATGGGGTTGCAAATTGCGACCCACCTCATTAATATTAATGAGGTGGGTCTTTGCGACCCCATAGCGACTCGCAGAAGGTGTCTGAGACACCTTTCTGCATTTCCTTTTGCGAGGTGCAAATTGCGAGTCGCTGGGACTCGCAATTTGCACCTCGCAAAAGGAAACCTACTTACATCTGGCCCAAGGTCCCTATTTGTAAATTTAAAAGTGTCACCAATTGTGCGCCCAGAAACAAAAATTATACTCATGGGAAATGCCCATCTAATGTAAAGGTGCACTTCAGATTGGGCAATACTCTGTGATGGGAGCCTGCTTGCAGGGCAAACTAAGCTCCAAAATAGGAGCGTATGAGCAGAGTGGCCCGACTGACCGTCACTGTATTCTGGAAGCTGTACAACTGTGTAAGCCTTGTTCAGATACCCAAGTTCACCTGGACATAAGGGTGGCTCTTATGTTTTGAAGAGTACACAGTAACTATCAGACATGGCTGATATTAATTCAAGCAATACAGCTATATTTTTCTGCTTTTTCTCTCAAAGAAAAAGCAACATCAGCCTTGCAATGCCTGTGAGATAAGAACAAGGCTGTTTAGAGCCTTAATCCTTAGTAAAAGAAGCAGCAACAACTTACCTCAGCCAGCCTTGTGCGCAACTGCCCTGGCTGTTTCTTTGCAAACATTCGTATAACTTCAGGGGTTTTAAAAGCCTGGCTGATTGCTGCTTGAATAGCCTGAAAACAGAAAATCAAAGAGTTAATGTAGCAGATCTGCAGGCACTCTATGACACGTACTCTGAGCTCCTGTCAAGCTATAGATGCATGCAGAGCACTGTAATGATCTCTTCAATACCGTCTGTCATTCTTATGTCAATACTTCAGAAGGAGCTCTTGTGGCTCTTTACTTATTTCCTACAAGCTAAGTGTGTAATTATATACTTATTTACCAGTTCCAGGCTCTATTACATTTGGGTTAAGCAGCTCTGAAGATAATTTTTAAGGCAGTGTTTTGATTTTTTTTTTTTTTGGGGGGGGTGATTTTTTTTTTTAAACTTACCATCTGTTGGGTACTAATATTTGTGGCTCCTTGTCTATCAGCTCTTGGTATTATAAGAGCATTCTGCACCTTTGACACACTGTCAGTTTATCCTCTCCATTTCTGGATGCTCTCGGTTTCTTTCCGACTAAGCTTGGAGTGTGCTGAGCCCCCAGTGCCTACAAATCATCTCATAGAATTTCAGGATGTTGCAAGCTTTTTCTCCACCATCTGTAAACGCAAGGAGTACTTAATTTAGAAGCCTCAGATTTACTAAATCCTCAACCAGGTATCACTTGATTCATTCTCTATGATTTCACCTTGTTCTCAGCTCATTACAATCTCTGCATGAACTTAGTTCCCCAACCATCTTCTTCTTTCACCCTTAGCTCACTGCAAACAGAAGCACTACATTTGTTTTGGATTGGTGCAACTGAGTACAATCTTGAACTGCTCTCTTGATTTTATCCAAATGAAGGAAATGGTTATGTGAATTGGCAACTTGACTTCACCTCTAGGATTGACTGGACCACCCCCCCTGGTCCTCGCGCCTCCCGCGCCCACTTCTCGGCCGAAGAGCTCCGCGCCCTCAACCCCGGGCCCTCCACTGAATGCTTCCGGGCATCCCCGAAGCTCACTAAAGGACCTTTCTCCTGTCACATTCAGAAGGCTCCTCAAGACCTGGCTCTTCGACCGCTAAACAGCCTCTCCCCCCCCCCCCCCACCTCAGCGCCTCGAAACCCTAACGGGTACATAGCGCGCTTTATAAATACTATGATTGATTAATTGATTGATTGATTGATTGATGTGGTTATAAATTAAATCAAAAGCTGCTGCTGTGCAGTCTGCGGTTCTAGTACTATTTTGTGCTCTTTTCTCTAGAGGCCCAATGCTTATTTGTGTCACATCAGCTCCATGTCAACCATGGTGGTGGTTTTCCACTCTTTCTGCATTGTGTTGCTACAGAGGTCGAACGTGACAGGAAGATGTGCACTCTAATAGGGCATCCTGCACATCTTAAGGGAAAACCACATTCCTATGCCACCACCCATGTCACCAACCATCTCAAGCTGTGAGCTGCTCTTTATTCATGTGGTACGATGGTTGCAACTGTAGCATCTACCCAGTCAACCACAGAACAAAAAGTCCCCAATTCATTTTCTCCATGTTATGAAACATATTTAGACCTCAAAACTAACCAATGCATCCCAGCTCACAAAAGGGACCACTAAGCCCTGTATATTCAGTGAGGTTAAATATTTGTAACTGTATTTTTCACAGTTCACACCATACACTGTTGGGGGTTGCTTTCACCTTAAGAGTTCAGATCCATGTTTAAAAGCACTAGACAATGCTCACCAGCTGCATCCCACTCAGGTCATCCACCAGCGTCATGTTTCCAGACATTATCTTCTTCAATGAGTCGTTGAACTCGCTTAGCTGCTCCAGGGTCTCTTTTTTTGTTTCCTCATATTCCTCAGCTTCCAGGTCATCTCTGAAAGAGAGGAGAAACAAAACAACATTTCACTACCAAGATCATGGGTCTGAAGACAGGAAGTTCAGAAGCTGATCTGAAAAGTCATGCAGTGCTTCTCTTGCTGTTCCAGCCCTTTCTTTTGCATAACTGTTTATTTAACACAAAACCAGATTGTTGGAAAAGGCATAATATTAAGAATGTTGACTGGTTAAATAGCTCAAGTAATTGGTGCTATATTAATATTAGAAATGACATAAAAACAACATGAAATGCACCATATTGCTTACGGTATAGATACTGTTGTCAACTAACCTTAGAAACAAAAGTAAATATTTTAAGGTAGCCTGTACGTATTTTAATACTTTTGTTTGACTCAATGTAGATATTTACCTGCTCTTTGCTAAGATAAGTAAGTAAAAACCGGTAATGTGCATCTTCTACCAATGCATTGGCCTCTTGCACGGGGGTTATCTGGGCTATGCAGTTTGCAGGATACCCTCTCATGTGGCTGTTAATGTCACTACCCTGATCTGCGTGTCCGTTTCTTCATTTCTCAGTATCAATGTCCTCCTGCCGAAATGTTCAAGTGTCTTTTCCCACTGTCTCGGTATGTGTCTCCTTGTCCTAGTGTCTCCTGTAACTGCTAGTGTTTGTTTCCATCTTTCCTTGTCTTGGTTTTCATGCATTTCTTTCCCGTCGTCCAGGTCTTGTCTCTGTGCCCCAATTCCAGTCACACTTTGAATCCATTTACTTATCCTAATTCCATGCCTGTGCTTCCAAATCCAGTGTTTGTGTCTGTTGCTCATGGATCCAGTATCCATCTCCTTGTCCCCATGTCCCCGTATCCCTTTCTCAGTGTCCATGCATTTTTGTTACAATGTCCTTGTCTACCTTTCTTTGTGACAGTGTCTCTCATTTTTAGTGCCCTAGTCTGTTTTTCTTGCCACTATGTCTAAATCTCTCGGTTGCAAAGTATTTCCATTTCCAAATGTTCCAGTGTTTGTCCCATTTTTGCTACCAGCGTCTGTATCTCTATGCTTCAGAGTTAATGAGCCTCCCTAGTGTGTGCTTAAATACTAGCCGTTTAGCTTTGCACTGAAGAGTGTCCCCAGTTATCCCTGTTTGTGGATGTCTCGGTTCATCTCTTTGAAAGGAAAAACAATATTTACGGATTTCTAATCAGGTTTCTTTTTTCATTTTGTCACAATTAATATTATGAAATACAGGAATTATGCTTTGCTTGCATCCCAATTATTCCTGACACAGATAGATTGTTCTGATTTTGTTTTAAAAAATAATAACGAATTAACCTTTTCAAATTTCAGATATTATATGACAATTAAACCTAAGGTGAGACCAGCAGAATTAAGAAACATTGCTATGTTTGTCTGAAGAAGCAAAAAGCAACATTCATAATCTGAGAAAAATTTCAGCCTGTTTACTTGTACTGGAATGTCACGAGAAACTCGAGAGGCATTTTGTTGTGTTTACATTTGAACGCGTTCCACTGCGGCTCGCGCGCCGTATAACGCGTCAAATGAAAAGGAAACGGGAGAGCGGTTGTAGAAGAGGCTTGCCCCGTAGGCTCCGGGCAATAAAGTTTTTTTCACTTAAATTGTTGTGACGTCATCACTACAATTTGGCGACAAGCGCCTGGAGCCAAGGACTACGCGTGCTGTGCGAACTGGTCTGGTGCTGCGGAACACTCCTCCTGTGCCGATACTTACTGGCATGTGTATAGCAGCTGGGAGGATCAATCGATTCGGACAGGTGTGCTGTTTAGTAACAGTATTCACACGGCAATTTGGGCTCTGGACAACAGTAATTTGACGCGTCGTGCGTGCGTCAAGTTGCCATGACAACGTGAATGTCGGTTGGTTGTGTATGCCAGTGGCCATTTTGATGGATTCAGTAGCTTCATGTTGTTGCAGGGCAACGATGATTAATTGCCCGTGAGCTCAGACTCGTGGAAGATACTGAAGCTTCATGTTTTTGCTGGGCTGAAGATACTAAAGATCGTACTGCCTTTATTGTACTGCAATACGCGCTAGTTTTCAACAATTCTTTTTTTATTTCGAAACAACATTTCTGGCTACTGGACGAAATCGAATTCCTTGGAATTAACCAATGTGTTTAGCGGCCATCTTTATTCTTTAGGATATTCCAAATGGAAAACATAGTTAACTAGTTGCATTGTTTTTTTTCTGTTTTTTTCCATGTCTTTGTGTTAAATATAAGTTAGGAGTAGTTATTTTAGAATGGCAACACAGAATTTCAGCATTTCACCACCACATGCATTTTGGCCAACAGGTTCTGAACCATCGATTAAATGGTTAGATTGGAAGAAGTACTTTATAAATTACATTGATGCGGTAGGTGATTCATGTAACATGTCAGCAGAACAAAAAAAACGTATCTGGCTACATTCTTTAGGTCCTTATGGGTTAAGAGTGTATAACCAAATGTTACAGGCTCCGGATGCAGGAGACCAGAATGTTTTTAAGGCGGCATTGAAAGATCTTGACACTTATTTTGCACCTAAGGTTTGCATAGGTATTACTAGGTATACATTTTTTCAACGTAAGCAAAATGAGAACGAATGTGTGGATGATTACGTTGCTGAACTTAAAAAATTTGCAATTGATTGCAAGTTTGGTGCATTACAAACTGAGTTCATTATGGATCAAGTGGTTATGCATATTCATAATCAAGGCATTCAAGAACGTTTATGGGTGAATGGGGATTCATCACTTGAGGAGGTTATGAACATTGTGCGTAAAGCTGAGATGTCTGGTAGATGTGCCAAGGAGTTACTGTCAAAAGTTAAAGAGTCTGAGGTAGTTTGTAAAATAAACTCCAAACCTGCAAGTAAGTCTTACAATACCCTCCAGCCTGCCAGTAAGTCTTTCAATGCCCAATCTAAATCGTTTTCTAAAGAAAAAAATAGGTGCTACAAGTGTGGTAGTAAGGATCACTTGGCGTATAGCAAGACTTGTCCAGCTATCCAAAGAAAGTGTGGAAATTGTGGTCTGATTGATCATTTTGCGAAGGTTTGCAGGAATAAAGATAGTAACATGAAGTGTGTGTTGGAAAATTCAGAACGGGAAGATGAAGAGGATGGGGGGAGTCATGTGTTTAGAAGTGATAGTGTTGTATGCTCTACAACAAATTTGATTTTGACTGTTAATGGGGAGCCAGGGAAAAACAAGCCAGAGTGTCAAATAAGTATTGGAGGAGTTATCATCATGAACATTTTTGCTGATTTTGGTTCACCATATACCATTGTGAATGAAGAGGTGTGGAGAAATAAATTTGTAGGGAAGATTGGTATGGGGTTATGTGAACCCGACATACAACCGCAAGGTTATAGTGGTGATAAAATCGATATGTTAGGTTATAGATGGTTGACAGATCCACTCGAGCTAAGTTGTACATAAGTAAGAAAGGACCACCAGTTCTTGGCTGGATTGATCAGGGCAAATTGCATATTGTCCTGGATCCAACCAGTGAAGAACAGGTGAAGGTGGTGGATGAAGAGTTGGACTTCGCAAAGGATCTGTTACGTAAATTTCCTTCTGTTTTTGACACAAGCTTGGGAAATTTAAAGGGTTTTGAATATCGGATAATTTGGAAGGCCAATGCAGTTCCGAAGGTACACAAGGTTAGAAATGTTGCTATTTTGATTAGAGACGAAGTTTCAAAGGAGCTGGAGAGATTGGTGGCATTAGGAGTAATTCAACCCATTGAAGCGTCAGAATGGATTTCTCCATTGCTGGTTGGCAGACGCAGCAATGGGAAAATTTGTCTATGTGTGGACCTACGTCATTTGAATGATAATATCGTTATTGATCGTTTTCCTTTACCTAGGACTAATGAAATGGTTCTCTCCTTAAAGGATGCAAAAATATTCTCCACCATAGATTTATCTGCTGCGTATCATCACATTTCCCTGACTACTGACTCCAAAAAGTACACAGCGTTTATTACACCTTTGGGTGTTTCCAATTTAACAGGATGCCTTTTGAATTAGCATCTGCTGCTGCGGTGTTCCAAAGACTTATGTCACAGTTATGTGGGAATATTTCTGGTGTAAAATGTTTCCAGGATGACATTCTTATCTATGGGAAGAACAATGTCGAACATGATTCAAGACTGAAAAAGGTGATGAACATATTGGAGAAAAGCGGTTTAATTGTAGAACTGTCAAAATGCAAATATGCAAGGAACAGTGTCACGTATTTGGGTCATGACATTGGAGCCCAAGGTGTCAGACCTAAAGAGTCTCTGGTGAATGCTATAAAAGATGCTGCGCTTCCAAGTTCTAAAGATGATGTCAGATCTTTTTCAGGATTGGTGGAATACTGTACAAAATTTATTCCACTATTTGCTGACAAAAGTTTCCATCTGAGACAGCTATTGAAAAACAAAGTTAAGTTTGAATGGTCTAAGGAATGCCAGGAAGAATTCAATAGCATCACTTCAGAAATTAATAAAGTTCAAAGCTTGCACTATTTTGATCCTAACCTGGATAACTGTATCACAACTGATGCCAGTGGTAAAGGGTTAGGTGGGGTATTAAGCTAGAAGGATAAGGATGGGAAGGAATTTATAATTTCCTTTGCTTCTAGAGCTTAATCGCCAACTGAGGAAAGGTATCCCACAATTGAGAGGGAAGCATTGGCATACGCATGGGCTCTGGATCACTTTAGAGTTTTTGTGTGGGGAAAACCAGTAACGATTTTATGTGATCACAAGCCTTTGGTGAAATTATTGACAACGGAGGGAACTGTTAACGCTTCTGCGAGGATTGCAATAAGAATGCAGGATTATGTATATAAACTGATATATTTACCTGGCAAGGACAATCTTGTAGCGGACTTCCTATCTAGAATGCCTACTAAACTGGAAGAGTGTATGGATGAGAGTTGGAATAATTTTCAAGTAGCCTTTGTACATGCAGATGGTAGTCATGCTGTGTGCAGGGAAGAATGGATATCGGAATATGATAAAGATACAGTACTGATTGATGTTAAGACATTTTTGCAAGGAAATTGGCCTGATAAAGGCAAGTTGGGGGAGGAGGTTAAACCTTTTTGGGAAGTGAGATCGCAGTTGTCTGTGGAGAATGGTACGATAATGAGAGGTGAGCTAATTATTCCTCCCAAGAACTTGAGGGAAGTAATTGTGGATCTATGTCATGAAGGACATTTTGGAATTGTAAAAACAAAGGGAGTGGTAAGAAGGTTATTTTGGTGGCCTAATGTGGATATGGAGGTCGAAAGGTTTGTAAGGAATCGTTCCAAGTGTTTGAATGCTGACAAGACGTTGCAAACATTCAGACCGCCAATGAATTAACATTTCGTGCCCAAACAACCATGGAAATATGTGGCAATTGACTTTGCAGGACCGTTTGGTGATGAACAAAAATATGTAATAGTGTTGATGGATCTGTTTTCAAGGTGGCCTGTTGTAGAAATTGTGGAGAGAGTAGACACGAAATGCGTTTTGGAATTTCTAGATAAGGTTTTTGTGTCTGAAGGTTTACCTAAAATGGTACTAAGTGACAATGGTGTTCAATTCTTGTCCAAGTCATCGAAAGGTTACTTCAAAAGAATTGGTGTTCAACATAAAACTACTTCCCTTTATAATCCTAGTTGCAATGGCATGGTGGAAAGGTTCAACAGGGTGATTAAGGGAGTTATTCAGTCAGCTGGTGTTAGTGGTAAGTACAGTTACACAAGGCTGTGTGGGCATACAGAGCAATGAAGAATGAGGTAACAGAATTGTCTCCTTTTGTGATAATGAGAGGGCGGGAGCCTAGGACCAAGTACAGTTTAAACTGGTTGCACCACCGTAACGTGGTGCAACGGTCTTTAGAATCAGTTCAGAATAAGATGAGGGAAAACATGATATTATGAAAAAACATTATGATGACATTGTGGTTGGTGATTGGGTTCGGTCAAGAAACCGAGTACGGTTATAAAAGGACATAGTCAATTTCATGAACCAGAGGAAGTTGTAGAGGTTTTGAACAATGCAGTCAGGTTGAGCACTGGAAAAGTATGGAATCTTAAACGGGTGGCCAAGGTGTGTAAGGAAGTTTGGAAACATAAACCCTCTACGTCTGATTTTGGATGGTTGGAAGGGGAAGATGGTGATACAGTAGGTAGTGAAGGACTTTTTATGGAGAGTGGCGGAAGTGAGAACGAGGAGATTGGTGGAAATGACAATAATGCTGAAGTGAACAAGGAGGGTGAAAGTGATTTAAGTGAGGTTCTGAATGAAGGGAGAATGAGGAAACCACCTGGTTGGCTTAAGGATTTAGTGTGTGGGGAGGTGGTTTTCTTGAGTTAAGTATTATTGTACATAATATATGTAAAGTACAGCTATTAGTACTACTGTAAAATGTCAATGTTTTGTTGTTTCCTGAGTTAATTATTATGGTTTTAGCCGTATGTACATACTAGGTTTTTAAGTACAACTGTTAGTACTACTGTTCAATTCAATGTATTGTTATTTTATTTTATTTATATTTTCTTTTTATTATCTGTGTATTTGAAAGGAAGGGGATGTGTAGTGTTTACATTTGAACGCGTTCCACTGCGGCTCACGCGCCGTGGAACACGTCGGATGAAAAGGAAACGGGAGAGCAGTTGTAGAAGAGGCTTGTCCCGTAGGCTCCGGGCAATAAAGTGTTTTTCACTTAAATTGTTGTGACGTCTTCACTACAATTTTGCAAACTTAATACGAACATTACTGCAATATTTATGTTATTGATTTCCCTAATTGAGAGCAGTTATGTGTCACAAGAAAGAAGACAAAAACATCCAGCAGTATCACTATTAACTCTTAAGGATCAAGTTTTAAGGTGATAAAATATGTTTTTTTGCACAAAAACTGGAAATAAATTTTGATATTGCACTATACATTATACTTGATAAACAATAAATCTTAAAAATCAGAATGGCAGTAAAATGTGTATAATTCACTTGTATGGCGTTCTATTGCGACCTTAGCCTAGTTCACATACAAATCCAAATTTATGCTAGAAGCTGTGGCCAACTATCATGTTAGCAAGCAGTGTTTCTAAATCAAATTCTTCTAGTTTATCATTTGCACTTCAGCTAAAAGAAACATCTAACTTTCCAAACAAAAGCTTACCCATTTTAATATTTTGTCTCCAACTCTTCCATGTCTCTCTTTTCTTTACCTTTATTTTTTTAATCACTCCTCGCTCTTTTAAAACAACGTTGCTCTGCCCTCTTTTCATACATAATCCACACTTCTCCATCACCCACTTAGTCTTACTCTAGTACACCATGTCACTCTCCTCCTTTGACCTTTGCCTCATTCACCTATCTCTTACTCCACAGTTTCTCCCTACTTTCCTCATTCTCTACTGTTTTTCTCTTTATTTACTTTTCTTCCTTCTGCCTGCTCAGCCAGAACCTTCTCCATCATGTTTCATTTGCTGGCAGCTCTGACCTCTACGCATGCCGCTTCTGCCTAGTTTTCATCTCTTAAAAGTAAATGTGCTTTCGGTGCCACTTGATGGTATTCAGAGCCCTGTCAGTAGAAGAGACCAGTGGACATTAGAGGAGAGCTCTTTGACAGCAACCTTCACCTCTTGTCCATGTGTCTTACAGGAGAAACACTCTCTCTAAAGGGAACTAGATAGAGCAGGCATTCCCTTCGTTCATAGCTGTCAAGTGAGGTTAATATAGGTTAGAACCTCGTTACTAAAATGTTTCCTAAAAAAAACTAACACTTCCTTGCAAAACGGTTATGCAGTCAACCCAATGCGTTATAATGGAAAGTCTGTGTTAGGTCAACATTTCGTTATTTGGGAACTGTGACAGCTTTAATAGGTCTAGATTCCTTAATCCCTATAGCTAGATATAATGTGTCTATGGGTGCACATGTGAACAACTACTGACTTAAATGTATAGACCCAATCATTTGCCTTTTCTGACACTTTGCAGGTATTGCACCCCACGGCTACAGACTTTACATGCCATTCCCGCCCCCCTATAAATCCTCATCTAGATAGGACCTCCTTTTCCTTCCTTCTACAGAGCTAAAAATCCTAGTGGAGGCTTAAATCGTTCTCTGTGCCCTGACTGATCACTCCACAATACAGATTAAATTTAGAAAGCCTGAGGGAAGACAGGGTGGACTATGGAGACTCAGCACCTGGTGGCTTCGTGATATAAATTTTTTAGGAACACCTTAGAAAATAGATATGGCTCTGTCACAGCTCTGTCAGCCCTCTGGGAAGTATTTAAGATTGTCCTGACTGGACAGACCATCTATTTTCAGAAATTGGTGGAGAGACTGCCAGACTCACCTGACGACCAGGCACAGCACGGTCTCGAACTACTACAACTCAAACTTAGGCAGAAACTATTAGACTTGGTGACTCTCCACATGCAGCAATGCAATGTTGAATATACAAACTTGGAAACAAAGCGTGAAAGCTCTTATATTGGCTGGTCATTAGACATTGGGAGTTCAGATTCTTAATTAATCAAGTTATCCCCATTAAGTAACTCCTAACAGATCCCAGGAGTCTGCTAGATACTTTATGTACCCAGCCAAGATGCCATTGTTAGCCGAGATCACTGTATCTAGAATCTCTGACCTGGATCATCACAAAATAGACGGATCTCTGAGAGCAGATATCTCTGAAGCACACACTCCTAGACTTGATTGAAAATCCCAGGCTTAAATGGATTCCTACTCGAAGTTTTCAAAAAATATGCATCACACTCAATACCCTCACTACTCATTAAGTATGAACAGGCCTGCGAGCTCAGAGCCATACCATGCCATATGATCTAAGAGTTGCAATAATATCTGTTATATTTAAGACGGGAAGATACCCGGATGTTTGTTCCTCATATCATTTTATATCCTTATCCAACCTAAAAGCCAAGATACTACCTAAGGTCCTAGGCAATAGGCTGGTGGTCGTAGTTCGCAGCCTGATAAACTATGACCAGAATAGCTTTATGCCCAAACTGGCAACTGCGTCAGGTGCCTAAATAATGTCCTGGCCTGGTCAGTGGGCTCCAGTGAAAGAAGGGCCTTGGTGCCTATCATGCTTTGAGAAGGCCTTTGATTCAGTGCAGTGTCATTTCATTTTTTGTCTCAAGCACATTAATTTTTTATCTCCTGTTTTCGCAGATATGTTAAGGCCCTATAGCCCGACTCACAGGACATATAGTTTGGGGTCAAGGACAACAAGTTTTCATGTTTATTTTGTCCTTTGGACAAGTAGGCTTGACTCCCTGCAGAACAAACCGTTTGCCGCCAGTTTACAGTACCATATTATAATTCAAAGAAGGGCATAGTCTGCAGTTCAAGTAATATGCGTGTTCATATGTTAATGCTGTTCGAACGTGTATTTATGCTTCAGTAATGCAAATCCTTTATTATTAGGGTGAGCGCTTTAAGGAGATGTTATGAGCTCGGACTGCACTGCTGACAGTGGTCGCAGTATAAAGATGTGTACGCACGTTTGCAAAGTTTAACAATATGAGGCTACGTATAATGCTCCAAGAATGCTCTTGGTTTAGAAGCAAATATTTGCAGCAGCTTGAAAATAAGATTGAGGAGTCTTTGCTTTCAAATTAAATGTTCACAAAAAATGCCACTATGAATAAAACGTTCTGCTTTAAGCTAATGTGACATTTAAGGTACCATTCTTTGAAGCATCATTCACTAAAACGTGATGATGCATGCTAGTACTTCCAAAAACTATTCATGATTGAAAATCAGTGCAACCAGTTTCTACAAGATTATGGTATACATGAAAATAAACAATCATTGGTAAAAACCAATAGGTCTGACATAGGTGGTCAGCCTTTTGGTTTTGTCAATGTGTGTCTATGGTTTTTGTAAAACTTTATTGTTGTGGGAGCTGCCAGGCCACAACAATTATAAGAAACATTGGCAAAAAAGCAATAGTATTGCTTGGTCTCAAAAAGCACACATTGCGACAGTAATCTCTGTCCCTTAACAAAACTACATTGTGTGCCGATATGCTTCTTGTGAAAGAGCAGAATGCTGTTACTCACAGTGAAGTCACACTATTGACAGAAAGACAGAGACAGAATTTTAATAAAAACAAAAAGGCACCAATGATATATGCCCTTGCATTAGTGGAGACTTACAGCTTTAATGTATTCACATCATTTATAGAAGTAGGCCAGGAAATCATACTCCTGGAAAATATTTGTGAACTGCATTTTAGCACAAGCAAATATGCAGCTGCTGATTTGCTCATGCGAGAATCTGTTGAGCGTTTACAATTTCACTTTCCCTCCAACCACTTTTTTCCCCAACAGTAGAAGAATGTATTTCTGCCTTTGTCAAGAGTAAATTCCCAACCTTTAGATAGAGTAGATTATTTAAGTTACTCGACCTGCAGGTCTAGTAACATTTTTATGATTTTTTTAGGCCTGTATAACCCTATCGAGACAGATTACTATGTCAGTCCTGGAAGGGGAGGGTATCTTTAAACTGTATCGCATGTTAGTAGTTAACACACCAGACCCCCCTGAAGATGCTGTGAGACAGATGGGAGT
Organism: Pleurodeles waltl; assembly: GCF_031143425.1. Taxonomy (NCBI): domain Eukaryota; kingdom Metazoa; phylum Chordata; class Amphibia; order Caudata; family Salamandridae; genus Pleurodeles; species Pleurodeles waltl. The sequence continues at coordinate 1,543,274,686 of NC_090445.1, forward strand.
AGGGTATCGGCCACTTAGGTGAAGCAGAAAGGGGGGAAGCGAAGATGGCCTCTTTGGTACTGGCAGTGTCCTTGCAGTTGGGGCTTATCCAGCTGAAGTACCTCCTCCATGTATATTTTAGCCAGGGCCACTGGAATTAGGCGATTTTTCTGCTGTGGCATTTTACACATGATTATGGATTCACTGCATTTGCCACATAATCCTTTGACTGCTGCACAATCTGCTAATTTTAGCAAAAACATTGGTTCTAGCTCAAATGGATCAAGAGTTCCTAAAAACGTGGCAACACGTGTTGCTCTGCAGTGTAAGGCCCTTTGCAATGATTGCCTAGTCAACTTTCGGTTGCTTATTGGTGCAATTTGGCTGTTAAGCTTGTACTAATTGGGTGAAACCGATGCCCAGACTGTGTTAACAAGTGTAAAAAAGACAAAATAATGAGGTAATACTATCACAGAATGTGCTGCGTTATGCCACATAATTTGGTACACTCTGCCGCATAATTTGGTCCTGCCCTGCTGCAAAATTTCTGTCGCCCTGACTGAAGCCCAAATACCTCTTATCATGCGGTATGGGGATAGTCTATCATACAGCAATGGGCTTTTTAATTACTAAACGAGACATTGCACATTACTGCCGATCCAACAAAGCTGCCTTTATACAGTAATAGACTTATGTCATGGATTAGTGTGACAATGCGGAAGAGTACGTATGTAAATCAAAGGGATGTTCCCAAAAATATAAGAAAGTATGGGGTGTATGATGGCCTTATTTGCAAGTCATAGGGGCTTAACGGCTGAACAGACAATGCGTATATGTGATTAACTACCAAATGAAAGTTTGTTCAGTAATAAGCTGCTTGATAACACGGTATGGTGTTCTCAACTACTTAAAAGCAATAAAAAGTTTAAAAAAATAAAATAAAGTGTGTATTAGCCCACACTAAGAAATACCTAGGTTAAAACCAAATAATTGTCTTTTTCAAAAGGCAAATTCTTGTAGTTCTTTCAGTCAGTGGGCTAATACTTATTGTGTGATCACCCTTTCCCCTTAACACCCTCCTCTACTCCCCTCAGTGAACAACAACATACCTATCAGGTGGATTGATTGAGTGTGGAAGTGGGCTGGTGTCTGTCCTAAAGACTCTTCTTTTAATGCCCTCGGATGATGAAGGACTGAGATGGTTCTACCAGGGTTCAAAGTTGTGACCTATGGATTACACACATATAAAAGTAGTCTGAGCTTGGCTGACTAAGTTATTTTACTGTTTTTGTGTTGAAGTAAGGAGGAAATGAAAATGTTAAAGTTTAGATGGCATATTAGTTTTAGCAGTAGACAACACAGATAAAAGATGAACGGTTCCAGTATATGTTTTTAAACACTTTATTGAGCATTTTCAATAATACAATACAGAGAAGAGCACAGCATGAGACATTTCATGTTTCACAAAGAGGGGATTGTAAAAAAACAAAGGAAATCACAAACATCCATTGTGGTTGGGAAATTTTCTGGGGCAAATCCTCCTCCTAATCAAATCCAGAGAACAAGGTTTGTGATGTCCGATTTACAATTTTCTTTTAAAACTACTTTCAAAGTTAGAGAGGGTGCCCTGTGTTCACCAGATATGTTTACACAAACATCAAAGCCCATGAAACAGCCTTAAAAGAAAACAAGCACTTAATTTTCTTTTACGTATGCTTAAAGGAGCTTTATAGTATACATGCCATATAATACAAAATGCAGAAATTGGGCTTTTGGGCTTAATTTAACAAGGTAGTTCAGCAGTGTGAGCTGACAAATTCCAAAGTACCCAGTAGGACCTAGGAGAGGGCAAAGAAAAAACTGAACAGTGGGAGGATGGTCTATGCCTTTTACTCTATATAGAAATTAATGTCATCTAAATATAAAGGCTACTGCTACAGGATAACAAGACATATGACTGCCTGTTCCACAACCCTAAAGGATTACTACATATACTTGCCCGAATTAAATGTGTGCATTCTCTCAACGTACTGCTTTTAATGAATCCTCAGACACACTGATTAAGTAGCTAAAGATTATATTTTTACTAAACATAATTTTTTCCGTAAAGTCATAATTATCTTTGTTATGGCTGAAGCACACTTAGGGGGTTATTATGAACACGGCGGGAAACCCCGCCGTGTTCATGCAGGCGGTCTTATCACAGACTGCCAGCCCCCTTGAGACCCCGCCGGCCGAAAAATATACGTTCTGCTGGGCTGGCGGGCGGAAACAGTGTTTCTGCCTGCCGGCCCAGCAGAATGCAGGGCCGGGACATTGCCGACAGCTCCACATGGAGCCATCGTCAATGCCGCTGTGCGGCGGGTGCAGCAGCACCCGTCACGCAGGTCACTGTCCGTAAATTGGGCAGTGACCTGCGTGACGGGGCACTGCACGGGGGCTTCTGCACTGCCCATGCCAAGTGCATGGGCAGTGCAGGGGCCCCCAGGGTGGCCCCGGAGCACCCCTCAGGGAAAGGCTGGAGGAATAAGAGTTCTTTATCCAGAGGGCAGCGCTGCTTGCAGCGCTGCCCTGTCGGATAAAGTAATCCGCCATCGTCAGGCTGCCTGTTGGTGGTAGCGGAGGGCCACCTGTGGCGGCCCTCCTCTGATCAGAATATGGTGGTCCAGACCGCCATGCCGGTGGCAGTATTTTCCACCACCGCCGGCATGGCGGTCTGAACCGCCATGTTCGTAATGAGGGCCTTAGTCCTTGTTATACCTCCATCACATTTAGTGGGGAATGGGCTGCAGATGTAGACAGGATCAAAACACATCCAGCTTCAGGAAAATCATGTCTTCAGGAGTTTTAATAAAGCCCAAGTGTAGTATTCCCAAGTGAACCAAGGACCTGCTTGCCTGTCACCAGCCATGTACATCCAATTCATACAACATGTGCTCTGAGGGGAGGCTATGTGGGTGTTGCAGAGGAGGCGAAGCAGACATACTGGAATCACTGTGAAGATTATTATGTCTTAGTGTTGTATCCTGGTCACCCCTTCAAAATAGGATAGAAGCCAAATGTTACAGCTCAAATATACAGGAAGAGTGAAATATCATGTGCCCAATCGGGCTTCAATCAAAAAAAGAATTACGTGAATAATGTGTACCTAAGAAGTGCCTATGTGGCTGCCTGCACATCTCCTGAAGCAGCATGTCTTTGAAAGGCCAGCACTATGTCTTAGTGTTGTATCCTGGTCTCCCCTTCAAACTAGGATAGAAGCCAAATGTTACAGCTCAAATATACAGGGAGAGGGAAATATCATGTGCTCAATCGGGCTTCAATCAAAAAAAGAATTAAGTGAATAATGTGTACCTAAGAAGTGCCTATGTGGCTGCCTGCACGTCTCCTGAAGCAGCATGTCTTTGAAAGGCCAGCACTACTACCTTTGCTCCTATGAAGTGAGCCTCTGAGCCTCTAATTTCACAGCATTCATAGATATGAAAGTCCATTCACCTAGAAGTTGTGGTATTCACCAGTGTATTGCTTGTAGTATGTTGTTAATAGTTAATGAATAAACTGTCGGGTTCATATCATTCTTGCCTTTCTGGGGAGGCGCAGAGCTGAGCTGCTGCTTTATGTGGCACCGTTTAGTTTAACCTGCTGTTTCTCAGAAGCACTCTTTCCATGCTGTAATGCCTGAAAATAAAGCACTAACTGAAATACTGGGCTAAATTAATTAACTTGCGTCCAGAAGATAAATAAAATAGGCACTTAAGTCTGCACTGTGCCAGAAAAACACATCATGATATGTCCCCTTAAAAGTAGGTTCTTCATTCAACATAAAATGTCAAAGCTCTAGAAACATTCAGATTATGATAGCTTCACACACATCAGAGTTCGGTGGAAGAGAGAAAGAATATTTTTCAATTTCATATTAAATTCCTAAAGCCCTTTAGAATGAAAGAAAGGACCCTTTAAAAGACCACATTGTTTTTAAGAAAAACTTAATACAGCATTTAGGTGGATAGAGTCTGAAGCTTCCTAATCCTTCTGGCAGAAGTGATCGAGGTGAACAGTAGGGTAATTTGTCATCTTACAAATTCAGTGTCACACAATGTTTTAAACTCAAGGGCCTGCATTTCAATGTGGCGATAGAAGTTTGGTGTTAATAATTTAGACAGTTCTGTCACCCACTATACTGTGATCACACTACTGTGAAACACTACTTTCATTCATGCATAATAAGAGGCCACTGTTGAGACAGTTGCCATGAGATATATGTGCAGTATAATGATTCTGAAAGAAATAGGTGTACCCAGAACAAACAGGTCGGGACAGTTTAGGAGACGCTGGCGGAGGGAATCTCTAGGAAAAAGATGTCTATTGACGCCTGGTTTTGGTGAGCACAACGGCCTGTGTGCCACTGCACAAGAGCTGGTCTCAACATGGAGCATGCACAGATACACTGAAGGCCACTGAAGAGGCACACCTATGGAATAAGAATATGTACTGATTTCCTATGCCTGCATTAACAACTTCCCCTGATGAATTAGTGTTCTGTGTGGCTTCCTAGAGATTTAGGCCGCCATTATGAGTCTGGCGGTCTTCGGACCGCCAGACTCGTAATGTCGGTCCCACTGCCGACAGGCCGATGGTGTGGACTGCCATATTGCAAGTGTGTCAGCTTAGCCTGTGCCAAAATGACATTTTTCAGTTCCTACTACCAGGGCGGTCGGACCACCGGGCCGGAGATAAGCATCTCCGACCTGGCAGTCCACCAAAGGCTGCTGGCGATATTGTGGGTCCCCTTTCTCCCAGGGATTACGTGGCGGTAGCACTGCCACGAAATCCATAACAGAAAGGCTACCGGAGACAGGAATTTGCATTCCTGTCGCCGGTAAATGACTCCCCCACCTTCTCCATCCACCCAAGAGCCACCCCCTTCCCTTAAAACATTCCAACCCACACCCCTGAGTCCCCCAGTAACCCCCTGCATAAAACATGCACCCACCGACACACACACCCTTACACTCACAACACCCTTATACTCACACGTGCGCACACACACATGCAACACCCCCCACTCCAAACACACACTCACATGCACACACAACATCCCCCCTCAAAATCCATCCATACACACACACACACACACAACACACCCCCTCCCCTTTCGGACAGTCACCTTACCTGGTCGTCGAGGTGGTCGTCTGGGAGGGAACGGGTCCTGGCACTTGCACCGCCACCAGCACCCTGCCAACACAACACCGCCATGAAGTTTTTCGGACTGAAACACAGCGGGCGGTGTTTTATTGCCATGGCAGTGTCGGCAGTGCAACTGCCAACATAACGCTAGTATGGCTGTTGGCAGTTTTCTGCCTGGAAAATGTTGGAAAGCCACCAGCAGTCGTAATATGGCGGTCTGAGGACCGCTGTGCTGGAGTTCTTTTGGCAGCCGCTAGCACGGCGGTTGGTGGTCTTCCCTGCCAAACTCATAATAAGCACCTTAATTCCTTCTTCTTGTTTTTGAATTCAATTCCTGCTTTATTTGCTATCACTGTCCTTTTCAGTGTTTTCTTATGTTGGCGGCTAATGGTGGATCTCCTAAGGGTTTCAGGGTTTGTTACTGTTCTCTCAGATTTGACAATCAGGCCAAGCTATCTTACAGATGTGTGGTTCTAAATACATAGAAGTGTCTTGCTGTCAAGGTTATCACTCCTAAAAATTAAAACTTTGCCTTGCACTACCATTGCCCGAAGACCGTTGTACACAGCGTAAATAATAAAAACTTCAAGGTTTAACAAAATCACCCATCAGGCCTAAGGAATCAAATAGGATGCCAATACCAGCAAAACTTGTGATGAAAAATGGAGCATAATTCATAGTTATTTTCAATAAATGTAAATCCATCTCAGGAGATCAGCAGCAAATCCAGAAAAAATTGCTTGTGCAATGTTTCCTCACAGAATCCTACCAAACATCAAACTAAACTGCAATGTTTTCAGGAAACCTGTTCTGATATAGACATGCTAATTTTCAGAAACCAGACTCTCACATTCAACAAATGGAAAGAAGGGTCGGAAAAAACCTCACGGTCTAAAAGATTTGGAAAGTGAGGAGGCAAATAAATTAGGTGTGCTGCAAGTGATGAATGTTTAAAAAAGAAAAAAGGTGAGGCCAGAAAGGGGCTTTACAAATCATCTCTTTGTTTTGGACCCCTTGAGTATCTGGAGAGCCAAGTGCATCTGGAAATAGGTAGCTAGACTTAGAAGAAATTTCCCAACCCGCCAATAAGTATAGAATCGTCCACACCATCTTTCCCCAGGGCAAAACCAGAAGAAAGCTTACAGCACTTATACTTGTTCTCTGTGCCAGAGTTCTAAGAGAGGAAAGCCAGAGGTTTGGAAATCCACCAGTATCATTCCACAATTGATACCCCATATTTGGAAACGATGATAGAGTATGCCTGAAGAGTGTGCGTCTACATTTTTTATACCTTCTCGTCGTCGTTGTCGTAGGAGGGGGCGGTCTCAAAAATGAGTTACAACTTGGCAAAATAAGCGTGACTGAACGTCCAACCTTGCATGCTGAGATGGAACAAAGAAGCATTACTGTACATCAACCCTTCCATAAATGTTCCTGAAAAATAGAGGAATTATAATTTCCTTGAGAACAGCAGGATAACGTTGTCCATTATGTCTTGGGAATTTGAAAGTGTAGGAAAGTACTTTCTTTCTTGGCATGGTTACCCCCATTTTCTGCCTGTTGTTAGTGTGTTTGACTGTGTTGTAATGATATGTGAGTTTTGACCACTGACTCCAAGTTGCACTTAGCCTAGCACTACACCGTCACATTAGTGACCACCAGCTTAATTTTGCCTATTGACTTTATTTTAGCATTAGCCACTGCCACGTTAAAAGCTGCAAGTAGTTTTCCACGTTGTACTGTGCTCATGTTTTTATTCTTCGTGTTTTTTCCAACCACAGTCTTAGGCTGATAAGAATGCACTCAGACGGCAGGGAACGGACTTGTATTCAATTGGCACCTTGGGATTGTGACCAAGTCCTGACGTGTTATTTTCAAAGCTGTCCTAAAACAATCAGCATTTATTTAATAAATAAACTTCTGCAGTGAGAGGGATGCTCTAGGCTTTTCCTCTCTTGTTTGCAGAGTGTTTGCAGATCTCAGGCCCATCCAGGACGCTGGAGAGTGCCATCCTTCCAGTGAGGATAATTGATCTCTCTCTCCTCGATCGATTCTGGGATCTGGCATTCTGATGTTGAATAGGAGGGAGATGAAGAAGTGATGCCCTTGTCTCATGGTGATGCATATTTTTTAATTCAGTATTTGTTTTACATTATAATATAGATACATATATTTGCTGTGTATATTGCAGTAAAGAATCATTTGTACATTCTTTCATTTCACTGCTGTGACCATTTTTGAACGTTTGCTTTCAGCATGCTAATCTCCTTTTAGGAACCTTGCGTAGTGAAATAATAAATGTCTTCCTTGGACTAAGAAGCGCATTCCAGAGATTTTTGTCAATGGATGAGTGTTTCAGCTTGATTATTAGTGAAGCAAAACATTGTGTCTACTGGGATCTTGCTAACCAGGACCCCAGAGGTTATGATCTCTCCCTTAAAACTTGTTAACTGTACCTTTTTCTCCCCACATTTGGCGTACTGGTGCCTCCATGTAAGTGCCTAGTATATGGTACACAGGTACCCAAGCCACTGGTGTACCAGGGGATTCCCATGGGCTACACCATGTATTATGCCACCCATGGGGAGCCCATGCAAAATGTTCTGCAGGCCTACCATTGCAGCCTGCGTGAAAGGGTGCATGCACCCCTTTTCACTAAAGGTCACTGCACCAGGACACTATAAGTCACCCCTATGGCAGGCCCTCCTAGCCCATAGGGCAGGGTGCAAGTGGCTGTGTGTGAGGGCACCCCTACACTAGCAGAGGTGTCCCCACTAACTCCAGTGTCATTTTAATGGATTTCGGAAGTGCGGGGATGCCATTTTATGCGTGTACTGGACATAGGTCACTACCTATGTCCAGCTACATAATGGTAACTCCAAACCTGGGCATGTTTGGTATCAAACATATCCGGATCATACCCCAATACAGTTGCCAGTGTTGGAAGTATGATTCCATGCACTCTGGGGGCTCCTTAGAGAACCCCAGCATTGCTACCACCAGTCTTCTAGGGTTTTCTGGGCAGCCCAAGCTGCGGCCACTCCTCAGACAGATTTCTGCCCCCCTGCTGCTTGATCTGATCAAGCCCAAGAAGGCAGAACAAAGGATTTCCTTTGCGAGAGGGAGGTAACACCCTCTCCCTTTGGAAATAGGTGTGACTGGCTTAGGAGGTGTAGCCTCCCCAAGCCACTGGTACGCCTTGAAGAGCACATTTGGTGCCCTCAATGCAGTCCGCACCAGTCCAGGGGCCCCCAGTCCCTGTTCTGGCGTGAAACTGGACAATGGAAATGGGAGTGACCACTCCCCCTGTCCATCACCACCCCAGGGGTGGTGCCCAGAGCTCCTCCAGTGGGTCCCTGGGTTCTGCCATTTTGAATCCAAGGTCAGCAGGGACCTCTGGGAGCATCTGAGTGGCCAGGCCAGGCAGGTGAAGTCAGAGCCCCCTCCTGATAGGTGGTCACCTGGCTAGGTGACCAACTCCCCCTTTCAGGGCTATTTAGGGTCTCTCTTCTAGGTGGGCCCTCAGATTCGGCTTGCAAGACTCCAGCAGGACTCCTCTGCAACCTTACTTTGACTTCTAGCCACTGGAACCGCAACTGGACCCTCCAGGAACCGACAATCTGCATCCATGAAGAAGACTCTTCTTGCAACATTGTTTCCAATGCTCCTTCCATCTTCTGCAACATTTCCCCAGCTGTGCATCCTCTGAGGGTGGCAAGTCTTCAGTATGCACGAGAAACAAGAAGGAATCTCCTTTGGAGTGAAGGAGTCACTCCCCTGCATCTGCAGGCACCTACTGCAATGAGAACCGGCTACGCAGATCTCCTTTCATCCTGAGCTGCGTGGATCCTGCATCACGGATGGTGATCCGAAGTAGTCCTCTTGGTCCTCTCTGCCTGCTGTCCAACTTTGGTGGAGGTAAGCCCTTGCTTTCCCACGCAGGACACTACCCTGTGCACTACGTCTCTTGTACCTGCCAAGGCTTGTTTGCTTCTCCTCCAAGGGATCTTCAGGCTGTGTGTGGCTCCAGCCCTCAGCACTCCTTCCTGCGATGCACAGCCCTCTGTGTGGTTCTCTGGCGGTGTGGGACCCTTCTTCTGGGTGCTGCATGTGTTCCTTCTTCAACTTCTGTGTCCCCGTCCTGTGGGACTCCTGTGGGTGCTGCCTTTGCTCCTGTGGGCTCTCTGTGTTGCTGCAGGTCCCCTCTGATTTGAATGCCTGCCTACAGCCCCTACACAAATGGCTGCCACCTGGCTGGAAATAGAAAGACAGCTGTCTGACTGATTTTAAACAACCACACTATTCTACAGAGGAAGTGGCCATATGAGGATCAAGCAGCATTCTCGGGGGTGGTCAGAATGGAGTTGGTGGCTCCTGAGATACTACTGACATTAGTGACCCATGGTAGTAGGGTGTACCAGGAGAGTGAAAAGGAGATATTTATGCTCTACAGAATCTTCAGAGGGTGGCCTCTGCCTGCATCATAGCGAGGTCATACCAAATTTAAAGAACAAAATGAAAGAGTAAGGGACAGAATCAGGGTTCCATTCAAAAGCAGAACATAGAGCAGACCCCTCATCTTTCTGTATTGCTGAACAAAGACCCAGTACCAGCAGCCCTAGACAGAATTGAAATACATATATTTCATTTTCATGGAAAATTCTACCAAAAGAACAAATGGGTCACCCAATACAGGGAAGGACTAGCACAATAGATAGCAAAATAAAATCAAGAGTATTAGGCAACAGCAAGGAAAGGCTCAAAGCTCTCCAATGTGAACTCATAGATATTTGGGATCATCAAGGAGAACAAAGCCCTAGCATACACATCTGAAATCCTAGAGAATTCGATAAGCCAAAAACCAGGTTAGGGTATTGCTGGGGGACTTTACAGGGATAAAGTGTCATAGCATCAAGACAGGGAGAGTTACTAAGACAGAAGAGGAGGGGGAAGAGGGTTCCGACTTTGATCTTCCAATTCAGGCATGTAAACAAAATGGACAGGATCTAGACGGTTGAAAAGCTAAAAGGGGAATTCCAATACAAAAGATCAAGCATCCTAATGACTCTGGACCTAGCTCCAGAGAGCATAAAAGAGAAATAAGGTAATGGTAGTGAAGAAAAATAATCTGGCAAAAGGGGTGCTCCACTATACAAAATATAGGGCAACACATGTCAAAAAGACTACATTTTCTATGACTCAGAACAAGAAGAGACGTTTCTAAAGTTGGTGACGAAGTAAGGAGGATGGACAAGAGGAGCATGGGTGAGCCATGCTTTGCATATCCATGTGGCAACCAAACGACAACTGTTTTCCCTCCCTTGACATGAGGCTAAACTCAAGATTTCATGGAAGGAGAATAGACAGGGGAAGTATCAGGCTTGCAGCAGACAAACAACCAATTCATGTGATACTACATATTTTACCTATGGATTACCCCTTGGAGAACTACTGTACAAGGACCAAGAAAAGACTCACATATAAACTAATAATAAATATCAATAATGTTTCGGTGAACAGTGAATTCTTTAGGGGTGGTGCCCCATTCATACACATTGTGGTATTTGTAAAAACAAACTAATAAAATGCTCAAAAAATAAAACTTAACTGCCTGATTCCAAGCAATTATTAATTCTTAGGATGGATGTGCCAGATCAAATATGTTTCCATCTGTATTACTGAGAGGCCTAAGCTCTGAAAACTGCTGCACATTAAATGAAGACTAACCAGAGTGGGGGCTGGAAACTATGTCCTGTTCGGGCAGTCATCTTAGGCCTCAGTTACCAGTGCCCCAGTAAATGTATATATATGGGGCACTCCAGCTAAGCATGCATTGGAATTATGAGTTGTGTGACTTTCATCCAGAAGTTACAGAGTGCCTTAAAACCTACCAATATTTTTTTAGAGCAAAACGCACCCTTTAGTAATGTCACAACTTAGAATAGGTGATAATTAGCACACCAGATAAATCCCAAAGACATCGATGTTGGATTTTTATCATGTGCAATAGTTATTGCATGTGACACAGGGCACTCGTAAGTGAGGCCTAAGTACAGGTAGAAATGTTCTCATTTTAGCCATGACAATACTCTTCAAAGCATCAAAGTGGGAGTCAAGCCAACTTTGTGACTGACTCATGATAATTTGAAGAACTGGTAGAGGAATGTTTCTGCTTGATATGATATACCCACTCTTTACTGGCAGCAATAATGTTTCCCTTTCGACAGCAGCAAGTCTTTAAAAGCTTTATTTCTAGACCATAAGATATGACATGTCACATGGCCCACTACTATCACACATTTTTCTAACACTCCAGTGGACTCTGAAATGACAGTCTTATGCTCAAGTGGCACCTTGAAGACCTTGTCCTTAGGGTCATGTGAAGCACTGATCTGCACTGTTAAACATGCCTGCTGAAGGCGGAATCATTCCTGTCCCAGCGGTGGGGGTCTGTAAAATCACTGTTTAACTGCAGCCGTTGCAGAGTAAATCTGAGTCTTCAGAAAACCAAAACAAGAATACGTTTATTGCTTCTAGAGAGTGAAACATTGCAAACATTATCTCGGTTGCCCCAGTTTCAGAGATGATAAAACATGAACGTAAAGTTGTCAAATTATTTTAAGAAGAGTGACACTGTAATAGATGTTTTGTCCTGCATTTCTTAAGTGTTAGCCTTTCTGTCCAAAACTAATGATGACTGACGGCCTTGGCATTTTCCTTTCCCTACATGAATGATTCCAACACTCAACTGAGTTGGGAGATCTCCCATAAAAGTGGAAGGTTCTCCAATTCATGTTTTGCACTTTGCTCCCTAAAGGTTAGGTACAGATGGCTCTGAATGAGGCCTTTTATTTTTGAAAACTGTATTCGTTGGACAGGTTTTTTAGGAAATTAGGAGTCAACCTTGAGAAAAGCTCAGAAGACACAGACTTTTAGTGCATTAGATCTGAAGCTGGCATAGCCTTCTACCATAGTGCCAATGTGCTTGGAGCAAACAATCTCATTAATCTTCCGCATCAAGTAAGTCAGAGATGGTTTCAATTCAGACTGTTTAGAAGGGTTAGGTTGGGGACCAATATCAATATCCTCCTGAAGTTTCATAGGATTGGGTTCTGTAGCAGGCAACACAAGATAAAAAGTGCAGCACATGTTGTTGGAAAGTCTTGCTGTTGTAAATGCATCTGTGTTTTTTAAATGTCAGCAAACATTCAAGAAACTCTCAGACAAGACAGTCTTTTATACTGATTAATTATATTTTTAGCTCAGGCGTGGGTCTTAGAGTATTAAAGCAGATTCCTCTTGTGATAACATTGAAGCAGGTACTATTTCGTTTGCAAAATGAGTAGGAACATAAGGTATAGTGCTAAGGAAGAGACAATGTTATGGTAGATGCTTAGGCTCACTGATTTGTGCACCTGATCATTAGTGTGCAACACGTAAGTGCCTTGCCCAAATTCAAAATGGGAAGAAACCAGGAAACGGACTTTGAGTATGCGTCGTTACTTACTGCACAGGAGTACTAACAGAAGAAGGATCTTCTATTGCACCAAACTATTGTTTAAACTCACGACAAAGCTTCCGAACGTTAAAACTGTCTTTAGTAGCAGAGAAGACATGAATGAAAAGTTTAGGCAAGGTACAATTTGGGAAGAACCTGGTGTAGGTTCTGGTATGGATTGGACTCTTTTTTTATCCCCTTGCTCCTTCTTTGTGGTTTGTACGTGATCACACCAAAGTGGACTTGTCCAAGACAAGCTTTGTTACCAACTGGAGTACTGACTTTTCTTGAAAGACTTGCATTTCACATCCTAATATGATGGGTGTTTCCCCCCAAAAAAGTAAATATGTTTTCAGGTGCTACTCAGTAGTTGGACTGGACACTGGCTCCAACCGATAAAAATATTTTTCAGGTCAATGGATGGAGTCCCAGAGTTCAAGTGAAAGAATCTGGTAAATGGCATATCACTGTTTTCAAGGGGAGGGGTGGCAAATTTGCTTCAGACGTGTGGCTCAGTCGAAGCGGCACTGAGCTTGTTTGGCAGTAACAACAAAGGCTCGTCTGCAAAATATTCTGAGCTTTGACAGGTACTAAAAGTCTTTCAGTCTCCCGAGCCCCAAGCACTTCAACTCCAAGATGTACTCACAACTGTATGCATCCAGAGAATGGTACTTGGGAAATATGGCTTAAGCCCAGAAAAAAAGTTGGTAGTCCTCAAACTAGGTACAGGCTTTGATGATTCGGGAATAGATGTGTCCTAAATCTTTCATTGCTCAGAACAGCAACTTAGCTCTGCAGTGAAGTAATGGATCTTCCTTGTGACTTGTATTTTCTTTAGCATCATTGGGAGAGTTTCCCACCTACCTCCGTCAAGTTTTGTTCAAAAGAATAAGAACTCAGTAGATACTAGGCTCTAAAATCTGGTGACAGTCAGTCACTAAGAAGTGTCTGCTGCATGCTATGCATTTATTGAACCTTCCAATCAAAGTTATCTGCAGAACAGGAATAATGGGCCAGATGTATCAAGACATTTTGCATTCGCAAATGGTGATAATCACAATATTCCACAGTTTGAGAATGCAAAATCGCCTTTCGCAATGTATGAAAGACATCACAGTGCAATTTTAGCGAATAGCAATTTTTTGTGATTCCCTAAAATTGCGACTACGAATAGGGAATCGCAATGTGCAATTCCCTAAATAGGAAATCGCAAATAGGGAATACCTATTTGCGATTACCTATGCACATGTATCATGCATTTCCTAAATGCAAACTGGGCATTTAGGAAATGTAATTACCACCAGTTCCAAGTTGGTGGTAACCATGTGCAATTTTGAAAATACAATTTTTAAAGTGCTGAGTAGCGCACACATGCACCAGGACATGTGTGCGCTTTACATGTGCACATTTATTGGGGAGGTAGTACATCAAAGGGGACGTTAGGCCCCCCAGCACCCCTAAATTTACATTACCTAAGTTGTGAATTAGCAAATAAGGAAATGCAAAACCATTTGCACCGGCGCCTTCAAGGATGAATGGAGTCCCATTCCCTAATAGCGATTTCCTAATTGCGAATTTTAAGAAATTGGTATTAGGGAATCGCTATTTTCTTACATACCATTTAGCATTTCTCAAAAAGCGATTTTTTAAAATGTGCTATTCACGAAATGCTAAATGGTACTTTGATACATCTAGCCCAATGTTTTTTGTTTTTAGCCTTTTCAACTTGGGAAAATAGAAGTTCTTTTCACAAATGGAAGACAGGAAGAAAAGCAAGGAATCTCTTTTCCTAGTGCATACAACAGAAAAAAAGCATGGTACAAAAAATTAATAAGAGAAGATGGTGACTGAATTCTGGCAATAGGTCGAAAAAATGATAACTGGGCAGTGAAGGTTGGTGACAAACAGATAATTGGGGGAGGAATGGGCAGAGGTGAGGTATGCGGGTGTCAGGCATTCAGGGCTAATTGCCAGCCAGCTTAGACCAAGACAGTACAACACTACTGCTCATCAGTAACCAAGTGTACAGTAATGCTGGTGAGAAAAAAAGTACAAACTTGTTCAAGTTGAGATGTACATCTCTGCTGTACTTGAATCACCACACAAAAAAATAAACCTTATTCCCAGATCCGTACCCTTTGAGTCAATCTGTATTGGATGATGTTGACACAGGTTCATGAGGGAATGAGTGCATTTTAATGAACAAATGACAATAAGATGATAAGTTTGGGGGGGTGACTCGGGCGTGGCCTGGGACCAATGGAGCTGCACGCGTAGTGCGGCGCTCTCGGACCACAATCCAGGCCCGAAGCTTAAATCCTGCCATAATAACGACCGGAGGTCTTAAAAGTTGAAGAGAAGTGATCGGAGAATATACAGCACGAGTAGAGACCGAGGCGATACATTTTGGGGCAGAGTTTACCAAGAAAACTCCCCCCGACAACTCCGCGGCTGCCGTGACCTAAAATGGCGGCCGCGACAGAGCAGTGAACCCGCTGCAGCCGCAGTCCGCGGATGAGAAGGTACGAAGGTCCCGTGGAAGTGAGGGCCCCCACATCATTAGTTGTAGGGTACGAGGGGCTCAGACACCTTCGCCACAAACGGCGAGAGCAACAGTATGAAGCGGAACATCAGCGAAAGCGGCATAGCGTGGGGCCTTTGGGCCACAATCCAGGCCGAAGTTTAAACCCTGCCATAGTGACGACCGGAGGTCTTGGGGATTGAAGAGAAGCGATCGGAGAATATACAGCACAAGTAGGAACCGCGGCGCCCCACCCTGGAGCAGAGATCACCCGGAAAGCTCCCCCCGAAAACTTCGCGGCTGCCGCAACCCAAAATGGCAGCCTCGACAGAACAGAGTGCTCGCTGCGGCCGCGCCCTCGGTTGTGAGGACACGATGGTCTCGTGGAGGTGGGGACCCTCACGCCATCCATCGAGGAACACAAGGGGCTCAGACACCTTCACCACCAACGGCGAGAACAACATTACGAAGCGGAACATCAGCGAATGCGAGTAAGGTGGCGCCCTCAAGCCACAATCCAGGCCCAAAGCTTAAATCCTGCCATAATAACGACCGGAGGTCTTAAAAATTGTAGAGAAGTGATTGGAGAATATACAGCACAAGTAGGAACCGCGGCGCTCCACTTTGGGGCAGAGATCGCCCCAAAAAAACTCCCCCTGACAAGTTTGCGGCTGCCACAACATAAAATGGCGGCCGCGACGGAGCAGGAATCCAGCTACAGCCGCGGCCCTCGATCCATTGAAGAGCGCAAAGGACTCAGACACTTTTGCCACTAACGACGAGAGCAACAGTACGGAACATCAGCGAATACAGTGTAGGGCAGCGCCCTCGGGCCACAATCCAGGCCCAAAGCTTAGATACCGCCATAATAACAACCTAAGATCTCAAAAAATGAAGAGAAGCGTCTGAGACCTGTTACAATGGTAAAACCAAAAAAACAAGACAAATCACCAGCGGGGGACTCCCCGCACACTGAGAATCCACCCCCAACGCCCGCCAGAGAATCGCAAACGGAGCACGAACAACAAGAAACAACTCTGGACACTGTGCTACTGGCCATTAAAGATTCCCGGGAAGCGCTTGAGCGTAAAATCGATAACCTCACCACAGATCTTTCAATTTTGCGAGACGACCACCGTAAATTAAAGGAAACGGTGGGTTTGCACGAGACCACGTTGACAGGAGTGTTAGCGGGGCACAAAGGCTCATCCTCAGAAATTAAAGACCTGACCACCCGGCTGAAAACATTGGAGGCAAGGGCGGAGGATGCAGAAAACCGAGCCCGACGGAACAACAATCAGATTAGTGGGGGTTCCGGAGGGGGCGGAGGCCTCAGCAGCTAATATAGAAGTATTCCTAGAACAGTGGCTCAGAGACACGATAGCATCAGAGGGCTTCTCACCATTCTTTGCGGTGGAACGTGCCCACAGGATCCCTGGCGGACCACCCCCACCAGGAGTCAGGCCACGGCCAATAATCGCTAGATTACTCCACCACAAAGATAGAGACTACGTACTGTCACAATCCCGCCAGCTAGGTGAGATTCAATTGGATGGCCAAAAGGTTATGATATTCCCAGACTTTATGAGAGAAACACAGACGCAAAGGGCATCCTACATCGCAGTAAAACGAGCCATGCGTGAGCATGGTATAAAATATGCCATGCTCTTTCCGGCAAAACTCAGAGTGGAATACGATAACAGAACCCACTTTTTTCTCACACCTCAGCTGGCGATGGAATGGCTTGAATCGCTGAACATCCACTGCAGAGCAACCCGCGACCAGACATTCCGAAACCCCGGAAGAAACGTAGCAGATCCCGGAAAAAGACCACAGAAGCGGCTCCATCGAAACGTCAATCACAACCGGAAATGCGTGATGCGGTGGAAACAGCAGCAGCATTAAGCGGGGGTGACTTCCACACACGCCGGACCCCAGATGCTACAGCAGACGTTGACTCGAACAGTCCTCAATATCCTCCCAGGACACTCTCGTCGGCTTGCCTTTGATTACCCCAGGAACGGCGGACGAGATTATCTGACATCGCTAAAAGAACAAGTTGGCAAGTGAGCGGACAATTGTGGGGGAACCTCAATCTGTTTAGGGACATTGATAAGACCCAACCGTAAATAGAGCTATAGGAACCTAGATGTCATTTCTTAACCGGCACATTACATATAATCGGGCCTGGGGGAGAGTCCGGGACGCTGCCTCTTGGTCTCTGGCACGCCTCCCTCCAATAGGTTGATAATTAGGATTACAATAGTTGTAATGGTTTGGACGGGGAGAGTTGTAGGTACCGGTCCTGGGGAGAGGGAGTTACAAAGGGGGTTTGATTTTGGTTGTGTTGTCTTCCGGGTTTATCAGGCACATCTATCTCGCAGCCAAACGGTTCACACCTTAGATTACGAAACTCAATAGGTTTGTCCAGTAGTAGTAATAGAGCGGTGTTAGCGGACCGCCTCCACACCCCTCCCTAAACTATGACCACAGAATACAAGATAATCACATGGAATGTCAGGGGCCTAAATAACATGTCCAAGAGGTACAAAGTTCACAGCTTTCTTAAACGAAGGGGAGTGCACATAGCTATCTTACAAGAAACTCACTTGTTGGAGCAGGAGATCAAGGCCTTGAAAAAGCGCTGGAGGGGACAAATATTCGCCACTAACCACTCAGCATTTGCGAGGGGAGTGTTGATATGGATCAGACCAGGCGTTCCATTACAGGTTCTTCATACCTTGATCGACACTGAGGGGAGATACGTAGTGATATCTGGTAGATTGGACGGGAGAGAGGTAACTCTTGCGGGACTATACGCCCCAAATCACGAACAGGGAAAATTCCTAGACAGATTATCACTGATCATGAGCACACTTCTCACTAGCACTACATTAATAGGAGGAGACTTTAATTGTGTAGTGGATACCGCAATGGATAGATCGCACCCACCATTGTCACAATCCGTAACTCATAAAACAGCACTGCACTTCCAGCAGTGGCAAAAACACTGGCAATTAACGGATTGCTGGCGCAAACTTAATCCCCCCAATAGAGAATACTCTTTTTATTCAGCAGTTCACGACCTGCATGTACGACTGGACACCGTTCTGGCATCTCCAGAGGTGCAATCTGTGGTGGCGAAGGCCGAGTATCTTGGCCGCACCATCTCAGATCATAATCCCTTATTGATCTCTTTGGCCTGGTGCGGCGAAAGACCTTTGATTCCAATTTGGCGCCTGAGAGCAGAGTCACTTGAAGACGAAGCTTTTAGAACCCAACTGGGCACGCAGATTACGGAATTCTTCGAGAACAATGCTGGAACTGCCTCGTCCAGATCTGTCGAATGGGAATCCTTTAAAACAGTGATCAGGGGATATTGTATTAGCACTACTGTGGGAGTACGGAAAGTGCTAGAGACAGAACTAACCGATCTCGAGAACTCCCTTAGGGAACTCGAACGTAAGCACCCATCACAACCTGACCTCTCAACACAACTAGAAGAGACAAGGACTAGAATAATAGAAACTAACACTAGATTGTCATGTTTCGATTACAAACAATTCTTGCAGAAGCAACATACAGAGGGCGACAGAGCAGGCGCCCTACTGGCATGGCTGGCCAAACCGCCCCAACTTCAAACCATAGTGGTAGAGTTAGAGACCACCCCGGGTATAAAAATATATGGACAGAAGGAGATCAATACCACCTTTCTTAAATATTACTCAGAGCTGTATGCGCCTCCCTCCGAAGTACTCAGCGACGCTCAATTACAAGATCTGGGGAACCTCAACCTCCCGGCATTGAAAGGGGAAGATAGAATAGCCCTGGTGACTCCCATATCACTTACAGAAATAAAGGCTGCAATCCAGAGTATGGCAAGGGGCAAGGTACCGGGAGCAGATGGTCTCCCTCTGGAGTTCTACCTTACATATCAGGACTCATTAACCTCCCAGCTCAGAATCTTATATGCAGAGGCATGGAATAACAACAGCTTACCTCCTTCCACTACAGAGGCAATAATGATTCCCCTTCTGAAACCTACCAAACCCCCCACAGAAGTTCGATCATACCGCCCACTATCAATGTTGAACTTAGATTATAAAATACTAAGCAGAGTACTAGCTAATAGACTTCTACCATATATGTCCTCATTAATCCATCAGGACCAATCGGGATTCATTCCAAAGAGAAGCACTGCCCAAAATATCCGTCGATTGATCTCACTACTTTATGCCCTACCCCCTGACGCAAATAGAGCAGTAATCATCTCGATAGATGTCGAGAAGGCTTTTGATAGCCTACGATGGGACTACCTAGAACGAGTGATGCTGCGACTAGGAGAAGGGTTTGTCAAATGGACGAGGCTTCTCTACACAAACCCCACAGCGGGAGTACGCACTGGCCGTACAATATCCCCTTCCTTTGCCATAGGTAGGGGTACAAGACAGGGATGCCCGCTTTCACCTTTGCTTTTTGCATTGGCAGTTGAACCTCTCGCCCAATCAGCTAGGTCCCAGAGGTTCTACGAAGGCATTACAATCAATGCTTGGACGCATCATATTGTTCTCTATGCGGATGACATGTTACTCTTCCTCCGGAACGCAGAGACCGATCTACCAGGAGCAATGACAATGTTAGACAACTTTGGAGCCGCATCTGGACTCCGGATAAACTGGGGGAAGTCGTCCATTTTTCCAGCTGCTAGGGGTATCGAAGAACCAATGGACAATCGGGGTCTTCCGTGGTCCCCGTCCACATTCAAATATTTAGGGGTCAATATTTATCACTCCGCTGAGGATTTACTAGAAGGGAACATTCAGAGCAAAATTAGGAGTATCAAAAACAGCATGATATTCTGGCAGACACTCCCGCTAGCAGTTACTGGGAGAGTTGCACTGATTAAGATGATAGTGTTACCTAGAATGTTCTATTATTTTGCAACCATCCCACTCATTATACCGAGGGTGGTATTTAAAACAATTTCGTCCTTGATTACAGGATTTATATGGGGAACCAACAGACAAAGGATAGCATTGCGCACCCTCCAGAGAACAACAGCAGAGGGTGGTTTGGCTGTTCCTGACTTTGAATTATACTATTGGGCGAGCAAACTCCAATGGCTGGCGTGATTCATCAGAGCACCCCCAGTGGAGGAAGCACTGAGAACCCCTCTCCACTGCCCCCGTGATAGAATTCTGGGCATTCTACTAAACCCCAAGAAACAGAATAAAACACTTCCGATAGAATGGGAAGCATCACGTCACTGCTGGGAACAATACCTAAAACGAACACACACCAGAACACCGTACTCGCCAGAGGCCCCCCTGATCTGTATAGGAACCGTCACAGGAAATCATGTAATAAGGGGTATCACCCAATTCATGGCACTTCAGATCGACACCATAGGGGCTCTATATAATAACGGGAAATTGTGCACTTATGCAGAACTGCAGGAAAGGTTCCAGATACCACCAGGGCTGTTCCTAATCTTTAACGCAATTGCTAGGACTCTTCGTAGACAATGGGGTACAGGACTAGAAGAGCCCCCCAGACATAACACCTGTGACCAAATATGCACTATAGGAGACCAAGGGAAGTTGATTTCAGGGATATATACATCTCTACTAACCAGCATATGTCTTCCCTTAAATAAACTTAAGACCAAATGGCAAGGGGAACTGGATGTTACAATAGATGACACACAGTGGACCAGAATAACCACACACATATATACAGTTTCCAGAAATGCAAGGTTTAAATTAATAAACATATATGTTTATCACAGAGCTTACATAACCCCCTATATGATATCAAAGATTTATGGTGTAGAAAATGCCAGCTGCCCCCGATGTGCAGAACTAGCAGCAGGGTTGCTGCACATGCTCTGGAGTTGCCCACTAATCGGGGACTACTGGATGGGGATATTTGAAGCACTCACCACTTGCACGGGCAGAACATTATCCCGATCAGCCATGGTGGCGGTTTTGGGAGATTTCCCTCGCCCCAGCAAGCATAAAATCACAAACAGATTCATAGACCTGGCTTTGATACTTGCAAGGAGAGAAATAAGTTCACACTGGAAAGATCCGAAGGGACCACAGATAAATCGTTGGAGAAATGCATTAATCAAGTGGGCGGAAACTGAGGGGACAGTATTACTAAGGGAAACACTCAGGGGCCTAGGAACTAGAGACAATGCTCAGCACTGGAACATGATACTGGAGAATTTTAGAACACCTGACACTTCTAACTCTGATGCGGAGGCAGATTTACCAGAATCAGATCATGTATAATTGATCAAGACATTCCTGTTGAAGATCGTACAAGAGATCAAATAAGTGATTCATTTGTGAACCAAACAAATACCTCTGTATAATTGATGGGAAGTGCGAAAGGGGAGGGGGAGGGGGAGTTACAAAAAGATGGGAAGTTATTTTGTTTTTGTATGCGTTTCATGCAATTATAAAGCAATAAAAGAGATCTTAAAAAAAAAAAAAAAAGATGATAAGTTTGGGAGGAACGGAAATAATCTTCAGATTGTCAGAACTCTGTATCTACTGCTAGTGCAGGAATCTTTTCCTGAGCAGAATCATCCATTACGCCAAAGCTAAGTAGTGGATGGTCCCCACCTACCGCTTATGCCTAGCCTTAACCCTGGAGAATTGAACACTCTATGGTATCAGAGATGCTTCAAAAGTAAAAGGTACCCTCTATTAAAAATATTCTGTTTAATCATGTTCTGATTTAGCTGCAATAGTTAAAGGAGCTTTTGTAAAATAAACAGCTTACATACATATATGAGCTACATATTAGATCAAATTTAAAGTGCGATTTGCATATATTCATAACATTTACTGATGGTAGCACATCTGGGCTTTGGCAATGAGACTGGGAGAGCAATAGTCACAGACGTAGGACTTATGTGTAACACCTGAAAACAATCTAATAGAAAATAACAACTCACTGTGATTCCATTTACATATAAAAAGAACTTGGGGTATCTAAGGTTCATACATCTGACTTATATGAGAGAGGAGTTGGGAATAGGGTTAATCACCTGTTTCTTCATTCTCTTACCAGGGTCTATTGCATTCCTCTGCCTCAGGATTCCCCCAGTTTCAGAAGATTTTATCCCATAGTGAAGCAAGAGGTCTTCTGTTTAGGTCCCTCTTTTCAGATTTGGGCCATTTTCCTATATCATAAAGCTATAAAGCAGGAGTCTAGGCCCAGCCGCCCACCGACTTGTCTGTGACTGGTCCTCTGACCAGTCCTAGACCCTTTCAGACCTGGGTCCTCACCTTGAGACCCCACCTCATTTCCTTTGCTGTCACTCCAGCAGATCCCCTCCCGCCCTCACCCATCTGTTCTCTCTCTTTCCATCTGTTTGACACTTCCTCTGCACTCTCATGGCTTTTCTCTTTTGTGCTTTTCTCTTTTGCACAGTCTCTCTTTTCTGCATTTCTCTTGTGCGTATTCTCGCTTTGCGCACTTTCCCTTTTAGGATTTCTTTCTTTTGTGCTTTTTGGCTTTCCTCTTTGTGCATTCTCTCTTTTGTGCCTTTTCTTTGTGCATCCACTTTTTTGTGGCTTTTCTCTTTTGTGCATGTTCTCGTTTGTGCCCCCTTCATCGCTCTCCCTGCAGCCCCACTCCCCAGAGCAATCACCGAATCTTGCTGCTCCTCCAATGTCACCTTCACACCTCTTCTGCTAGCTCCTTTGAATCCCCGCCCACCCCACACTCCTCTCTCTTCCCCTCCTGGGACCTACTTAATGGAGGTCACTGATCAACCACACACTGGGTGAGCCAACTGGCACGCCAAAGGCAATCAAGTCTGCGCTTGGACTGCACGCAGTGCCAGGAACCCTGGTCCAACCACCCCCCAGCAATGCGCAACAGCCCTCATTATGTCGCTCGACGTGGGACTCCACTTGCCTCAAAGTTGCTGAATCGCACCACACAACACGGTAGGACTATTAACCTGCACCACCCTTGGTTCTCTTGCAGCCTCTCACCTAAACACAAACTCACCACAAAGAACCAATCATGCCACCTACACCCACCTACAACCACACCCAACACCACAGCAAACCCACAACATAGTACTCACTATGCATGCTATTCAACACACAATCACTCAGCAAACATGCAATCGAAATCTGTGACACAGTGAGCAGCAGTGCATCGGATCTCCTCCTCATCACAGAAACCAGGCTCCACATCGGTACCAGACATTGCCATTGAAATCCCAACACGCTACAAGATCGAATGACAGGCCCACAACCATAAGCCTAGAGGAGGATACACAATTATCTTTAAAGAATTCATCACATGCTTGACCTAGGTGGAAAATGCCACATCATTAGTGGAACACTGGCACTTCAAACTACAAATCTCCGCTAATGTCACAGTGAATGGGATCTTTGCCTATTGACCACTTGGGCAGCGAAACACCTTCACCAACATGAGCACCGATTTTGTTGCCTCACACACAATGGACCCCAGAGCCTACACTAGGCTTGCCGACCTCAACTTCCACCTTGAAGACAGAAATGACCTCTGCTCCAGAGCACTTTTCAAAAGCTCAGGGAACATCGGTCTAACCCAGCTAGCCCAAGGACCCACACACACCTGCAGGACACACAATGGACTTCACCCTCACTACCAGGGACAGCATTAAATACAACGCTACAAGACCACTAACATGGGTCAACCACTCCGTCATCCACTTCCAGATCAACACACTGAAAGTCAACACACCCACCAATATACTCAGCCGCAGCTGGGGGGCGGGGGGGGGGGGGGGGAGTCTCTAAAACTGACTGGCTTAATGCCCTTATCACGGATCAACCGAACCCCAGGAATGATGTCAACAAGGATATCACAAACTTCGACAACTGAATCAGGATCTGCGCAGACTCGCTCATAGGCATCAAATCTAACAAGCAAAGAAGATCCAAGAAGCTAGCCAGCTAATACACAGAAGACCTCTGAAAATGAACTCAACACTGTAACCAGCTAGAAAGAGAATTGAAGAAACAGCCACAAAACCTCCAAAAGTTCCACCTATAAGTATGTCCTCAGATGCTACCACCAACGACTACAAGACACCAAAAAACATGCACTAGCCGAACGCATCAAAGGAAACTCTATCAGCAGCAAAGAGATTTTCGCGATCATAAAGGACTTCATCACACCTTCCACAAAAGTGAACATCTCCCACTCTGCAATGACCTAGCAAATGTTTTCCACAGCAAACTCACTAACATCTACAGCAACTTCTCACACCAACCAGACCTTAGTGATCTCACTGCCAGTCTATCCACAACCACCCGAGACAACAACCTGACTGAACAGACACCCCTGACCACAGCAACAATTATGAGGACCATTCATTCAGGGGCCCTCATGGAGCAATGCCCCAACCAAATCTACAACCTGGAAACGTCACCTACCAGCACTGCCCTCTCCTACATTATCAACCCCTCCATTGCGTCTGCCACATTCCCTGACGACAGGAAACATGCAGAAGTTAATACCCTTCTCAAAAAAACATCAGCTGGCCTGAACCAACTGTGCAACTATCGCCCAATATCCCTGCCTCTGTACCCAGTGAAAGTGAAGGAGAAGGCCATCATCAAGCAACTCTCACCCCACCTCGAGCTTCACCCACGTACTGGACAACACCCAATCAGGTTCCAGAAAAATAACTAAGCATCGAGACAGCACTCATCGCTGCTACTGCCAACATCAGGACCATCCTGGACCATGGAGAAAGGGCAGCGTTTAACACCATCTCCCACAACACACTCAGCAGAAGAATTCACAACACAGGCATCCAAGGACCAGCACATCAAATGATCAGCTTCTTCCACACGGAAAGAGCACAAAGATTTAGAATGCCACCATTCACAGAGTCCAAAAGAATGATCTGCGGGGTCCCATAGGAATCATTCCTGTTCAACATCTACATGACCCTGCTAACCGAAAACATCTGATCCCAAGGCATCGCCATCATCCAATATGCCGATAACACCTAACACAAACTCTCCCTGACCGGCAATACAACCACCTCCAGAACCAACTTCACTAACTGCATAACCATGGTGTGAGACTGGATGAGAACAAACTGCCTGATACTCAACTCCGACAAGACAGAAGTGCTAATATTCGGAAAGAAACCCTCCCCAGGGGACTCCAATTGGTGTCCGTTGGCGCTAGAACCAATAACAACACCCACTGACCACACAAGATACCTAGGGCTTATCCTAGACGACAAATTCTTCATGACAGCGCAAGTCAATGTAATAATCACCTCCTGCTTTCACCACCTATGCATGCTATGCAAGATCTTCAAGTGGCTGCCACAGAACACCTGATGGACCGTCACCAAAGCACTCATCACAAACAGGCTCAGCTACAGCAACACACTCTATGCCAGAATTTCCAAGCAACTCCTGCAAAGACTCCAAACCGTTCAGAATGCTGCAGCTAGACTCATACTGGACCTCCCACGCCACACCCATAACGCACCTCAAATAGCTTCACTGGCTCCAAATTCATAAACACAGCCAATTCAAACTCTTCACTCACACATGCAAACCCCTAAACAACATTGGACCAACATACCTCATACACTTTCACCAGCTGACCAGACACCTATACTTTACCCCACTTTCGCTTCCCTATACCCCCTGCATTAACAAAAACCGAGCAGGAGGTCGCTCATTCTCCTACATCACACCCAAAACATTAAACAACCTCCCCAAGCAGGCTAGAGCTTCCTCCTCACCTATTGAGTTCAGCAGAAATCTGAAGCTCTGACTTTTCAATTAACGCTGTGGAGATTATAAGCCCACTCACCTGCTCAGGCACCTGGCTAGCTCCACAGGTGATTATTCACACTCTACTAATCGACATAACATAACATAACATTTATCGATCAAGAGGAACAAACTAACTCTCTTGTGCACTGCTATGCACCTGGCTAGAATTAGCATCAGGATCTATGTATCTATTATCAGCCTTCTATGGTTTTGGGTTTGAGTAAAAGTCAAGAAGATAGGCACCTGGGCAGAGAGCAGACTTTCCCTATCTAGGACATTCTATAATTGTTCGGTAACACGCCTCCAAAATACCTGAACATTATAGAAAAATCAATGACATAAATCCACGCTATGGTAAACAAATCTGGGGCATTTAACATCCTCATTTTCCAATATCAAATTTGTTCTTTTGGAGACATGTAGGTCACGTGCAGGTCATAGGTAGAGGATTCAATTGAGTGTATTTGAGCCTCAACTTCCTGTGTGGGTTATAGGGCACTTTCCCACTCATTGACTAAGAGACCCTGCCCAGAGTGATCTCCTATTTAGCTTTAAGTCATAACAGATCATGTGTGCCCATTTCAAGTAGGGATCAGTAAAATCATGTTACCAGTTTGTGACTGTTTTCTCCTGATAACAGTTGTAAAACTTCATGATTGTCTGGCTCACAGATGCTGGCTTTCCACCTAGGTTTAACATGGTGGTTTATGACCAATGTAGGAAAATCACTGAAATAATAAAGCAACCTTTGGAGCATCATTAGTTTGGTAAGGGGTATTCTGCCCATTACTTATAGCTGCAGGGATAGCCAAAAATCAACACTGCCTTTCAAACTTTTCAGTGCCACTCCCAGTGTCATCAGCAGGTATTCAGGTCTCTGATATATCCCTCAGGTTTTGTTATGGATATTGCTCCCTTGTGATGCCCCAGCAGGTCAGTGAATCAGGCCTGCGTGCAGTTGGTTCTATGGGGAAGGCACACATCTTCGCCCAATTAGCATGCAGGTCAGAAAGTCTGACAAAATCCTGTAGGTACCCAACTGTTGGCTTCAACCCCCCTTGCCACTCTCTCAGGCACCACAACATATAAAAATATCTAATCAGCCTTTTCCATCTGGCATGGCAAACCCCGTCCCTATTATCGACCCTTAACATCTGTTTTGCTTCACTAATGACTGAGATGAAACACTCATGCACTGATAAAAATCTCTGGAATGCGCTTCTTAGTATAAAGAAGACATTTATTAAATCACTCTGCAAAGTTTGTAGAGGAAATTAGCATGCTGAAAGCACACATTTAAAAAAAGGTCACAGCAATGAAATAAAAACATGTACAAATTATTCTCCACTGCAATATACACAGCAAATGTATAGATATATATCTATGTATATACGTCACAATACAAAGCAGATAACAAGAATTTAAAAAATGCATCACCATGAGGCACAGGCAAATCTGCGTCATCTCCCTCCCTCAGCATCAGACCGCCAGATCCCAGAATCTATTGTGAAGAGAGAGAGATCAATTATCCTCACAGGAAGGATGACACACCTCAGCGTCCTGAGAATGTCCAAGATCTGAGCCACTCCCCAGTCCATCTGGTCTCGGCCTCTTGTATACTTTAAAGAAGCAAGAGAGGAGAATTCTAGAAACCTCCTCTTACTCCATATGTTTATTATTAAAAAAATGCTGGCTACTTCAGGTCAGTTTTGAAAAGGACACTTCTAGAATTGGCCAAGATACCAAGGTGCCCTCTCTCAAAACAAAACCGTTCCCTGCTGTACCATAAACATCATTCTAGTACATTCTTATTAGCCTAAGCCCTTGGTGAGAAAGAACACGCAAACATGCAGAATAAAAACATGAGCAGATTGTATAACTTGAGCATGGAATAATACTTGCAGCTTTTAACATGGCAGTGGATAATGCTAAAATAAAGTCAATAGGCAAAATGAAGCTGGTGGTCACTAATGTGACGGTGTGCTGCAAGGCTAAGTGCAACGTGGAGTCAGTGGTCAAAACACAAATATCATAACAACGTCTCAGCAAAAAGATCTATGATCAAGGCACAGAGCATGGGTGATGGTGGGCAACATTCTCTAATCTCTCTGCAAACTGTAGTGAAGTAGATTAGAGCCTGCACTGAGTTTCCATCTTTTCTTAATGGTGACATTTCACAAGTTTTTATACTTATATAATAATGTGCTGAGAAGACAATGTACATACAGCTTTTTCCTAGTAAGCATTGCTGCGGTGTGGTCTGTAAACTCTGTCCAAGGCTAGGCACATAGAACGTGATGCACTTGTGTTATGATTGTCCTTTGGAGACAGCTCTGGGGTTCCAGACAAACCATTGCAACCACTCTGCACCTTTGACACAGTGTAGTATGAACAGTGTTTATTATATAAACAGCCTCTGTGCTACAATCAACAGAGAAGCACTTCTGCTGGTATTATCCTGGTATGCGGTGCACTGTGACTGAGATACAGCCCTGCTGACTCTAACCTCCATACTGCAAAGGACGATAGCCTGCTCTTCATCAGATTGGCTTCATGAGACATCATACCCAGGTGTGTGTGTGTGGGGGGGGGGGGTTAGACTATCCCAATGGGTCTGGCAGAGGGTACTCCCACTATGTGCTTGATAGTGTAGGTAGCAATAAACAACAGTGTACCAACACAGTAACTTTATCACGGTTAAACTGTTTATCTTTTTCACCATTCTTATTATGCTGATTACAATGCTTTGTTTCATCTGCCAAATAATCGCAACTCATGCTTTCTATCCAAGAATAAGATTGTTTTAATAAATGTTTGAAAAGCCATTTTCATATCTTTCTTGTGTTCACCTTGGGCATGCAGAATAACAATGAAAGTGTACACCTATTTCCTCAATTTCCTTGGTAATAGGAGTGGTCATGTTCGAGTTTGCTGATACCATCTGGTACCCTGGTGAAGTTAGGGGTTCAGATGAAGCTGGGTCAGCTAGCTAGGAAATTTGTCACCATTTTCAGATGCTATATGAGGACTGAATCGCCATACACTTAAGCTCATGCAACCTAATACACAGTCCTACTTAATTCATAGGAACCGTAAAAACAATTTGATGAAGAAATCCCTTTCCCTATCCTAACTCTTACTGGGGGCTATTATTTAGGAGAGTAATCTACTTTACCTAGTTCTCCCACATGTGTTTGAGTACCTCTAAGAAAATCTCCAACTTAACACATCAATTGGGTTTTCTACATCAACAGCTAACACATAGCAGTTTGAAGTACATTGGCTGGCAATTCGTCTATTTTTTTTTCATGAGTCTAATATTAATGGAGGTATTGGTAGTTGGTATGAAATCATTTTGGTACTGGTGTATTAATACCATGAAAGATGGGTACAATCTAAAGGCCGGAACCTTACACAGAATCCTATAATGTAGTTGCAAAATTGAGATTGGTGCAAATGATGATCTGTCAGTTGGACCTCTAGTTTGGGAATTGGGATGATCAGTGCATCACTTGTAATTTCAGGGAGTCTGCCTGCGTCCCAGGCGGCAGCGTACATTTTGAGCTGCTGAGGCACTATCATATCAGTACATGTGTGGTAGAACTTGAGGGGTTGTATTAAAAATAGGTAGATTTGACCACTGACTTTGTGTTTCAGCACTGTGCATATTAGTTGTTCAGTGTTCACCAGTTGCAGATTACATTTTGTATTCAGTTTAGCTGCCTATTGGTTTTATCATGGCGTTAGACATTGCAGTTGAAACATTGCAGATGAGCTGTGTTTTTCCACATGGTAAACTAAGTTTGTTTCTTCGTATTTCTCTCACCGAACACAAACAGTTCTTGATAAGAGAGCACATATTTTTTTGTTTTCTCCAGTGCAGGGAAAGGTGCGGCCTTGGAAGGAGAGCCTTGAAAGGCTGGCCAATTTTCAACATTTTTCTTCCAACTCTGACCTACAGTAGCCAGCATGTTTGAATATTTCCACCTGAGAGGGGAGGACCTTTCAGAGGGCTCTTTCCATGGTTCTTCAAGCTATAAAAGAGGTGGCCCTGCTCAGTAGCGAGGGAATTTACGAGACCTTGCTCAGGATTGGATGTCAAATGCCTGACATTTTCCTGTGAGGGTGAGGATCTCTTTCTCACAGTTGAACAGGGGTCGTCTTCTTGCTGGCATGAGAAAGATGAAGAGCTTGGCAGGCCCTACGGTGATGAATTTTTACTGTATCCTTTGCTTTGCAAGTCTGCTATAATATAATCACATATATTTGCTGTGTAAATTGCAGTTGAGAATCACTTTGATAAATTTTCCTTTCATTGCTGTGACTATTTTTAAACGTGTGCCTGCGACCTAGTAATCACCTTCATTTTTTTTAGGAACCTGGTGGTGGAATAATAATAAATGTCTTCTTTAAACTAAGTGAATTCCAGAGATTTTTGTCAGCTCGGTCATTAGAGAAAGCAAAACAGGGGTAGACCATCAGCACCAGGCATCTTCCCAATGGCCAGCAGTTTCAGTGCCTCTGTAATATCTTCCTCACTAATAAGGCCCCCTAACTTCTCAAAGGCTACTTCTAGAACTACTGTCAAGGTCAGTCTGTCTAGGTAAGCCACTGTCTTGGATGCTGGGACTCCTTATTAACCATTTTATACCTCTGGTAAGTTTACAAAGGGTATGTTGAAGCCAGCCTCAGCTCAGACCATCTGTCTCAGGGCATTATGTATTTGTGCAATGGGTTAGCTTTCAATAGTCCGCTTGATGTGCCACTCCCATTCATCATGTGTGCTGTCAAAGTATCTCCTGTGTGTAAACAAGAATCAGAAATTGGTTTGCTAGGAAAACAAAAATGGGTGTACTCTCCAGGTACAATTCTTCCACATCCTCACACAGTAAATGCATGGTGCACAAAAAGGGGACGAATGGCTTCCAACCCGACTAAATAGCCCAAAAGGTACCAATTGTAAAAAAAAAAAAAAAAAAAAAAAAAAAAAGAAATGTCCTCAATCACACAATCCTTAATTAAGTTCATGAATTAATAGTCCAAAAACAGATGGTGTTCCACTTCTTCCTTAGCAGGGTTGACTCCCTCTGGCCTTTTGGATGTTCCAGTTTAGCCAAAGCACATTTCCATTTTAAAGTTGATCAGGGCTCTTCACATCCATAACTCTTTCCCTCACTTCTCTAATTTTCTGTATTAGTTCAAAACAGCAAATGACATTTTTTCAATATCCTCATTCACAGTTTTGTGTTCTTGAAAACAATGACTGGGTTCCAATCCAGTTCTACTAATCCAACATCTTTCTAAGTACTCAAAGTTGAAAGTCTCATGGTGGCCGTGTGTATGTGGGGCGAAACCAATGATCGAGGCACCTCACCTTCACAACCAGAGAACCAGTGGTTCAACAATTCTTGCTTTTTGTTGTGTGTGTTTATTTCTTCTAGTTCCAACCCTTCAAGGGACTCACCAATATTAATCAATTGTCATTGATGGTCTGGAGCCCATTAGTAGTCCAATGCAATGAGGCCAGAGAGCCATGTTGAATGTCTGACTCTCAACTATGGTGTTGATGGTGGTTATCTGCTTCACTGTGAAGACATTTTCTATCACTTCATTTAGAGATTCCCTGAGTGCAGGGTCCATTGAGTGCAGTCATGTTGACACTGGTGCAAGGTGTCTTCCTCGTATTCTCAGTAGTGTCAGGTTGTAATCCGATAAGGTTCTCCATAGATATTCTGTGTAACCTGTGGCCCTGGTGATGGTAGTGGAAACCATGAATCAGTCGAGGTGGACATGTAGGTTGTAAACCGAAGTGTAAAAGGAATATTCCCGGGGCCAGGCCAACCTTCACGGCCACGTGGACGTGATCCACAATGCTCCACTGCATTCTCTTTTTAAATCAAGGCGACTGGCGTATTAGCCCAGGACTGCAAAGTTTCAGCATGGTAGGGTGCTATGGGTGCCACTTTGCATGCGTTGAGCTGACCGGTGAGCGACACTACAAAATCTGTCCCAAGGAGATTGATGGCTGAGTTGCGGCCACTATGGAAGAACCCTGATCCTAAAACACAATGCGGAGACCGCGTGAAGTGGCTAACTGAGGAAGAGCTGAGGGACAAGACACGACAAAAGAGGTCCAGCAAGCCGCTGCCTGCCAGGTTGCCTGACGCTAACATGACACGCTAAGGGTTCACAGAGTAGTGGCCTGAGCCCCATCTGAAGGCACACTGAAGGGCTGCTCGGCCTCGGTCACTGTCTGGTGTGCACTAGCTGGCGATCGGATGGTGATGCATGCTCCCTGCTTCATAATACTTCAGCCCGCTCTGCCCCATAATGCCACGTGCTGCTGCAGCTATGACCACATCAGAGGACTGGGGACCTCCTGAGGCGCAAGGTGTTGAATCCAAGGTCTACAACTTGGAGACGGACCTGGCAAGGTGAATAAGAGGAGATTTACAGCCTTTGCAGCTTCCCGGGAGCTCTAATACACACTGACTAAAACAGTGCCCACGCTGCAAGCCTAAGTTGATTTTGGCGATGGGAGTCTGGTAGAAAGAGGCCCTCACCATCACATGAACGAGCACTGCCATGCAGGCCCTGCGCACCTTCCTCAAGCCACCTCCCCATGCCCTGCTCTTTATATGATGGTTTACTACCTGGGAAGAAGAGGTGACTGGCTATCTTAACTTTGCTCTATTAAAAGGACGTACTCTGACTGCCACCCCCTCATGGCCCTCTCCCCAGTGCCAGTCTACTCCCTATATACCTCAAAAAAGGCACCCTCATACAGAGTGTTGAGCTATTTTGCACAAGCAGAGGCGAGGAAGTCCTGTCCCTTTACCTCCCAGAGTAACACGATGGCCCTCACCAAGGCAGACCTCCTTTCCCTCCCTTCAAGAATTTAAAAGGGAACTGCGGGAAGAACGGAGGGCAGACATTCCCACATCCTTCAAAGCTTTCAAGTCCACTATCCACTCCAGGACCACTACCCTTCAGCAAGAGGTAGACTCAGTTGGTACTCTTATTCTAAGCCTCGATACTAAGTTTCAGGGACTGGAACAACATGTAGGTCAGATGGAAGGTTTCACAGACCTCCTCAGAAACCAGCTGCATGTCACCATTCTGAAATGCGAAGACCTGGAAAATTGTTCACAATGAGACAATATTAGAATTCAGAACCTGAACGAAGGAGCGTAGGGCCCGAATCTGGAGGCCTTTGTGGTGGGCATGTTTTCAGAGCTTTTGGGGGTTAAGCGTACCATGGTTAAATTCGACAGAGTCCACCAAGTCGGTTCTCTGGCTCCTGGAGAGGGGAGACAACTCAGGGGTGTGCTGCTGAAACTCCATTCTTACAAGGTGAAAGGCTCAATTTTACAGGCTGCATGGAAAGTAGAAGCAGTCTCATTCATTGGTGCTACGTGATCTCTATTAAAAGATATTGCCCCCGCTACACTGGCCCGATGACTGCAGTTTCAGCCTGTCACAGACAAACTCCGCGGAGAGCACATCAAATACAGGTGGCCTCTCCTTTGAATAGCAAAACAAGCCTCACCATTTCATTGACCTGTCTGAAGCAGCAACCCTGCTAGGGATATCAACACCTGAGAGCCAGGGACCTGAGAAAGAACTGGAGGGAGCAAACACAAGCTCTGCGACTAGTGCGGAGAGGGGACAATGGCTATTGCACTGATGGTCGAAACGGCAAGGAAAACATTGAGCCTAGAGCAGATGTATTACTGCTGAGACTATACACCTTGCCGTGTGAACTCTGACAGATCTGATCAAAGCGTTTGAGTGACACTTGAGCGGTGGTTATAAAACTGTGGTACCCCTCACTTGTTTACTTGCAGGACTGCACCGCCTTATAGGGGTGAACATTTAGGATGCAAGATGGTAGGTGCTCCTAAGCTCAATTAAAATGTCTGTCTATTGCCAGCTCGCCTTGTACTTGACATGACTAAGCTGGAATGCACTAGCCATTTATGACCGACACACCTGAATCCACACAACTTACAGCTATAACACCTTTTTGTTGGGGACCTTGGTCCCCGAATGTTTTTGTTACCTTGTTTCTGGTACATGAGTGGGAGAACTTTGATGCACTGTAGGGATTGGGGGGACCAAAGGGAGGACCAAGTTGTAGCTTTCCCATCTTTGAGTGTTTGGGGTGGAGACAGGAGGAGGTTATGCTGTACGTCAGGTCTATGGCTATGGAGTGAGACTGTTTATCTAACAACGCCCTTGTACTGATTATCCTTGGATGGAAAGTTGAAGGTCTAAATTCTCCAGCTAAACATCATATACTCTGGAAATACCTTCTTGATCGGAGACACAACATAGTAACATTACAGGAAACACACCTCAAATGCAGCGACGACCAAAGGCTTCGTCACAGGGCATACCCCCCGATCCTAAGATCTTCTGCCACCACCAAGCACAACAGAGTGGCTGTCTTTTTTCATCCCTCCTTAAAATTCCAACCAGAGGGTTGCAAGACTGAGAAAGAGGGGCGAACAATGCTAGTAAAAGGTAACATTGCAGGCCTGATGTGTAAAATAGCCTCCATATATGCCCCCAACACTAATAAAAGCATGTTTGTGCACTCGTCCATATGTCTGCTGGAGGGATTTGCGGACGGAGTGATCATCCTTACATGAGACACGGGGTTGATAGCACCGACTCTCATTGTTCTCCCACTGGGAGTTTTACTAAAGCCCTGCGCTTTAGGAAAACTCCTGCGCTTACACCCAGTCTTTCGATCTCTGGAGGGAGGGGCTAAGTCTCACCACATCTGATCTATCTCACGAATGGGACAGCCTCACCTTTAAAAACTGCCAGCGAGATTTCACTCTTGCGAGCTCTGAGAGATACCACTACAAATAACTGAAACACTAGGTACTTTACCAAGAACGGAGAACAGCAGCCACTAGAGACCTTTCCCCTACTGAGAAGTTTGCTAGAGAGGCAGGTGGGTCAAGTGGTTGTATATCATTCCTTTATTCTCTATTAATTACCACTTCCACTCCCAAGCCTCGCCACATAGCTTTTTGGGTGCAAGCGCTTGGAGAGACGATCCCAAATGAGAGATGGCGGAAGCTCTGGGGAGATATCCACTGATTCAATCACGCTATAGAAATGAGGGAGGAGCATTACACATTGATTTTCGACTGGTATATATATATCCTACCCAACAAAAGCAAATCTTTCCATCCATGTCTGATCTCGGTTGGAGGGGTTGTGGACTACTTGGGAATTTTTGACATATCTGGTAGGATTGTCCGGTCATCGGTCTTTCTGGTATTAAACTCTAGCCCGAATTATGGACATTTTGGGATATCCACTCCCATCAACGCCGGGTTTTGCCCTATTGGGACTGCAGGACTGTTAAGCACCAAACCTCTAGAGACTGGTTGATTTTGTGGTTGTGCCTTGGAAGGGCCAAGGCGACTCTGATCGCCTCTTGGAAGGAGGACATGTCCTTTGTGTCCAGTTGCATACAAGGATCTGGAAGTCCATACCTATGGAGAGGATGGCAACATTCTATTAATTATAAAAATGTTTAATATATTTGGAGCCCCTTAGTAAAAGTGCTCTCAACAGGCCTTCTGCTCTTTGCTTGTCCCACTCGCACACAGACTCTCCACCTCTATCAGATTCAAAGTAAAAGGGGACCCAGTGTCTACCCCTGTTATACTTAGTACTCTATTCTGATGCTCCCTCGCTCTCCTATTCCGTTTAGTTTCCACCATGTCCTATGCTGCTTCAGTTCATACACCGATGCACTTCTCTTTAGGGTTATATGGAGGATGGAGTGATTTTATTGGGCAAAAATATATATGGATTCTATTGTAATATTGATGGCAGTACCCTACCCAAACTCTGTTTATTCCAAGGATACCACTATATGGTGGAAACGGTATGTACCACTAGCAATTGTCATGTATATCTATGGTATGCTATGCTTGCATTGCTGTCACTGTATTGAACGGTGCCCTAAGATACTCAAAGAATGTTTCAGGAAGAATATTCCCTACGAGTGTCATACACCCAACTCCAGAAGTCCACCAACCCCCCCCACAATAGTGTCATTTTGCAAAGCCTTGTGCTATCGTCAATTACTGTCAATGGCAGTGGGAGCTATTGAAATCTATGATTAAAATTCAACTGGTATGTCCCCCAACAATGGAAGAAACTTGATGCCAGCTTGTTAATCTGGCAAAAATAGTTTCAGAGAATTGCAGGTAGTAGGAGATTGGGATGCAAAGGCTGTGCAGGATCGTGGTGAGGATATCTAATCGACAATGCTTATCTGGCTCTACGTTATGTTATCACAACTTATTAAGCGCACGTCTACCCTATTGTGTCTTGGCGCAGACTACCACTGAGAACAAGAGAAAGCCTAATTGTTAAAAAGCCAATTTTTTGAACTCCTCTCTAAAGAAGACCAGTATAGGAATAGCTCTGAGGTGTGAGGGAAGGCTATTCCAGAGCTTAGTGGTTCCTGTGATAAAACTTCTGCCTCCCCAATTCACTTTGCGGACTCTGGAAATCTGCATTCTGCACCATTTGCAGCCTGTTGAGGAGCTTTACCTGCATGTTAATGTAGAGGCCATTTAATTAATCTAATTTAGATAAAATTAAGGCACTTGTAACTGTCTTTTTGGAATGTGCTGAGATGAAAGGTAGTATTTTCTTAACCACCGTGAGCAGAGAGAAGCAGGAGGAGACAGTAGCATTCACCTGCTAACCAAAGTTTATCTTTTTGCCTATTACAACACCTAGTTTTTTAGCCTTGTTCACTAGGATGGGGGGATGCCCCAGTTCTTCTAGCCATCAGGTATGGGACCAGGCAGAAGAGAGGTTCCCGAACAAAACTATGTGCATGTCTACCAAAGGCACCCCTGGCCAAAACCAAATCAGTGTTTTCCCTTGCACATTCAAAGAAACCTATGGCAAACACATGACCCTGCCAGCAGTATTGTAGCTGATCTGCTTCATCTTTAGGGAGATGTGTTTCCTGGAGGATCACTAGCATAGTCCTCCAAATAAAATTGACATATATCTTGTACCTTTGGTGAGGGAGTTCATACAGCTTACATTCACAGTAAGAAAAGTGTGGTCATTTAGTGAGGGCAATGCAATGCCTTGAACCCGGGAAGCAAATCTAAATGTAGGTTCCAACATCTAGTAGTTAATCTTCTGAGTCTCTGTCTAAGGTTTTCATTATTAAGGTACTCAATAAATCATCTGTGTTGATGGAATTGCTGGAAACCAGAACATAACAAACTTCAACTCCCATGCTTCTGGACCAAGTCACAACAGAGAGCTGCCAAAACAACATCAATTCTAAAAATTATAAAAATGAAAAAAATGTGTTTATCCACCATTCGTATCATAGGTGAAGAAGTAAAGGGAGCAGGGGTTTGTCTGTTGTTTCAGATTTGCCTCACCTGGCTAGCACTCCTAAAACTCCCATGTGTAAATCACATCAATTTGCACGATTTGTGCATCAGATCCAAGTCCTGCTCCCCACCAGCA
Organism: Pleurodeles waltl; assembly: GCF_031143425.1. NCBI lineage: Eukaryota > Metazoa > Chordata > Amphibia > Caudata > Salamandridae > Pleurodeles > Pleurodeles waltl. Next base: position 1,543,312,232 of record NC_090445.1, read on the forward strand.
AGGTCTAATGATACTCATTATCTCAATCTACTGCCCGCAAGTTTACTCATATGTTACATAGGAAAGTTGATAGTTCACCTGTTACAGGCACTCTGTTGTTTTTGGCATTACAGTAGGTAATTTGATGATCTTGTTCTCCAAAGTGGTGAATGAATTTACACTACCAGTTCTCTCCTCACCTTGGATCATTTTAACCAGCGCTGCCCACTCTGCCTTAACTTGATGCTTTGTGGGGCGGCTGCCAGCCTCTGGTTCAGATCATAATTTGCTCTGTTTTCTGCCTTGCCATTCTGGTCACTCTCTTTCTTCCCCATCGTTGCTAGCTCTATATTTTTCCGACCACTCCCACGTTTCAGAATGCTCAGAAAAGAATAGAGAAAAGCTGCCTATTATAAAACTCAATGTGGTAGGAAACAGCAATATGTAGCGGATCTCTGCCTCTCAGTGAATTTTTGACTTTTTTGAAGGAGACCCGTTTAAACTAGCCGTAGTTAGTTTACAATTATAAAAGTGCCCGTTAGTCTGGCTTTCTGGGGGATCGTGTCCTGGTCTCGATAATGTAACTATGTGGTTACGACTGGTTGCTGGAGAGCACCAGATGGCGGTCTTCTGGCCTAAACCTTGTGTGCTTTTCACTGGACAAAGACACTTGAGAGCCTTGAGGAGCCCTCTCTGTTACCAACATTTCAAGGAATGAAACCATATCAGTTCCCTCAACTGGCTCATGCACATCCAGTATTATGTTGCTTCTGTGGTTGCAGCCTTTGGAATCCTCTGCCAGACACCTCAGTTTCTCTGTAAGTTCTACAACCTGTACTCACAGTGTGTCCGAGGCTGTAAGGGGTTCACTGATGGAGTCTTTCATGGCTTTGGCCCTCTCTGTCAGTTTTCACTCGCACATGTCTACAGCAACTGTGTCAACTTTAGCCCCTAGTGCCTCTCAGGTAGAATCAATCACAGAATTTATCTACTCTGTTTGAAGGGTTGGCTAGTTGGTCTACGACAGTGCTTTTGCACTGGGCCTCTGCCTGGTTGTGTTTTCGTTTCTGGGCTATGAGGTTGAGCAGTTCCTGAACCCAGTGTTTCCCTGATCCCCTTTATACATCCCATTTGTACTGTTATTTCATATTCTCAGTTTCACTCCTCCCTCAACAGTCTTGGGCAGCTGTGTTGAGCTTAATGTCTACTACCAATTCTGACTCAGCTCTGCTAAAATGGACCTGAAGGGTGGTGTCTCAGATAGTGAGAGAGGACAGTGGAGGCATGCTGTGCCACTCTGTAATGTAGCCTGGTGGTTCACTTGGGGTCCACTCCTTATATAAGTGTCATCAATAGTTTAATTGTAATTGTATCTCACTGTGCTTGGCACAAGCATCCAATATTCCCTGTATTCGAGACAGGGCAGCTCTTCTTCACATGTCACTGATTGCCTTTCAGGTGTGGTAAACTTTGCAGAATTCCCCATAGTGAAGTTACATGCCCTAATATATATGTTTTTAGAGAAGACCAGTTCCTGCTTTTACCTTAGGCTTCAAGGATAGGAAATGTATGTAGCTGCTTCAGAGCCCCAGTTGCACCCATGTCCATAGCACTCTCTTGCTTCCCGGGTCTGCTGTCCTCCGTTTGTTTCACCTGCTAGAGACACAAGTTTCTGCTGGTGATAGATTCTAAAAGAGTGCTGTCTCACTTCTAGGAACAGTTGCTCCATGATGCCAGCATGTAGATCCAACTTTGGGCGGCCCCAGTCCAAGCCGTGCCATGGTCCTCTATGTGTGTTCTGCCCAGGTGAAATGCAGCACAGGCTGCCTCGCCTCTTTTGCCACCACGTCTCTGCCATCTCCAGGACCCAGCCGGAGTATTGGCAACCAATGGTCCACGGTTGGTCGCAACTGCACTGTGCCTGTAACCTCAATCGGGGCTGGGATCCTTCTGCAGGTGTCATGGAGCCTCTGGAGCAACTGCTTAGATCATTTTAGGTTCCAGGAGACACTGCATGGTCTGGTCTTCAGATTATGGCTGTCTGATGACTGTGAGCACTCCTGCACCTCGAGCTTCCCTCTCCCTACTGCACTTGTCTGATCTGGCCAAACAGAGCTGAAAGTATCATGCATCACTCCATGGGCTGCTGGTTACAAATCCCATAAATGTGCTTCTTAGTGTATAGTAGCATTATTTTAGCGCAGACAGGTTTCATTCTCTCAACAAACTGGATGCTGTATTAAAATACAAGTATGTTTGTAAAGTTCATGAGTTGTGTGATCTCACATAGGGCAATCCTGGCTCTCAAACCTTTGAAAAGATTCTTAATGCCTTTCATTAAAGAAGGTTTAACCTGGGCAGGTGCAACTGTTGGAACACAGTGCACTAAAACATGATCCCTGGCATGTCTGTAGCAGAGCTGGAAGCAGGGTCTCTTACCGGCACTCCTCCAGATCCTGCAGCTGCTGCATAAGTCTGTCCAACTGTTCCTCCAAGTTTTGCTTCAGTTTACTGGTCTCTGTCTTTCCCCGGGAAGTCATTTTTCAAATCTAAAATGAAAAAAAAACACTAAAACCATTCATATCAATACCCGAAACTCTTTTATGTTAGACAAACTGTTGCCTAAAAGCTTGGCATAATCTAAAAATTTGCATCAAGAAACAGATTTAGATTTTTTTGCAGGTAGGAGATTTATGAGCCCTATGCAGAACAGATTATTGAGGTCCTACTCTATGAACCGCTATCCCAGGTGCAACAATTCAATGTATGATTTTATGGGTTATTCCTTGCCTGAATATGTACAACCCAGATTCAGCATGGTTCAAGGATTAGAGCATCTGAGTTGATACCGCAAGCTTTGACTGGTTTTTGAGAGAGTCATTTTCTCCTGGATTTACACATCTACAATAACTAAGTACTCCAGGGATAGCATACTTACAATGCAGTAATAATGAACACATCAGAAACAAAGCTCGGAGGTTGACTGGGTTATTGCAAACACAGTTATAATAGGATAATAAAGTAGACACTAACATTGCACTTCCAGGAATGGATAAAAACAGAGGAAAGCAATAATGACGATGGTGTGCCTTCCGAAGCACAATAATTACAGAGCGCCCTTGCTCCCCAGCTTACCAAGACATGCATAAATAAATTCAGAGTAAAATAAACAAAGGCACCTTGGAGCTATTTACATTTGATGGCAAAATATTATAATAGGTTAGCCTAATTTTTTTCAATCTGAGTACTAGGTGCAATTTTCTAAGGCACACTTTTTATGTTACCAAAGAACATAGTGCGTCTTTTGGGAAAAGCCCTCATGCATCACAGTTACAAATTAATGTACTGATGACTGAAAATATCCAGTCGCATTAATTCATTTGTATTCAGAATAAGTGCACAATGTCACCATACTCAAAGAACTAGCAACCAAATAAAGTATTTGACTCAGTAGGTGAGTTTATGGAAAGCCACCTAAGCTATCGGTAACTAGGTAAGTCCAAATGTCTGATGAAAGTCCCAGATATTGGATGTCTTATTTGACAAGTAGTAGCCAACTTCAAGCGCTGAATGTTAGTTTGCGGACTAAAGAATCTGGTGATTTAGGACCTGGGGACCAGTGAAACAAGTGAAAGGATTATAGGACCTGAAAATGTATGTGGTGTTTAGATGCGAGGTGCCCAGGTCATATGTGATATAAACAGGTCTAGTAAATGGTGCATTCAATGAGCAGAATAACAGAGGTGAGTAGTGCAGGAGACCATATGACTGGACTGTAGAGGGCACTGTCTTTAGTGGGATATGTTAAATCACTTGAATGAGGATCGGGTGTCCTCTGGTCAAAATGTCAGGAGAGCGCAGGTCTCGAGTATTTGCTGCTGATTGAGCATGGCCTAAATGAAAGAAAATATCTCACTGGACATTGATGACACAGTGCTGACTAGCTTTAAAAAGAAAACTCAAAAAAAAAAAAGTTTAATTCTGTGCAATTGGGAAAAATCTCGTTGACACATAACTCTAGTCTTGCTATAATAGGCCACGGGCAGGAAATCTATACATTTAGTTCAGGATTAACCTGATATCACTGGCAAGTTGGCATTTACTGTGATGGGCTCAACTGTTGACTTCAAAGGTTTGTAGGATGTAAGGGAAGCATGAATGAAGGAGCACTGCACATGATTCGGAATCCACCTCTTTAAGAAGTTGTCATTTGAAACTTAGGTCAGGCTGTTGTTAATACCAAGCTGTTTGTTGGCAAGCCAGTGTTAGGTTAAGTAAAAGAAATTAAGGTAGTTGGCTTCAAACAACCGTATGATGAATACGCCTTGGTGACTGAGGTTCTAGCTTTGATAAAGTCAATAAGAGGCCAGGATTTGTGGCAGACCAAGGTGGGTCTGGGAGTAAAGCATGGCTCTATAGCATAGGCTAGGGCTTTAGACGTTCTGCTTCAAGATTGGTGACATGCAGTATGAGAAGAGATCAGATGAGGATTAAAGAAAAGGCATTTCATCATAATGACAATCAAACTTGTGATGTCAGAATTCTTTTTTGTGTTGTACTTTTTTTTAATTTTCATAAACCAATGCAAAATACAAAAAGCAAATAGCAAGCCTTCAAGACTCGTGTACCTCATGCATCTGAAAGTCTGGTGTAATCACACAAATAAAAATATCAGACAGACTAGGCAAGTATCTACATCCAAGGCATACAAGTACAATAAAAATATTGTAGGGAAAATAACCATAATACAATAGCACAAGAATACTCTAGTACTTTATCCTAATACAGCAAAACAATAAAGTAAGAACTCAATTACACAATGATGCAACACTAGTACAGCGCTACAATGCTACTGTAAGAACTCTCTAACATTCTCCCTCTGCCCCACCTTTGCCCCGCTAAATGGCATGGACATAGGTGTTCCTAACGGGTCTAACAAACCTGCCATCTCCAGGCGCCCCATCACTAGATGTCCAAAAAGGATGGAAAATCCCAGGATATTATTGAAGGATAAGGAATAATGGAGAAAATATAACTCTGTAAGATCTCTAGCTAAAAGGTACAAGCTAAAGGCAGAGAGCAGCTTTCCAAGTGGATTGCAAAAAGGAACAATATCCTTCTCCTAGATTGGGAAAGGGGAGTCCTGAGAGGGAGCCTAAAGGAAAAAGGGGGAGTAACGCCCCTAGTGATAGTAATGCAGGCAAGGAGAGTAGACGTCCCTGGGTGCTAAAGTAAACTAAGACAAAAAGATCACAAGTGAGGGGGTGGTTATCTGAAGACAAGGAAATACCCAAAACCAGTAAAGCATAGAGAGAAGAACATAACTATGAGTGCATAATAAAAGAGGAAACAACAAAGGTGTGAAAAAGAAAAACGTGCCAAGAAGAGGAATGGGGAGAGATAGAACGGGGGGAGGGGGGGAAGAGCCACACAAATGAGGGGAAAGGAACAGAACATAGAACAAAGGAGAGGGGGGCCGACGAGGACATGAAGAAAATGCCGAAGATATCATAGGGGATGGAGAAGTGAAGAAAGGGAGACAGAGAGATAGGAATAAGTGATCGGTGCATTTGTGTTAGGACCGGACGGAGAACATATAGGGGTGTGTGCTTGCATTCAACAGGGCCGAAACAGAACCGAAAGGCGTAAGAATACGCTGGAGAGTAATAGCAAGCGTGTCAACGAAACGGAACCCCACCCGGTCAGTCATATTGAGACCTCTCATAGGAAATACTCAACTCACCGACCAGAGAGAAAGGGCGACCACGTTTTGCAAAAACACGTCTGCTCTATCCTGTAAGTCATATATGAGTCTTTCCTGGGATGCTGCCTGGCACATTGCAGTGATCCATTCCTCATGGGAGGGGGCGGCTGTTGCACGCCAATGCCATTTTGGCTTGTTCCAGGCAGCAACGGATGAGCGGAGTGGGTGTTCGTGTGTACTCCCGGGTGGCCTGGGCAATGCGATCTTCCAGGTTGCTCTGGTGATCCCTCCTCTGAGCACTGGAAATGGCCACGTCTCTCATGAGCTGTCATCTAATCGTTGCCTTTGCCGCTGCCCATAGTAGCTGGGGCGAGGAGACCGAACCCTTATTATTTTGAAGATATGTGACAACATGAGATTTAAGTTGTTCCTTTTTCTTCGGGATATGGTATCTGAGCTTTGGAAGGTGCCAAGGCTTACGACCGGGTGAAGCTATCCCCAGCTCCAGGGCCAATAAAACCGAGGAATGATATGACAACGCGGCCGGAAGAATTTCAAACATTCAAATCGACTGTAATAACCAATGGTTGATCAAAAAATAGTCTAGCCGAGATTGAGTCCAGTGAGCCAAGGAAACAAAGGTGTATTCTTGGTTGGAAGGATGGGAGAGGCGCCAGTGGTCCAACAGACCATGGTCCGATAGGAAGCCCCGTAAAAGAGCTCGGTCTGCGTTGTTGCCCACGTCGAGTCCACATGAGCGATCCAGGATGACGTCCTGCACTACATTCCAGTCCCCACCTAGTATATATTGGGAGGCGCCAATCTTTGTCAATAGTCGGTTGAGAGAGAAGAATAAAAAACGTTTGGAGCCTGTGGGAGCATAAATGGAACCGATACAGATTGTAGAAGAGCCTAAGGTGAGTTTGGCGAGAACGTAACGTCCCTCTGGGTCACACCATGTCTTAAGAAGCTGGAACTGTAGGGATCGGCAAATGAGTATCGCCACTCCGCATTTCCGCCCTAAACCCTGTGACCCACTATGTACAGATGGTGTTCCGCTGAAAAGCAACTTGCCCACCCTATCTCTCCGCTGTTTTCTTGACTCTTATGAGGAGAGGTGTGTTTCCTGTAGCTGGGCAATGTCGTTTTTTTTGAACGAAGATAAGATAGGACCTTGACATAGCGTGTCATACCGTGTACATTCCAAGATAGAACCGTGGGCAGGGTCATCGACCCCATTATTGGGTGTAGTAAGAACCTATTCGAAGAGGAGCGAGGGGTGCTGCATTTATTAATACAGGAAATGAAAGGAGGTGCTAGGGGTTGCAAGGCTCCAAGCAAGTGTGATCTAGGAAAAAACAAATTTAGAAAGGGGGGAGGTGTGGGTAAAACCCTCAGTCACAGGGGATAGAAGAATCAAGCAAACTTACGAGCAAAGCCGGGATAAGGGAAGAAAATGTAAGGTAAGCAGGGAAAAAGAAAGATAAAGAGAAATAAAAAGCACCAAGACAGAAGGGAAAGAGTGAACAATCGAATAAACTCAGAAGAAAAAGGAAAAGTGTGAAGAATGAAAAGAGACAAGAAGACAAATGAATATAAAGAAAAAGCGTGAGAACGTCAGTGGACGAGGAGTATCTTGCCACTGGAAGCCCTGCTAAACAGCGGGTCGGAACATGTAAGGCCCGCACGCCGGGAGGGCGCTGAGGAGTGGGGGAGGAGGGTGCCTGATAGGTAGCATGCTGTCTAATAAGAATGCTAAAGAGCCTCACTGAAAGGTAATGTTGCGCGGTAAGGTGCAGGGCGCAAAGAGCATGGGGTATGGAGTATGGGAAAGCGGGATTTAACAAAATATGTGTTATGAAATATTAAATGTGAAATATGAAACATGAAATAGGAAATATGACGGGGTGTTACAAAGAAGTGTAGCAGAGAAGAGTGTAATCTGGCTGGTCACCTAGACAGGTAAGCGGGAGGTACTACTCTGCTGAACACATAAAGACGGTGAAGTCTACGCTACCTCAAACTAGGGCCCGCATCGCTAACGGAGTCCGCTTCGGGGATCAGCAAAGGCATGACCACCATAGTAAGGGGCTACCAGCAGGAAAGTAGCGTTGTAACACGGCATAAGGAATATCTAGGAAAAAAGTGAGAGTGATGGCCCTAGGATAGCGCGGGATGAGAACCAAAATCCCCTGACGTATGCGCACTGGACATCTCTCCAAGTTGGCAAGGGGGAATGAATGGTTTAGAGGGGACAGACTAACCTCTCCCTTAGCAGAGCCGTAGAGAATGCAGAGGGGGGGCATCGGGAGCTCAGCTCGTGAAAAGAGATGCCCCGCGGTCACAATACTACAGGTAGATAGAATAGAAAACTCCAGTGGGGTAGTGCAGGAGAGAAGGAGAGGACGACATCTGGCAGTGGAAGCATATCCCACAACCAGAGGTCGGTCGCATGGTACACATAGTGTAGTCAATAGCAGACGAGAAACAATAACATTAAACACATAACTCTGTATCAACTGTATCAGGAAAAATGTGCAATATCATATTCCCAGAACATTTGTATCCGCCACTGCCTCCGTGTTTCCAACCATAACTCCACCCCCAAGGTGGCAAGGTGTTGGCAATAAAGATAGTCTCGTAGCAAGTCTAAAAGCAAGAGAAAATCACCTGAGCTGAGATCTGCAGGTTCAGTGAAATCTCTGGATTTGCCGTTATATGCAATCCACCTGCGAGTCAAAGAGACCATATTTAACATCCAGGTTCCTGAGTTGAAGGCGAAGGGCCAAAAATGCCTTCCGCTTTTCATTTGTGTTTTTGGAGAAATCCGCCGCCACCCTAATTTCGTGCCCCTCTAGAGAGAATGGGCCTTGCGATTTGGCTGCTGAGATGATCTGATTCGACTGGTCATGGTGCAAAATACCATAATAGGATGGGGTTTGTCGGAGGTCGCTTTGTGTAAAGGGCCAATCCTGTGGACTCTTTGGAACTCCAATGGTGGCGAGAACTCCAAAGTTCGGGCAGGAGATTTTTGAGAAAAGTTTTGATATCAGAACCCTCTTTGTGTTCCGGGATGCTGAAAAAACTTATGTTGTCTCTGCGTCTCCTGTCCTCCAAGTCGATGACCTTTGCCCGTAGAGACCGTAGCTCTGCCTCTTGATCGGGCAGTGCCGCTATCTGGCCCTCCACTGTTGTGAGACGTTGATCCAAGTCATGTACCGTCTCCCGGAAGCCAGCGATGTCAGCCCATATAGAGGAGGAGGCCACAGTCAGGTCTGTTATTTTTTAATCCATCGCCTCCAGACGGCGTCCCACAGCGGCGATCTCTTGCAATATGCGGTCTGTCACCTCTAACGCAGGGAGGTCAGGTGGCGAAGACGCAGAACATGGAGGGGCCGTCTGCTTTGCCATGGTTTTTTGGTTGTACAATGGCCTCCGAGAACAACAGCTGACAGGAGTGTTTGCCGGAGGACTTCCCGTGTGTCATTCCCCCAGGGTGACGAAGCTCCTAAAGATTAATTGAATGTCCTGGTACAAATGTGACTGGTGGACCCCGTTCCTGCTTCACAATGACGAGCCGGCAAGGCTACCCATGCTGTGGCTGTTGAAGGGGAGCACTCAAGCAGGTTGGGCCTGGAGGAGGAGGATTGCACACGTAATGAGCGGGCCACACGGCTGTATGAGTGGTTCTAAACATAGGGTTGCGTACTCTCCTCTACGTTTAGGCAATCGGAGTGGTAATGAACCCCGTCTCCGGGACTGATGGTCAGACCGCACTAAATTTAGGTCCACCTCCGATTGTCAAGCAATTGCGGGGGGTAAAAGAGTAGAGCGTTGCGAAACGGTAGCTGTAATGAGGAGTCCATGTGGGATTGGCCAATTGGGACCACAGTCGCCGCACCGTTGTAAACAGGTAGGTGGCCCTACCTCACGAAATACTCCACTGGAGGAATCAGCCACGTCCCCAGGGTGGAGACTCCCCTGTCGAGTCTCCTGAATTTGCCGTCTGTCCCCGTCTGGGGAGCTCCGGGCAGAGTATTGCTGCCCCCTCCTGCATAGGTCTCAGAGGTGCTCCTGTCAAGCCTCTAGATGAGCCCCTAGAACTGGAGTGCCAGGGCCGGTTCTCCCCGGTGGGTGCCCAGCATGCTTCACTCTGTTGGTAGCTGTTAATGGTGCCTGCCAATCGCACTGCAGGGGACCTGTGGGGCTCTCCAGTCGAGCTGTAATATACCGCTGCACGCTGGGCAGGTAGAGGAGCTGCTGCACGTGGAGGGGAGGGGCATGCACCCCTCACCTGTTCCTCCTGGACTCTGCTGGGGAGACGGGTCGCGGGACACAAACTGGCGCACGTGGCCGAGGAGAGGCACTTTCAGCCCCTATTATCATCGCCGACTCCCTCCGTCCTTCTCTTCAATCGAGGTCGCGGCTCGGCGCACCTCACTAGGCCGCACTCGGACGATTCCTGGCGGCGGCAGTTATGGCCGTTGTGCGCCCGGGTTCCTGCAGCTCTCTAACCTACTGCTTCCTCAGGGGTCCAGAGTGCCGTGAAAGAAGCTCCAAACAGAAGATGGCGCCTCCTCCAAAGGCCCCGACCCAGCCCGGCGCACGGAGCTCTTCAGCCAGGCGGCCATACTCTTCGGCGGCCAGACCATGCCCAGTGATGTCAGAATTCTGATGAGATGTGACATAGTGAACCTGAAGGTAAGAATTAGGTGGAGCCAGTGGGCTCACTGTGCTAGAATGTGAATATTGAGTTAACACAAAGACTGAAGGAAGTCTTGACTTATCTTGGAATCATAGAATCTGACCTTCCAAGAAGTCCAGTTACTGCTCATGGCTTTGCCAATAATTTCAAAATTGCACTGCAAGCACTGGCAAAGCCTAAAACTGAGTCTGTCCATTTGAAGACATGGTTTTCTATACTCACAAAATGGCCACCAAGTTCTGTATATAAACAGGAAGGCCATCCAGAAAGTATAAATGTAATATTCCAACATGGATGGTCAATTCTATTGGATTTGCCAACTCTGGTGCAATTTTACAAGCAATGGAAAAGCCAATAGTAGAAACTGGGGGCCAACAGGCAGGGAGAGGGGAGAGGCGCATCAAGGCACAGCCTTGCTCCGTGCCGGAGAGCGCAGGTGGGGAGTGAGGAAGGAGGGGACATGGGGAAAGGAGGATGACTGGGGTGGAGTTAATGAGATAGGGGAGGAAGAGGATCAGAAAGTGGGTGGAATGAAAGAGATAAAAGATTTTTTAAAAAGCTGCAGAATATTACTCCCATTGAGTGCTATTGCACAAATTTCATACAAAAAAAGCAGAAAGCTAAAAAGTGTACTGAATAAGCAGTGGAAATATATAGCACTAAAAATAAGGGTGTAGCCTAAACATTCCAAGGGCAGGACATACAAGAATAGGACTGAAGGCAATTGAAACAGTAGGAGTAATTTCAACAGACAAGAAAAACGCCCACTCATGAGCAAGTAGAAGACCCAAAGCCTACTTTGGGTCCATGTTAAAATATTGTTTATAATGCTGTCTAGGACAACAGCAAAAACGTTCTGTAGGAAGACCACAAAAAGGAATGAGTGACAATAATGGCAGCAGGGTGGCTGGAATTTGAAAGAGGATAAAGCAGAAATGATAAAGGAAGTGGAGACGATTTAAAAAAAATATTTAAAAAAATGGACAAAATGCAGATTATTTCATTGGTGGCTGCATCTTGTCTAGAACACAGTGGGGACTAAGGCGGCAGTGGTGGAATCTTCTGTAAAGGTGATATGTATGAAGGTACAACATGGCATGCAGGATGGACCTAGTAGAAGAGCTAGGAGAACACACCAGTATGTTAGAGAGCAATTCTGGTGCTCGCTGGAAGTTTGCAGACACAAGACAATATGTGGTGTGTATTGCATGTTAAAGTCTTGGCATACCCAGCAATTCCTTTCGATTTATCAGTGACAAGAGCTGATGCAGTCATTCTTTATTATGTGACTGGCTTACAGGCTTCCTTTAAGTTCCTGCAGATCTGGAGATAACAATAGTGGAGGTGTCATCTTTATGGCCCTCAAAGACTCACACCTACATTATAGCATATAGAAAATGCTGGCAAATTAGCAGCTAAACTTGTTAGTGAAAGAGAGGCGACTTATTCTTATTCATGAGGAAGGCTCATCTTTACCTGGCATCCAAAAGGGTAATGTGCAACAAGTAATTTATCTGCACTGAGGCCAAGGCACTTGTCCCTTATAAATTACATTAAAAGAGGCAAACGGTTGGTTGACACAATGTGATGGTGAGGGTATGTATGGTTATAATCCATGCTGTCTGAGGACAGCGCACGAATACCCTCATCGGGCCATGAGATCATATTAAAATGTGAAGGCTTTCATAGCCCTCACATGTTGCTTTCTCATTAGCCCATTTCCTCCCAAATTGAAACCTCCATTTACACCTTGCTATGACTTTACCCTTCTCTATTTTTTTAAGAAGATTATTATTGTATACCAAAACAAACTGCAGGAGATAAATTGATGTCATGTGCACGTACAAATAAGCTCAAGACCCACAATATACAGACTGTTTCGCATTAAACACATAATTATATTGTTGTGTACCCACCAAAAGCCTCTTTGCTCGTACGCAAGGTGTTGTGGGGAGCAAAGCGATACGGCAAGAAGTGCATCTTTAACACCTCTCTTAAAGGTACTCCTCATTTTGTGCAAACAGTATGGTTTCCTAAATCAACCTTTTTATCCATTGTACTAATCCTTTACCTTTTGGGTACTTTATATGTTCAATACCAGTCATTCTCAAGAACCTTAACATATCTGTTGAATGTAAAACTGTACCCACTCACCATTTGCCTGGGAAACCATTCACTTGTTAAAACTAGTTTGAGAAATTCAATTATCTCCCTAGTGTTGGGGTTGGTTACAAACTTCAGCTCAATCCATTTACTATAATATTCTCTGATTACTTCCACAAAACGCTTAGCAATAGTTAACACATTCACAGGACCAACTAAGTCGCTGAGGCATGGCCAGTCGTCCAAGTACCACAGCACAATCCTTCTTAATTATCCTGCACCCTGAGAACTAACATCCTCTGTGAGTTGCAAACACCCCTGGGATCATGGAGGATGGAGGTGCAGATGCAATGTGCTCCCTCAGTGACAGGGATCGATAGTGAGCCTGAGGGGCCATTCACACACTCTGCTGCATCGGGTGAACTGCCTGCACTGCATGTTTTGTTGCCAATGGTTGTACTGCCTGGCGTTATGAGAAAGGCAGTGGAAGGCTCCGAAGGATAAGGATCAATGACAGTAGACTGAAGATGGGAGAGCCTATAGCATTGGTGCCATCTAGGCTGCACTGAACTCACAGAGGGCAGTTGCATATTCCCTGGGCAGGTCTGGAGTCTGTTGCAGCGGTCACTGGAAGTGAGCAGCCCTGCCAGACTCAATGCAGGCTGCTGGTCTGCACTGACATAGAGTGGCTCCTGCTCATTGGTGTACATCATTGGTGCACATTACAGTGCCCTGGGGCTTCAATGTCCTAAGTGCTCAGGTCCTGCAATCAAATGTACTCCTGTGTTCTTTGGATTAGTGACCCTGCTGCGCAACAATGCTATCTTGTGAATGACGAGTGTGGTGAAGAGAAGGGAAAGACTGCGGAGAATAAACTGGCACCAGCCTGGATTGTGTTTCCTACCACCACTGTGCACACTGCTTACCAGATAATTTTTGCTGTCCTAACCTGAACTTGGATAAAGAGCAAAAGAGATAGGAAGCAAAGTAACCTACCCTTCGATTCAAGACGGGTTGAGAAGCAGAATGCTGGAGATGGTACAGATGAGGTGTAAAGTCCATCTCAGGCTCAACAATAATCTGATGATGAAGACACAATGACACTTCTGCTAGAAATTAATGGTGGGCTCAACTTAAAACAACATCAAAATTGACATGCTGGCCCATAGACTGGATCATCTCAGAGAGGCAGTGGATAAACAGGCAGTGACGGTAGACATGGCTTGTTGCATAGGTTCTCATTAGGGTAATGAGGCTACTGAACACAGAGGATAGGATTTTATAAGTGTGGAGATTGTGGACTCTCCAAGTGGGCCTGCCATGGGCAGAAAGAATTTTCTAATTTATTGGGTGAAACATTTTCCATTAGGTCCAGCATGAATTGTAACACTTCCTTTGTGGTTTACGTTTTGGTCTGCAAATGCAAGAGGTATTAAGTCGGTAGTACAATCTGACCCCTAAAAGTAAGAATTGGAGAACATGCCAGAGCTTTAGCCCAGCAGGATATGAGATACCCCGTGGTAGCACACATGATTAACTGTGTAGCTCAGAATGAAAGAGTTGGTTTTACTTTTTTTGGCTGTGAACAGGTACTAAAAGACCAGAGAGGTGGGAATAGGGAATTAATGTTGCGAAGAAGAGAAGCAATGTGGATAATGCGGTTAAGGGCAGTAGAAGATGGATTGAACTCAGATAGAGAATTGGAATACTTCCTGTGATCACATTGAAAGAGAGTGGATGGTCTTCTCAAAAGTAGTACAGTCAAGTTTGACTTAAATTTTGATGTGATTTACGAAGGTTATAGCTCAATGTGATGATGTCTACTGAGTGATATGTCATAAACAAACTATGAATTGTTAACTATTTTGACGAATAATATGATGGAATGTAATATAAGCATGATTTATGCACTATTTTTATATGATTTGGTGGAATATGTGTGAAGGGATAGTAAGGATCAGTCCTAAACACTTTTTCTTTCCTTTTTCTCTTTCTTCTTTTTTATTATCATATTCACCCATATTTACTCTATAAGGACACTTTATACTTTTCACATTTTAGTTGTACACTAATTATTTTATATTTTTATTTATTAATTCTTATTATACTCTTATATCTAATTAATAATTGTTTGTTGTCACATTTCAAGTGAATGGGCGTGGATTTACTAAAGTATCTATCTTCTATTAATATTTAGTGGAAAATATATATTTATTAGGGGTGGTAATAGATTACTGTGTTCATTGAGACTTATTCATGATTTTCCAAGTTTAATAAGAGGGAGGTATTACCCTTTACTATCATAAAATGATGGCTGAATTGTGCACATTTCCTCTTGAGTGGTGTTAAAATGGGCAGTAGTTAAGTTGTTTGGTCCTTTTTTTATGTCTAGCGAAATAGTAGGTGAATAGTCCTTTCTTTGTTTCAATATAGGCGGAGTCTTTTTAATTGGAAGAGTGAGAACGCCGTACACGGCGGTTATCTGTGTAGAGGGTAACAACTGAGGTGGAGCAGAACCGGGTTGTGACCGGCGTTTCTGGCTTCTGAGGAACGATTTAAACGGTGAGAAAACACAGAAGTGGTTCCCTTAACAGGATACGGTCCCTTCGTTCTATGGATCGGAGGGACTCTAATGCAGGTACAAATAGTCGAGGAGTTATTAGCACATCGTTATACAATACTAGCACGATAAAAGAGGCACGCTTAGATCGCGTTTTTTTAATATAGCACAGATATTGGTTGGAGAGTGGTGAATTTAATTATTTCCTGCTGAGTTAATACACCAATATAAATTAGACAATGTTGGGCAAACGGAAAGAGGGTATAGGAAAGAGGGTATAAACTAACTATAGTATAAATAATCGAGGAGTTATTAGAACTTCGTTATATAATACTAGCACAATAAAAGAGGCGAGCTTAGATGGTGTTTTTTAATATAGCACAGTTATTGGTTAGAGAGTGGTGAATTTAATTATTTTCTGCTGAGTAGATACATCAATATTAATTAGATAATGATTGGCAAATGGTAAGAAGGTATAAACAAATTATATAAATAAATCTTTCTCATTACAGGCTAAAAAAAACTTTCTGGTGGTCTATATCTGGACCGAGTGAAAGAAAGGCTGTAGATCTAATGTGACAACGGAAGTGTCAGTAAAGTGGAACTTTACCTTACGTAGTTTATACTTTGGAATATTTTGAGGTAACATGCGACCGGGTTCCACCTCCCGGGTTATTTTTGACTATAGAGGGCGCACTGGTCTGTTTATTTGTTGTGTGACAACAAATGGGTTATAACCGGATTGAGTTTTCTATCTATGAGGACACATGCGGTGCTGGTACTATGCTCCTTGCTCTCTCTGTACTTTTTGACAATGTGATTTTTAGTGCATGTTGAGGACAGTCACATATTGGGTGCTTGTATGGATTAGGATTAGTATTCTTTTATAGTAATTTTGATCTGTGTTACTAATTCAGTCACAAGTTTCTGCTTGGATAAGGGTCTCACGTTGGCACCACTGTTCTACTTATCTGTTTAATGATTTTATTATCATCATACTGAATATACTCAATGTCTTTTTCTATGACTCTTGGGTTCCAGAACCATTTAAATAAGAAAAGCAACTGTATTCCAGCCCTGAGGAAATCAAGTGACGAAACACGTGTTGGCTGTAAGGTCGTTGTAAAGAACTTGGATAACTCTGTATTACTATGGATCTTCACTTGAACTATAGGAGATGATAAAGATTATGAGAACAATTGTGGTCAAACTAAATGGATTGTGGATTATGTTGGAACGACTCCAATTTATATAATTAATCCGGAAGGAGATGGACTGATGAAATTGGATTTATGGCATTATCTTACTGATGTAGAAGGGGTGATTAGTCTGTGGGAATGAGTATTAAATTAGATCTTTGAAACATTAAGATTACAAGACTTTTTGATTTGTCATATGTACAGCGGTTTAATCATTATTTCAAGAAAGTGGGTGTTCATGCACAATTAACGGTAATATATTTGGTAACAAAATAGGAGTCTTCACATTAGGAAGTTTACTTGATGTCAACGGGTGCCACAGTATGTGCATAATGAGGCTACTGGATTTGGGCGGTAGGATCTCCTGGGTAGTGGGTAGCATTCCACCCCAGGTGACCCCTGCCGGCCTAATCCAGGGTTTCCGGCTAACTGGCAGCGCCCCATCTCTGATCGAGATGATTTTGGCAACTGGGCTCATGGTAAGATAGACTACCCAGGGAATCGTTGTACATCAGATCGCACCCCTTTCTCTCAGTTGCCAAGATCTCACTTGGGCAAAGACAACGGAAGCAGAATATATTTAAATAAGCAGTTATTAAAATATCTGCATCTTAGATAAAAGCAGGTGCATAGCAATAACGAGGATAATAAAAAACAATAGGAGCAGGCATGTGACAAAGTGTAAAACACAAAAACAGTCCTACCATGCTGTCTAAACAGGAGACTGGATCTTTAGTCCCTCACGTACGCTAAGTATGAGCACAGAATACTAAGCCTAATCTGCCCTTCAGGTTTCCCCCTGGGAAAACATCATCCCTCATACTTGAAGAAGAGGCCTTAGGGCTAAAGAGACTCCGTCCCCATCTGGTTCAGGGCTGGGCTGTCTAAGCAAGTAGTTGTATCTAAGCTTGCAGCGATCAGCATACAGTCATGGTCATCTGGCTGGAATCACCCTCTAATGTGTCTGGGACTAAGGGGTGTTTTTTTAAATAACAAAACAGCTAACATTCTAAGAAATAGTCCCCCTGTATGAGTGTATTTCAGTAAATGCTGGAGACACAGCATACCATGTTTGTCGACAACCCTATCTGACTGTAGCCTTGGAGAAAGCACAAAGTGAACAAAATGTCCTAATAAGAAAACAATGTTTTCCTAGGCGGAAGAACAATAAGGGAGAGAAAAAAATAGAACAGCACCGCAAATGTAGCTATTGCTAGAAAAATAAAGCAATGCCGTATAAAATGTACTAGGGTTAAGATGCACAGCGGCAGGCCTAGTTAGCTAAAACAACGTATCTAAAACATGGCTAAAATAGCTATACAACAGGCTGAACAGTGCATCTCAGATCCAGAGGGCTTTTACCCCTGCCACACTGAAAAGCTCCTCAAAATGAAGTGAGTACTGGAGGTGATCTGTGCAAAAAAGACCTGAAAGTAAAACTAGGTGAACTAAATGTGAGAATCCTAGCGCCTGCAAAGACCACAGTGATGGGCAAATCGAATACCTTTTTGGAAACACTTTGGCTCACATTTTCTTAAGTGCACATTTTTGGAAATGTATTTTATAGGCAGAGAGCTTTGATCATGTGTCCCACAACTCTTGTCATATGCCCCGCCACCCTTCCCCCCCAGCCCATGACAGCCACAATATTCAATTATCAGTACTTTGACAGGATACTGTGCCTGGAGTGAGTAAAATGTGCAATGCTCTTGATTTTTCAGGACTTTAGGTACAGAAAGCATGGTAGGCATTCACGCCAGTCAAATATTTGACAGGAACATGAACTATGCAATGCAGCATCTGGTTAAACTGAAAAGCCTGCTGGGGAGCAACCACAAGTTGGGGATATAATTTGCAAATGGCGATCTTCGGCAAACAAAAAAAGCAGACATAAAATAATGGTGCTGGGAACTGATGAACAGATATGGCTTGGTGCTGCAATATATGTGTGCTGCCATTCAAAGGTATGATTAAGAATGTTTGCTTATGCCATGTCAAGGTTGTTGTATGATTGCAAGGGTTATTTCTTGAGGGTGAATACTTCTAAAACTGTTAAGTCTGTGGGGCGGTTCTAACTGATGTGCACACATGCAGGTTGCAAAGGGTAGGATTTTTGGCTGACGAGGGTGCTGATGGGAAGTTTGGAATGCAAGCTGTCCAGTTAGAGGGCAGTAGTTTTATTGTGCTATGTTAGAAGTTCAACTAGGGATGAATGGTTCGAGTGATTTCTCTAGTATGTGTGCGCGCAGAGACAACAAGTGTGACAAGGGAGTGGCAACGAGTGAATTGCTTAGGTAACTGCATGATGTCAGGGATTGGCCACTGAAAAGTCACACAGCCACCAGGAAGGTAACGGGTCTCACTGATGCTAGGAAATCTGGGGAGGTTCTTGCATATCTAAGCAGAATAAAAAAAAACGCCTGGTGATGTTACAGGAGACTACTAGACTTTAGTTTCCACGGGTACATAAGCTACGAATTAGGGCATGCACAGATGATTCATCTCAAACAGTACCTACTTGAAGTGGGTAGCACCATTAGTATAAAAGGAAAAGGATGTCCCTTGTCATCCAATAATCACAGGCAGAGACAATTTGGAAATGTGAATTATTAGTAGGTCAGGGCTGAGTTCGCGGAGTTCTGCTATGCAGAACTATTTGAAGTGACCAAAAAGCTCAGCCACGCCACACAGAGTTCCGCAAGCAGCAGAGAGCATTAGGTCACGCTGTTCACCCTAATTTGTAGCTCCAAGTGTTTGTCCTATGCTGAAAAATCAGCACAAACGGCACCACGCACAGCACAATAGGGTGAAGCTTATTTTCTGCCACTCAAGTGAATTTTCTACTTGAGCAGCACCTTCCTCAACGCGAACCGAAGGTTTTTCAACATGAGCGGTAGTGACCATCCTCGACCGCCCGCATTGAGAAATCTCACTGAGAGGTGTCTGAGTGAGATTTTCGTCACTCGCCAACTTAAAGTTGGCGAGCGCAGATGAAGTAAAGAACTTCACTCCAGCAGACTTTTTCGGAACTCCCACTCTAAGCGGAGCGCAGAGTGGGCAAAACTCTGCAAACTCCGCAAGCAGAGCGGAGTTCTATTAGGCCTCCTTGATATCTACTTTCTAAACATATACGACCCAAATATAACAACCTAATCTTCTTTGAGAAGATCCTTTTATATATAACAGGCTAGATGCAGGAACAATATTGCTGCAGCCGGGTGTTAAAAAGGTGGCTTATTCTCTTGTTTGTAAATCTAAGTTTGCTGCTCTTACTCATGAGGTTATCTTTTTCCCCTCTATGCGTATGAATATACTCAGAAGCCCGGCAATTGCTATATGGGCAATGTGAAAGTAGATTTGGAAGCAAAGATAACCAGGTTAAAATTAACTAAGGCTATGCAAATTATTTTTAGTGGATGAATATCCTTAAAGTTCAAAACAACGCAATGGAACTCTTTAGGAAATAATAATCCTCAGTTCACTTCCAAGTCAACAAGTTTCTTGCCTGGGTGTCCATACCGGGCTCAGTGGCAATTCATCAGGACAGAAATATTCCTGATCTACTTTTGTAATCCCTCTCTAGTGGTTTGTTGGTACCCACCATAAGTGTCCTTTTTGAGGGTACATGTCCTATTTAGGAAGAAGATACTTTCACTCACATGAAAAAGTTGATTCACAAATTGGGGAATTTTCGTTTTAAACGCTGAGGGTCGTAGATACAAAAATAAAAGACAACCAACAAAATTAAGCACAAAATTGTAAAAATATAACTTCTTTGTAACTTCTGTTTTGTGGTTGCAACAATCAGTAAAAGTGGACCCATGAACATCCATACACGTGCATGCTTAGTGTGAGTGTGTACACAGCACAGTCACACATCACAATTATGTGTGACCGCCTGTATTTGTGGGCATGATTCTATTGACTCATTTGCTTACTACAAACTGGCCTGGTCTTTTGGCTAATTGTGGTGTAGAGACTCATCTCTGGCCACCTAGGAGATATTTATAAAATTAGAATGCCTTATCTCATTTCTGGAGGACTGGTTTATAGTGATCGGACAGGACACCTCATGAATTTTGGAACACAACATCATCATCATCCAAAGCAAGCAGCCACTTGTTCTTTATGACAACACATCTGTTGAATACATCATCATTTTGCCAACACCTTTGCCACATTAACTCATCATCCCAATCGTTCCCATTGTCTTCCGTTTCATATGGTGCATGACAGGTAATCTACTGGGATCTTTGCTTTCCTAGAAATATATATTAAATACTAATAAATACTCATGAACTATATACACTGTAACTTTACAACACGTAGTAAAGCTTTTCCAGATTCACCCGCACATCCCCATTCAAATGCTCACTAAAGAATTATGATCATTAAATACTGAAATGGTCTATATAAGTGGTTCCCAACCTGTGGTCCGCGGACCCCCAGGGGTACTTGACACATTCCGAGGGGGTCCGCAGGCCTGGGCTGGGAGGAAGGCACTTCTCCAGCTGGGGCCTCTGACAAACATGTGTGCGTGCGTGTTTTCATATTTATTACTTCCTTTGTTGAGCAGTTTTAAAGGGACTGCAAAGCTCCTTGTACTGCAAAAATAAAAGCGTCCAGCTAACTCAAGTGATTAATGTATCTGCTGGAGAGAGATGGGAGTTTTGTGCAGTGGCAGTTTTGACTCAAAGGTAGCGCAGATGGTTAATATGCCTGCTGCAAAGAATGTGTATCATGCAAAAAAACAGTATTTTATGTGCATGGCACAGTGGGTTACTGCTTTTATCACAGATATTCTTTTGTTACTATGCAGTTCATAATCGTAATCTAGCACAGTGAGCTGTGAACTGCCATTAATGAGCTGCATGCAAACCGCATGGCACAAATTAGAAAGTTGTTTTTTTCCTAGTCTTTCATTTTTCTTTTGCTGCTAAAAAAGGTTTGCTTGTGTAGAAATACATTCTTATTGCTAACGCAGTGCTCAATTTGTGCTTGTTGTTTCCGGTGCTGAGCACCGGCACTTATTTTTGAGGGCCGGGGCTTATTCTTCTGCCTCAAGCATTTGCTGCGAGCAAAAGTCACAAATGGGAAAGACGGAGGAAGGGAAAAACAAAAAAGCGTCACAAAGGGAGAAAGTAGAAAGCTGCTAGAGTGAGCTGAAGTGGCAGGGAGTGGCTTTATATGGATTGAAGAGGCCCAAGATGGTTTAGAATTATGCTGCCTCAGGATTCAGTGTACCCACATTTAATTGCAGCAGCTGCATGTTTAAGAGGAGGGCTTTGGGCACCGGCACGTTTTTATTTACAAATTATGCACTGTGCTAACGTCATCGCTAATCACTGTGCTGTGTTCTGAATTCTAAGTTTGTGCTTCTCCGGACCAATTACTCTTAGAAAATGCCTATCAGTGTGGATGACATGTGAATCCTACACCTTGAGGTCCCCTGTAAAGTGCCCTGACACCCTACAATGGTAGGAGAGGTGCTATAAAACAAATGAAGTACTTGTGACAGACAGACTAGGGAGAGATGAGAGGCCCTTATGGTTTACTTCCTTTCCCCTTAACTTATCTATGTGAAAAAGCTTTCTCAGATCTTGCATACCTAAAAAATAAAAACAGAAATCGCTCTGGAAATGTAGAATCTGACCTGAGGATTCACCTTTCCTAAATAGAACCAAACATTGTAAAGGTAGTTGCTGAGATGCAGCGTCAAGCTCCCCAATAAAATGTTTAGATTTTTGCATATTTTTTCAATATAAAAGAATTTTATCTTTAGTAATTTGAGTATTTGTTTGGTGTGTACTTGTTATATTTTTTGCGAATTACTGTTTTAATGTTTGAAAATGAAATTGTACAAATTGCTGGGGGTCTCTGGCTTCCAGTAATGATTCATTGGGGGTCCTCAGGAGTCAAAAGGTTGGAAACCACTGGTCTATTTCACAGAGTAGTCTTCAATTTATTTACTGCACAGGCACAAGCCATGACCAAATGCTTATGCTGTGCGCCTTTCATTTTTCAGAATACTAATCTTATCATACAATTATTGTTTTCTTTCACTTGGCTCAGGACAGCCCACATTCCTTCATTAGCTTGCATCTACTGTGATCACCAATTGCCAAGACTCATTAAACGACTCTTGCAGTTCTTCACCTTCATCCTAATGAATGCAGTTTCAAAGCTTAAAAAAAGAACACAATTCTGAGCAGACTGCCTGCAGATAGTTTCAAAGCCAGGAGATAAGAGTACAGCACAGCAGACGCATGTCTCAGAACAATACTAATTCATTAAAATATGACAAAACACTAAAACAAACATTAATTCACTACTACAATTGATGACAAAGATGATTCTTTGTTAGGATCAGATGCAAGGATTAGGCACTTTTACTCAACAGTACTCATTATTAAGTATATTCCTTTTCTGTTAAAATCACTACATTTCCCTATAAACACAGGCAAATAACAAAGCCACAAAGTAACTGCTTGTTCCACCAATCCCAATGGCCCTTGTATCATGAAGTCCCTTATACAAATCCTTCTCAGATCGTAGAAAAGCTAAATTACCCCTTTTGATTTTCTATTTAGCACTGTGGCTTACATTGATTGTGATCTTTATTGTGCACTGTATTTGTTTGCTGAGACAAAACTTGAAGGTTTTACCATCTGTTATCTTGCAGGAAAGGACATGTTTGAAACTGAGGAGATATATCACCCTACATACATAGAATGGGTTCCATATGCTAAGATAGCGGATTATATGGCCCCAAAAAAATCAGAGAGCCCCTAGATAAGGAAGTTAGACACGAACCTGAGGGCAACATGCCCCAAATCATCCTTGGAGGGCAAGGTGACAGTAATGCCTGTTAATCACATTAAAATGTGCACCTTTCCTCCCAAGTATATTCAAGATCCCAAGAAAGAAATAGATTGGCATTGGAGAACCAGCTAGGACAAACTCCTGGATGAGGGCTGCCACTTAAAAATAAAAATAAAAAAATTCTTAGCTGCGGAAGCCAATATCTCATGCAGTCCTAAACTGGTAGATGCAGATTATAGCAGTGTCCAATGGGTATTGTGTAAACTGGGCAAAATTAACTGTGCACTGTTGGTGGAAAGATGCAGGTCCCTCAAGATTGCTCTTAAGCTGGGAGATCAGACTATGTCAGAGGCAGGATCTCAAGTCTAACGGAACCTTTTGGGGACCACTTTGTCAGGACGTTGGGGAAATTTGTTGCACCTTTCTGAGCCATAGGCAAGACTCAGACATCTATTGAGAAAATATTTCCCAAGAAAGGTTTTCGTCAGGGCCAGATGAGGCACCTTCAATCGTCCTTTTAAGTAAGGCTTCTTCAAAGGACAGAACAAGAGGAGAAATGAATGGCAAGACGCCTGCTAAGCAGGACCTTTTTTCCCTTCACATAGCTTTTCCAGTGGCAGGGATGAAAGAGGATCATTTAGGGGAGCCAAGGCCCTATGAGGATTTTCCGGTAAGGATTCTCCATTTTTCCTTTCTAGACATAGGTGGGCGGTTGAGGTAATTGATGAACAGATGGGAAGAGCTAATGAATGACACATACATGGGTCTTGGAAACAGTTCAGGGCTTCCATTAGAATTTTGTCAAAACACAATTCAGATTTGTTGTCCTGTGCCTCTGAGATTCTTGGGTCAAGCAATCATACTCACTGAGAAAGAGGTGAAGGAGATGGGAACCAAAGGGTGCAATTTAAAAGTAAGTAATACACCCAATGGGGGGTGGTGGTGTTCTATGCAATATCGTCCTGATCCGAAAGAAAGACAAAGGTTTCCCTAGTAATAAACATAAAAGAATTCAACAAGTGGGTGTCTTACCATCACTTCAAGTTGGAAAGCCCCCTTTTTTAAGAGACGTACTCGTTATGTGGGCCTGGGTGGTCAGGCTCGATCCTAAAGATGACTATCTAACGGTTGCCATCTTTCACCCACATAGTGATTTCTTTAATTCTGGAACAGATGGACAAGTTTCAAGTCTTACCATTCAGACTGTCCCCAGACCCCTGATACTTTATCAAGTTGCTATATCCTGTGTCTGAATACTTGAGGACAACAGGCACCTGACTGATCATATACCTGGACGATTTCCAACTGATGGATCAATTTCGATAGCAACTTTAATCCACTGCTCTGCTACAGGTCATGTGGTTTGTCATAAACAGAGAGAAGTCAGACCTGATCCGTGGCCACACAAAGCATTCCTGGTGTTTGCTAACATGAGTCTTCCAGAGACGGGGATAACAGCAATAAAGAAGGAATTATGAACTGTCATTCAAAGGGACAGGGTGCCCCTTACACAACTTGTCAGGGTAAACCCTTACACAACTTGTCATAGTATGTCTTCTGTCGGCTTCAAGCCAGCTCCCAGATTTCCTTCACTAGAGCTCTTCAGGGATTGTAGACAAATCAACTCGGGAGAGGTGCGAAGTTCTCAATCTCATATAGCTATATTCAGAAGCCAGAATGGAGATCTAAGTAAGCAATATTTGGGCCCATACTGAACATGGTTACAGAATCAGAGGCTCCTTAACGGGTTTGAGGAGCCAGGTGTGTGTGATCAGGATGACGACGTAAGAGCTGCAAACTCCAACATAGCCCCATAGGAAAGGAAATGATCGCACTTATTGTTACGGCACGCAGCAACGACTAACATGAGCTGCCACAATATGAGGGTACATCTGGCAACATGGTTGGTGAACGCTGGGAGGAAACCGGTGCAAAGGAAGATGGAGCCCACCCCCCCAGCCAACAGACCACCCCTGCCCCACAACAGAGCCAAAGTCCCAAATGCCGCTGACCCGAGAAGACACTGCTAGAGCGACTGGAGAAGGACCGGCAAGGAAGAACCACCCGGAGAGGAGCATGGAGATCCAGGAGAAGGGCGCTCTGGTCCAGACTGCTGTGGCCCTGGGCAAATGCAGGGATTTTTTTTCCCATAATCAGTTTTTGAGGTGAAAGTGTGGGGTGCTATGGCTGCTTTTCACGGGAAAGCAACAGGATGAAGGCTTAAATGAGGGGAAAGAACCATCACACGACTTTACAAAAACTATATGAGCACGGGTGTTGGTGAATGGAAGTGTCAGATAAAATCCTGATAGTCAGGACCTCTTCTCTTTGTGTTTTGTTTGTTTTATTACCCTGAGACCCAGCTATCTTCCTGAACAATCGGAGTTATAACAGTGAAGGAGAGAGACTTCCTGTCAAAGACCAAGACCAACGATGCATTTGCCTTTATGTAACAAATTACTCTTGATATAAACATATAACTCTGTTGTCCTGTCTGACTACCCTCTTACAGTGGTGTCAGAAGTGGGATACTTGGAAAGAGTCAGACATGACACAGCAGGTGACAAAGGAAGACGTGATTAAACAACCAGCTGAAGGTCAGAGGCACCTTAACATAGTTGTAGAACAACAGTCTCAGAGTGTGCACCAAGATAGAGAAAATCTACAAACAGCATTAAAAGGTCAGGCCAACATGATATTGGACACACAACAAGCACATGACTCTGCCATCCAAAACTAACTGATGCTATAGCTAGCGCAAAGTTCCATCCTAATGTTCCGAATTCTGTTCTGCAAAAATACCAGACAGGGGAGGACCCTAATTTTATTTTATTTTTTTACAAATTCTGAGCGTGTTGCTACCTCGGCTGCTTGGCCATGTGAGCACTGAGGTCAATATGTCGCTCCTCTTTTGTCTGGAGGATTACAGACTTCCTATCAAGCGACTAACCAGGCAAAGATCACCCCTTATGATGAGATAAACAAAAACATTTTGGAATGCTTAGAATATGTTGATGAGTTCTATCGAGCTAAATTTTGAAAAGAAAAATTGAGTCCTAGTGACAACCCTAGAGCTGTCACAGTTTCGGGCTGGTCTGATCAGGACTCTGGTTGGGACACCCCTGGAGGTCACCGAATATCCTAAAGAGGTAGTATACTGGGGAAGAAGAGCAACTAAAGGCATACACGGAAAGGACAGCTATGAACAGGCACAGGAAAGTAAAAGCAGAGCAACCCTTGTGTGAACAAACAGGAAACAGATTACTAGTGGACAAACACGCTGGGGTTGTACACAGAGTAAGGCGCAGAACCTCCCCCAGTGACAGGGAATCTCAATGCCTCTGTGCAGTTTGCTCTTACAGATAGTCACCCTGCCAGCCCCATAGAAAGGAGGCAGCAGAAGTGATTCTGTCTTTGGACCCTAGAGCACAAACAAGGATAGTACTTACATACACAAGACACGCTCTTGTGGGTCCAGCTGGAAACACAGGGGCGATTCCTGAGAAAACAGCAATAGCACACTGTCACTGTTAGGCACGAAAGACAACATATAACACTGGACAAGGATGGGGGCTGGAATTGCCTCCTGGAAACCAGGAGCCAACCCCAGAACAAAGGAGGACACTTATACACTGGTGAAGAATGATAGAACACTTACCAGACCCAAATAACCAAGAAGAAACAGAAACAGAAGGGAACAAACTAAGAGACAGAGGCAAGAACTAGGAACAGGCTCAGGCTGAAGCAAAGGCGGGACTGGGAACTGAAAACAGGGCGCAAGCTTCTGGCTGGGACAAACAGAGACAGGACTGGGAAACTGAGAGCAGGCTCTGGCTGGAACAGGCAAGGACAGGGCTGGAATACAGGGAGTAGGAAATGAGCAGAAAACAGGACTGGGAAACAGAGAGAAGGTTCAGGCTGAAACAAAGCAGGAGCAGGGCAGAGAAACAGGGAGCAGGCTCTGGAAGAAACAAACAGATACAAGACTCAGAGATAGGGAGCAGACTCTGGCTGGAACAATCAGGAGCAGGGCAGAGAAACAGGAAACAGGATCAAGCTGGAACAGAACAGGAACAAAACTGGAACACCATCCAACAAAGGGTCTGTAACACAAAGGAATCGAACTCCAATGCACGACGGGGATCTTGAAGAAATGGCTGCTTATAAGCAGTTCCAAGCTGGGCTGCACAGGAGAGGTATCAGGTGTGTGTAGTTTCAGACACTTGCAAGTCCTGGAGGAGAGGATCCAGTGAAAAGGAGCAACTGGACTTCTCCCATTGAAAACAATGGGAAACAGAATCCGTGCTTTCCTGACTACCAGACTGTGCATTATGGGATTTGCAGTCCCAAGAAGCAAATGTAGTAGTACACAAGTGTACCATGGTGAAAAGTGAAACAAACAGGAGTCAACAAGGGACTCTAGATAGGTGTTTAAGGTGATTCCCAGGCTTCCGACAGTCCCCTTACAGCGCCCCCTAGAGATGGGACGACAGAGTCGTACCAAGAGCCCTGCATCATTGATTGCAAAACTCGGGTAACCGCTAGTTAAAATTTGCAGCGGCAACCAAAAATGCAATTGTAGAAAAGGTTTATTTAGAACAATACCTAGAGCTACTGCCTACCTCTACCAGGACCTAGATTAAAAAACATCCAAATGTGACCATTGCCTAAGCAGTTGAACTTGCATGTGCTTATCATAGTCTCCCGATTTTAACGTTAGCAACCCTAGAAGACTAGTTACTTTATCATCTCCTTGGGAAGTCCGAAAAAACCAACCTTTGCCCAAAACCAAAATTATTTCAAAAACTTTTGGGAAGAATATAGATCAGGCACACCAGTGTTACCAATGTGCAGAGTAGGGACATATCACAAAGAACTGCCATCAAGGAGTGTAAAGTCTTAAGCCCGTGAAGACAGGTTATAATAAGGGAAGGGTCCTATATCTGGGTGGGGGCCATCTAAAATACAAAATGCAATTAGCCCTTAATGGAAAAACCATCCTGGCATTAGTCGACTCTGGTTGCCACTTCTTGGTGGTGCAAACATCCCAGCCAAACTCAAATTGTGACTACGGAAAAGGTCTTTATCACCTGTGTGCATGGAGATGAGAAGCCCTATCCAGCTTCAGCAGCAAGGAACTCTCCCACCCCTACACGTGGAAATGATACCCTAGTTGGTTGAGGAAATGATTTTAGGAACAAATTATTCTCATCTCCAACAGTAGCTGGATTATGCAAGGAGAGAAGAAAAGTAACTACAGTAGCTAGAGGAGGCAGCCTTTCAGCAGGAAGTGATAGAAGGGGGTAAGCGTAGAGAAAAAAACAGACTGAGAAACATACAGCTAAAAAATGGTTTGCTTATTCCAAGCTAGATAAAAAATATTCTGTCTTTTTTTCCGCAGCTGAAAGTTGGGCACAGCTGCCTACTTTCATGACTGCACACCGAGAGGACCCTAATTTTGCACATGCCTGGGCACAGGTCTCTCCTGATGAAAAAAAAGGCAGGACTGAATTTTACCCTATAAATAGGTCTCTTGTAGAAAGTTCAGGCCGAGGGGAGCAAAATAAATGACAATTGTTGGTACCAGTACTCTTCCGACAGCAAGTATTGTGTCTAGCCCATAATCACATGGGGGTAGGCATTACGGCCAGAAAAAAATGTGGAGTACTTATTATGAAAATTCTTTTGGCCATATATTTATGCAGACATTAAACAATTTTGTGCCTCTTGTAAAGGTTGTCAGAAAGTAAATCCAGCCAACAAACCAAAAGCACCCTGATACCCCTTCCTATTATTGATATAACATTCAAGAGAGTAGGCATGGACTTGGTTAGACCTCTGGTCACTTCCTCACGAGTCTATCAATACAATTTAGACTCTGTAAACTATGCTACTCATTATCCTAATGCATACCCTCTTACCAGTATGACAAAACTGATAGTTGTCAGAGCAATGATTGACTTATTTTCTAGGGAGGGATTTCCCAAAGAAATAGTAATGGATCAGGGCACTCCATTCATGTCGAAATTAATGAGACAGATATGTACTATGTTGGGGGTACAACAAATCCGGACATCAGTGTATCATCCCAAAACGGATGGCCTTGTGTAAAGGTACAACAAAATGATTAAAACCATCCTAAAAAGACTTGCTTCTGACACTGGTCAGGACTGGGAGAAGAAACTGCTTCTAGTGTGGTTTGCCATCTGTACACATTCCCAGAGTTCCACAAAGTTTTCCTCTTTTGAATTGGTATTTGGCTGTCAACCGCGAACCTTGCTTGATATGGTGGATGAACAACTGGAACAGGAAGAGGATGAATGGCGGGAATTGCTAAGCTATGTGGCTCAGTTGAGGGATAACCTAACCAATTTATGGGAAGAGGTACGTATAAATATGGAGGAAGCCCAATATAAACAGAAAAAAGGGTATGATAGACAGGCCAAAGTGTGCAACTTACAAATAGGACACAAAGTATTAGTAATACTACCTTCCTAGGAGAGCAAGCTCTTGGCAAAATGGCAAGGGCAATTTGTAATCTTAAACCAAGTCAGCCTAGTTACATATAGAGTGGTGGTCCCTCATAGACCAAAGGCGGGGAAAATCTATCACATAAATCTACTTAAAAATTGGGAGTAACCCACAGTAAGTTCCTTCCCGGTAAAAACCTGTATTTTATGTCAGGACCGGAGGCTCCGATTATGCTATCTCGATCTTTACTGATCCAAAATAGCAGCCAATCAAAAACAAGTAAAACTAAAAACTATACATCCCATGATGCCTTGTATATCATCACATGGTCCAATCACTAAACATGACCTTTGTCCATAACACTCTTGACCCTCGACAACACTTCCGCGTTCTTTGCTGCTTCGCAGCAGATAAGTAACCTCAAATTTATCACTGTCTGTCACGACTCACGTGCTGCTTACGCCTGGAATCCGCAGATCGAGTGGCGTGGGTCTTGAGTGTTCGGCTTTGGCCCAGAAAGGGGCGACTCTTTCTGGTAGCCACGGTGCTGTAGGCAATGGAAACGCCAAGAACAGACCGTGCCCTTCAGAAATAGCGCCAGAGGGGAAAAAAAAAAAAAACTTAAAAAGGGGAAAAAACCTCCAAACAGAATGATTCCTGAAAACAAGAACAAAAGAACAGGAATCAAAAGAAACAAAATTCAGGTAACACAGAATTGACGAAATCCAGAACCGAAAGGCAAAGAATCAGGAGCGAAGACACCATCCGAACAGAAAGTGTTGCAGCGCAAAGAAAGGAAGAAAAACACATCCCTTAAATACCAAAAAACAGGAAGTGACCAACAGGAAGTAAAAGGACACCATCTTAGATAGGGAAAAGTACATAGAACAGAATAGAGTAGGAACCATAGAGAATAGGGAACAAGGAATGCTGGGAAGAAAAAGGTAACATGGGAAGGGGGAAAAGACACAACAAAAAGACCCAAGAAAAGAAGAAAAGAAAAAAGAAGGAACAAGAACAGGTAAGAGGGGTCAGGAGGCACAAGAAATGCGGAGTGCAAAAGCAGAGCGAGGCCCCATGCCAAGTCCGGGGCCTCGTAATGTGCAGGAAAGGCTAGGGGCGCGCCGCGTCCTGAAAACGCGCTGTGAGGCCTGAGCCGAATGTTCGGCTCGCGCCGCATCCCCCTCCCGAAGGCCCAGGTTTGAGGGGGAATAAACGGTGAAAGCGCTGAATCAGAAGAGGTGCGTGAACAGAAGATGCATCTTCCCAAGAGCATTCACTGAGAGGATAACCCTTCCAATGAATCAGATACTGAAGACGTTTGTGAAAAAGACGAGAGTCACACATTTCCTGTACCTCATATTCAGGAACATCATCCACTAATACAGGAGGAGGACAAGGAAACTGACGAGAGTAAGGGTCAGGTACATAAGGTTTGAGCTGGGAAACATGAAAGACTGGATGAATCTTCCATGTATGAGGCAAGTGAAGACGGACAGTAACAGGATTAAGCAACTGAAGAATACGGAAAGGCCCGTAGTAGCGAGGTGTGAACTTATTCTGAGAAAGGCGTGAGGGCAAGAATTTGGATGAAAGCCAGACTTTATCTTGCAGGTGATAGTCTGGAGTGGTCCTACGTTTCTTGTCTGCTACTTTCTTCATATATCTCTTGGTGTTTAACAAATTGGATCGAATTAGTCTATGGATTTGTAGAAGTCGTTTGGAAAGAGAAGTAATAGCGGGCAGAGGAGAGGTAGACCGAGGAGAAGTAGGAAAAGAGGTAGGATGATAGCCATAAGAACAGAAAAAAGGAGTGACCTTGGAGGCACTATGGACAGTATTATTGTAGGAAAATTCAGCAATAGGGAGATAAGTGTTCCAGTTGCTTTGGGTAGAATTGCAAAAACAGCGAAGGTATTGCTCTAATCCTTGGTTCAGACGCTCGGTCTGTCCATTGGTCTGAGGATGGAACCCCGATGACAGGGCTATATTGATA
Organism: Pleurodeles waltl; assembly: GCF_031143425.1. Classification (NCBI taxonomy): domain Eukaryota; kingdom Metazoa; phylum Chordata; class Amphibia; order Caudata; family Salamandridae; genus Pleurodeles; species Pleurodeles waltl. The sequence continues at coordinate 1,543,343,771 of NC_090445.1, forward strand.
TTAAGTGTCCTACAAAAATATCTCCAAAACCAGGAAATGTACTGAGGTCCTCTATCAGATACAATGGTATGTGGGAGTCCATGGAGACGGAAGATATGGTCGATAAATATCTGGCTTAGTTCTTGGGATGTAGGTAGCTTTTTCAGGGCAGTGAAGTGAGCCATCTTAGTAAAGGAATCCACAGTGACCATAATAACCCGTTTTCCTGCTGATGGTGGGAGCGAACACATGAAATCAGTAGAAATGGTGTGCCATGGAGCTGGTGGAACAGGCAAAGGCTGTAGCAATCCTGCAGGTCTGGTACGGGGAATCTTGACTTGAGCACATATGGGACAAGCCTGAACGTATCTTTCAACATCCGGCTTCCAGGTAGGCCACCAGAAAAATCGCGAAAGAAGTTCTTGTGTGGCCTTGATGCCTCTATGACCAGCAACCGGCGAATCATGGCACATTTGTAATGCTTTTTCTCTAACTCTGTTAGTAGGGAGGAATAACAGATTCTGATAGTAATAATATCCTTGTCTCTTACATAAAAAGGGTCTTAGTTTCTCTACTTCGCGGTCAGACAGGCTGGAGTATTCCAGTTGTACCTCCCCCAGGAAAGACTGAGCTACTCCAATGATCTTACTAGGTTCCAGTAGATACTGAGATGGGGAAGGAGTACAATTGGATAACGGCGAGACAGAGCATCAGCCAGAATGTTTTGGGATCCAGGAATATAAGTGATGTAAAAATCATACTGACTGAAGAAAAAGGCCCAACGAGCCTGGCGACTATTCTGGCATACAAAATTACGTAAACATTGTAGATTACGGTGGTCTGTTCTCACCTCAAAAGGCTCCTTGGAACCCATCAGAAACTGTCTCCATTCTAGGCAGGCTGTTTTCAGAGCCAATAATACCCCCTTTCAAGTACTGAGTAATGTTGTTCTGCTGTAGAGAGTATATGAGACAAATAGAAAACAGGATGTTCAAGCCCATCGTCTTCTTGTTGTTGGAGTAAAACAGCTCTGATGGCTCTTTCGGAAGCATCGGTAACTACAATAAATTGTTTGTTGGTATCTGGATGTCTTAAGATGGGGGCTTGAGTGAAAGCCTTCTTTAAATCTTGAAAAGCTGTTTCAGACGCCTTAGTCCAGACAAACCCTTTTGTTAAATTTTCCTTCTTTAAAGTGTGAGTTATGTGGCTGGTCTGTTTTGCAAAGTCTAAGATGAATTGCCGATAAAAGTTTGCTAATCCTAGAAAACATTGTGTTTCTTTAATAGAAGAAGGAGAAGGCCAGTCTAGAATGGCTTGTACTTTTTCTTGATCCATAGCTATGCCGGTGGGACTTAAATGATAACCCAGATATTTGACTTCCGTTTTGTCTAACTCACACTTTTCTGGTTTGCAAGATAGTTGATGTGCCCGTAGTCTTTGAAGGACTTGTTTCACATGGGAAGAATGGAGTTCGGGACGTCTAGAATAAATAAGAATATCGTCTAAGTAAATTACAACTGTCTGGTTCAAAAGGTCAGAAAACACTGAGTCCATAAATCTCTGGAAGATTGCGGGGGCATTAGTGAGACCAAAAGGCATAACTTTGTACTCAAAGTGACCAAATGGGGTCCTGAAAGCTGTTTTCCACTCGTCTCCTTCTTTAATACGTAAAAGGTGGTAGGCTCCCCGTAGATCCAGTTTGGTAAAACGTTGAGCCCCTCTGACTGCTTCTAGAATATCCTTGATGAGAGGCAAAGGATAACGATCCTTAATAGTTATCTTATTCAGGCCTCGAAAATCCAGGCAAGGACGAAGATCCTTTGTCTTCTTGGGTACAAAAAAGAGAGGAGCCCCTGCCGGAGAAGACGATGGAACAATAAGACCACTCTGTACATTTTCTTCCAGATACTCCTTTAGAACTTCCTTTTCGGGTTCCGTGAGGGAATACATCCTCCCAAAAGGAACGATAGTGCCAGGTTCCAAGGGAATAGCACAATCGTAGTCTCGATGTGGAGGTAACACAGGTCTGAATGGTTTTTGGAACACATATTGAAACTCTAAATAGTGTTCAGGGACTCCTTGGACAGTATTAATGGAATAACCGGTAGTACTTTCAGTAGGTGTTAATCTTTTCGGTGACCAATATTTGTTGGAAGCAAAACAGTTCTCATGACAAAACTGTGAAGACAAGGAAATAGTTCGAGTTACCCAATTCACATACGGATTATGTCTTATGAACCACGGAATTCCAAGAATGATGGTATGGTTGGGGGATGATATGAGATCAAAGGAGATGTGTTCTTGATGGTTACCAAACCGTAGACTTAACATCAGGGTAGTAGTATCAACTGGACCAGAGGATATCAAGGATCCATCCACTGTGTGCACTTGTTTGGGAATTTCTTTGGGTTGTGTTGGAATTTGTTGAGTAGTGGCCCAAGTCTTATCCATGTAAATACCACTAGCACCACAATCTAGTAATGCCATAGTCTTTTCTTGACGGCCGTCAGGTAGTTGTAACATGACAGGTAACATGAACAAGGATGTCGTATTGTCATTAAAGGAACTGATGGAAGGTATAGCCGATGATCTCGTCCTCTCCCTTCTTACAGAGGACGGGAAGTGGCGTTTCCCGATGGCCTTGGCGGACGTACAGGGCAGGTACGAAGCATGTGACCAGCAGAACCACAGTACAGGCACAACCCTTTCTTACGTCTGTCTTCCCACTCGCTAGCGGAGAGCGGGCCTCGAGTAGTATCCACTTGCATGGGTTCCCCCTCGATGTCTCTAGCAGGAGGGCGAGGTTCCTCAGAACGATGCAGATAAACCCGTGAAGTGCTTGGCTGGGAAGACCCTCTACTCCTTCTCTTCTCCAATCTTCGTTCTTGAAGACGGTACTCAATGGAAAGTGCTTGATCCATCAGGCCACGAAGATCTTCAACTCTGGTGGAATGTACTAATTCATCTTTTATTTCTTCTTTGAGTCCTCTACGAAACAAAGTCACCAGAGTACGTTCCACCCAGGTGGTCTCTGCCGCTAGCTGACGAAAACGTGTAATATATTGAAGGACATCTTGTGAGCCTTGTTGGATGTCGCATAAGGCTTCTTCCGCAGAGGCCTCCAATCCTGGACGACTAAACATTTGTTTGAAGCGATTCACGAAGGTGGAATAGTCCGATAATACCGGATCGTTGGATGATACCATCGGGGTTGCCCAGGCCAAGGCAGGACCGGATAAAGCACTGATAAGATAACCCACCTGTGTCCTGTCATGGGAGAATTGGGTAGGTCGGAAGCCGAAATACACCGTTAATGCATCAAGGAACTCACGTAGTTTGGTTGGTTCACCGGAGAAACGAGGAGTAGAAGCGGAGATAGTCGAAATATCACCACTGCGGAAAGCCAAAGCCTGTCGTAACGCAGCATTCTCACTGCGTAGTTGTTGCAATTCCTGAGCTTGTTGCTGAATTGTTGTCAGAAGAGATTGATCAGGATCTGCAGCAGCCGCCACTGTGTCATCCATGGTGTTAGAGGACGTCGGGATGGTTAGGCGCTGCAATCTGTCACGACTCACGTGCTGCTTACGCCTGGAATCCGCAGATCGAGTGTCGTGGGTCTTGAGTGTTCGGCTTTGGCCAGAAAGGGGCGACTCTTTCTGGTAGCCACGGTGCTGTAGGCAATGGAAACGCCAAGAACAGACCGTGCCCTTCAGAAATAGTGCCAGAGGGGAAAAAAAACCTTAAAAAGGGGAAAAAAACTCCAAACAGAATGATTCCTGAAAACAAGAACAAAAGAACAGGAATCAAAAGAAACAAAATTGAGGTAACACAGAATTGACGAAATCCAGAACCGAAAGGCAAGGAATCAGGAGCGAAGACACCATCCGAACAGAAAGTGTTGCAGCGCAAAGAAAGGAAGAAAACACATCCCTTAAATACCAAAAAACAGGAAGTGACCAACAGGAAGTAAAAGGACACCATCTTAGATAGGGAAAAGTACATAGAACAGAATAGAGTAGGAACCATAGAGAATAGGTAACAAGGAATGCTGGGAAGAAAAAGGTAACATGGGAAGGGGGAAAAGACATAAAGGAAGGTACAACAAAAAGACCCAAGAAAAGAAGAAAAGAAAAAAGAAGGAACAAGAACAGGTAAGAGGGGTCAGGAGGCACAAGAAATGCGGAGTGCAAAAGCAGAGCGAGGCCCCATGCCAAGTCTGGGGCCTCGTAATGTGCAGGAAAGGATAGGGGCGCGCCGCGTCCTGAAAACGCGCTGTGCGGCCCGCGCCGAATGTTCGGCTCGCGCCGCACCACGCGGCGCGACACTGTCATTTACATGTGTTTAAATGCTTATTTATTGAAGTGTTTTGTTGTTTCAAGCGTCGCGATTCAGCGCGCTTGTACTGTTTATCCAAACGCGCCCTTCTCCGCAAGTGTGAGAGATCGGCTTTGCCGTCTTTATTGCCAGATTTTGGTGGAGCGGGAGCAGAGCTGCATGCTTCATTCAGTCTCTCTTTTCTTTGTCTTGCTGTTGAGCGCACGCACGCGTGCCTTGGATCGAGCCGATTCTTTCTCTGCTCCGAATCGATCGGCTCGTCCAGGATTAGCACGCGTGTTCCCTGCAGTTCTTCCCACTTATATTTCTACTCCCTGACACCCCACTTGTGATAAACCTAGCAAGGGTTGTAAAATTGAGATTAGGCTTCTGCAGAGAGTGTTTTCAGGCAACTCCCTTCACATTTTATTAGGGCACTTTTCTCTATTGCCTGATTTGGGGGTTTTACACTCCCCCATCATTGTCTGAAGATATCTAAAGACATTTTTAACTGGTTGTTTCAAAGTTTACCTACTCTTACTTTATTATATATTATATAATATTGTCTTTTAATATTTTTTGGACGTGGCTCAGTGGGATGACCAAGAGGTTGAATATTATTCAGAAGATTTGGGCAATAAGCTGGAAGTTAATTTAGTAGAAGCCCTTGATACCAAAGTCCAGCAATCAGTAAATGATGCCTTAGTGAGAGCCTTGGTTCCCCTTTTCAGGGCAACTTTTTGATTACGCACGCTCCCAGGGTTGGGTGCAAGGACAACAACCTCAACCCGAAGGTAAAAAAGCAAAGGCTAAAGCAAAGAATCTAGAGGAGACTCGAGCGGATATTAGCGAGATTCACGCAGACGCCTTCGAAAAACTGCGCAAGAAGCGTAGTGGGGAACATAACTATAGTTCACGAAAGGAAGGCGCTTTTTCACCTTCCTCCTCTACTAAGGATTCGTCTTCTGAGGCTTCAGAAGAATCAGATACTCCGACCTCCAGTAAGAGAGCTAAAAAAGGGTCCCGCCTTGTCAGGTTTTGGACTTTGATCCCTCAGAAATCATGCATCCTAGAGCTTCCAATTGGGTTCCCCCTCCCGAGGTGGCCCAATATGTTCAATCTAACCTGATAAAATGTTTTGATAAAGAAGCCCGCTCTCGCCTAAGAGCTGAGTGCCCCAGACCAGATTTAGAGGGTAAGGTTTCTGACACTCCAGAGATTGACCCTCCTATGGTTATGTTCATGAGGAAGTTTGCTATGGACCCTAAAAAAGGTTTAGATAGATCTTGGCGGAGTTGTCAAGACAAACTTTTGGACTTGTCTGGCCCTCTGACTAAGATCCTCGAGATGGCGTATCTGTCTAAAGAATCAGGAACTCCTGTTGACACTGACGTCCTCATCGGTTGGGCACAAAGAGCAATTTGCCAGTTAGGAAACACTAATTGCGCTATTTCTTCTGAGCGCAGGAAATCGATTCTCATGCGCATTGACCCAAAGCTGTCTGATTTAGCAACTTAAGAAAGCGGGTCTTTCTGCCGAAGGTCTTCTTTTCGGATCATCCTTTATTAAGGATTTGTCCAAGTTCTGTTCCACCTTTGCCTCATTAGACAAAGCCCAAATGTCTCTCAAAAAAGTTTTTAAACTGGGCCTTTTTGTCAGGGCCGGTCGTTACAGAGGACGCATGCCCGGCCGAGGAACATTCAAAAGTCCCCAGAATTATTATCCCAGAGACAGAGGTGGTTGGTATGGTGAACAAGACTCCACCTTCTACCCCACTCGTCCCAGAGGAGGACGTCCCCGCTTCCGCAGAGGCTCTCGTACAGGTCAACAAGGAGCCATACAAGACACAAGTTTCACAGGTGAGCATTATTCATTTTTCTCAAGTCACACTTGGGGGCAGAGTGGCACTGTTTTTGAGAAATTGGAAAGGAATCACAGGAGATCCATGGATTCTCCAAACAGTCATGGGTTTTCGCCTAGAGTTTATCAGCATCCCCAAGCAATTCAATCCACCTCTCCAGATGCGTTTTTCCCTAACAAATCAAGATCTTATAGACAAAGAGGTTCAGGCTTTATTATACAAAGGTGCAGTACAGTTCTCCTCCCGCACGCTTATGGTTTTCTCAGCCCTATTTTTGTAGTAGACAAAAAAGGGGGAGGACATTGTTTAGTCTTAAACCTAAAGGAATTCAATCATTGTATTCTGTACAGACATTTCAAAATGGAGGGCATCCACATGTTAAGAGATATTCTGTTAGAAGGGGATTGGATGGTTCTTCTGGACCTAAAGGATGCTTATCTGTCGATCCCAATTTTTCCTCCTCACAGGAGATTTCTTCAGTTTCAGTGGAGAGGCCAGTGACTGGAATTCCTTGCTCTCCCGTTCGGTCTGTCATCAGCCCCTTGGTGCTTCACGAAGCTACTGAGGCCTGTGATGGAATGGCTAAGAGCCAAGGGAGTCCGATTGATCATATATCTGGACGATATTTTATTGATGTCGCAGTCGCCTCCAGTCCACCTGTCTCAGTTGAACTGGACCATCAGTCATCTGCAAGATTTAGGTTTTCTCATCAATGCGCAGAAGTCATTGTTGAAACCGACTCAGGTGATAGAATTCCTGGGTTTTCGAATAGACTAAGTCCTATGTCAACTCCTTCTTCCCTCGGAAAAGATCCGCAACATCAAGAGAGAATTGAGATCGGTTCTGACCAGGCTGACCGTTTCTTTAAGGAATATAGCCAGGGTAGTAGGTTTGTTAGCCACGTCCATTCAAGCGATTTTTCCGGCTCCCCTTCATTACCGGGCTCTACAGAGACTCAAAATCAGACATCTCCAACAGGGTCGGAGTTACTCGGAACAGATTCCGTTGACTGCCGAGGTAAGATCTGTGATTCAATGGTGGCTTCATCATATGGAAGCCTGGAACGGCAGAGCGATCTTTGGGCCTCACCCAGAGGTGGTGATAGAATCCGATGCCAGCCCCTTGGGCGTGGGGAGTCCGCTGCAACTCTCTAGTGACTGGAGACAGATGGTCAGAGTGGGAGCAAACTTTGCATATCAATTGCCTGGAACTTCTGGCGGGTTCCTTTGCGATAAAGAGTCTATCCCCTCAGAAGACAGACTGTTGCATACTGTTACGGATGGACAATGTTTTGAGATATGTCAACAATTTGGGGGGTACGAAATCCAGAATTCTAGCAGAGATTGCCAAGGATTTCTGGCATTATTGTCTGACACAGCGTCTGGTGGTGATAGCAGAATATCTCCCAGGGGAACAGAACATCATAGCAGACTGGAATTCCAGATACCTAACAGATTCCAGCGACTTGAAACTGGACCCAATGATTTTTTCCCAGATAATCAAGGAATGGGGCAGTTGCGATGTGGATCTGTTTGCCTCTCGGCTGAACTTTCAGATACTAAGATTTTACAGTTGGCGCCCAGACCCTTGTGCATTGAAGATGGATGCATTTCTCCAAGATTGGTCTCAGTTTCGGGGTTATGCCTTTCCACCTTTTCTGGTGATTGCCAGAGTGATATCTCAGGTTCGGAGACAGAAGACAGAGGTCATTCTGGTGACTCCCTTTTGGAGAGCACAACCTTGGTTCCCCATAGCGCTTCATTTAGCTTGTGCCTCTCCGCTACTCATTCCTCCTCGTCGGAATCTTCTCTTGAGTCCGGAGGGCCTTCAACATCCAATGATCTCATCAGGGAAATTGACTCTGTTAGACTGGTTGATTTCAGGTCAAGATGGAGTTACCCAGGCATTTCGCAACAAGCTGCGGACTTCATTAAACAGGCCTGGGCCGGTAGTACACATAAAAGATATGCCTCAGCTTGGCGCAGATGGAATAGTTGGTGTGATGGACGAGGTGCCAATCCAGTGGAAGCACATATTGAGTTAATTGTTAATTTCCTATCAGAACTAGCAAGTTCAGGTTTAGCATACCGGACAGTCAACAATTTTAGATCAGCCATTTCGGCAGGACATTCCCATTTGGATGGTAAACCCGTCGGGGAGCATCCTCTAATCTATAACTTCTGAGAGGTATACGACTCGCTAAACCTCCTCAGGCTAGATATTCAGTATTATGGGATGTTAATGTTATTTTAAAACTCTTGGATTCTTGGCCGGCCAACAAATATTTGTCGCGCAAGCAACTTTTGGCAAAATTGACCATGCTTTTATGTCTCATTTCTTGTAAAAGAGTGTCAGATGTCAGAGCTCTAGACCTAGCTGGTAGGGTTTATTCCCCGGATGGGGTTACCTTTTCGGTGACAAGAAGGACTAAAACGAATTACAGGTCAGTATCTTATCCAATGTATCCTGACAATTCTAAATTGTGTGTAGTTCAATGTTTAAAGGAGTATGAGGTCGTTACAGAAGAATTTAGGCAAGTTGTGAAAAGGCAATTGTTGATTTATTTGCAGAAACCTTTTAAACCAGTTTCTTCAGCTACTATAGCTAGATGGATGAGATGGTTAATGAATGAAGCGGGTATAAATACCAACCTTTTTGGAGCTCATTCTGCTAGAGGAGCTATGGCCTCTAAATCATATGCTCTGGGTTTTCGTTTAGAAGACATCATGAGGGTGGCTGACTGGTCTTCAGAAAATACTTTTCGTAAATTTTATCACAAACCTGTCTTGGATGTAGCCTCTGTAGTTATGGGACAGCTTTAAACTAGCATAATCGGAGCCTCCGGTCCTGACATAGAATAAAAAAAATTCTAGCTTACGCGTCAAGAATTTTCAATTCTATTAAGGACACGGAGGCGAGGATTATCCCACCCTTAAGTTCAATATGATATTGAGTAAACAATTAATGTTGAAATGAATGATTTATTGTTATTTTTTACCCACCCAGTTTAAGGATTTATAGAGTTATCAATTTTATTGAAACATATTCAATCCATTTGGGATATTACCTACCTGTTTTATTATTTATAGGTTCGGATCAGAAGAATTCCTGAATTCTCATGGTTTCATGAAAGGTTTTGAGCATAGCTGCTTCCTGGGACTGTTTCCCTTCGTGTTGGACTCTTCAAGTTCTTGTTATCCGGTGGGAGTGGTTGTTCCTGACTCCTGTTTTCGGGCTTGATGTAAGAAGTTTCGATTCTATTTGAACTATCTGATTTGACCAAAGAAAGAGGAAGTGACGTCGAGGGTCAAGAGTGTTATGGACAAAGGTCATGTTTAGTGATTGGACCATGTGATATTATACAAGGCATCATGGGATGTGTAGTTTTTTGTTTTACTTGTTTTTTATTGGCTGCTATTTTGGATCAGTAAAGAAAGAGATAGCATAATCCTCGCCTCCGTGTCCTTAATAGAATTGAAAATTCTTGACGCGAAAGCTAGAAAATGTTTTATTGCATGTTAATGATTTACAATCACCTTTGTTCCTAGAGGTAAAGCTACTGAGGACACAACAGTAAAATTCATAACCAACTTTCAGCCTCAACAAGTAAGACAATTGAGAGAAACACTCACCCAAAATCAAGATGTATTTCTGCCCAAACCAGGGAAGACCACCTTAATATATCATGATATAATCACAGAAGACAAGAAAGTGATGTGATTGCGACCCTACCATATTCCGGAATCCAGGTGGCAAGCAGTGGAAGACGAAGTGAAGAAGATGTTAGAAAATGGGATAACTGAGCCCTCCAACAGCAATTTGTGTTCATCTGCTGTTCTAGTTCCCAAACCAAATAATTCCATTGGATTTTGTAATGACTTTCGCCAAATAAATAGTATCTCTAATGTCAATAATTACCCAATGCCCTCAGTAGACAAACTGACTGAAAAGTTAGGAAAAGCCAAACATCTTTCCATGCTTGATCTTACCTCAGGGTATCGGCAGATATCCTTAAGGGAGAAAGGTAAAGAAAAAACAGCCTTTTCGAAATCCTCAGGCCTGTATCAGTTCAAAGTTCTTCCTTTTGGGTTACACGGCGCTCCCACAACTTTTCAACGACTAATGGTCAAAATTATACAGCCCCCAATATGCAGTAGCATATCTAGATGCCACTGTTGTTTTCAGTCCTTCTTGGGATTAACACGTACAAAACCTAGTGGCAGTTTTTTCAGCACTCCGAAAGGCCCGCCTTACAGCCAATGAAAAAAAAGTCTCCCCACCCCTGATTCTCTATGCTATCTAGTCAACAAATACAGATAGGATCTATATGACCCCCAAGTCGATAAAGTAGAGGCTATAAGAGACATCCCCAGACAAAAAAGGATGTCAGGTGTTTCCTAGTGCGGTGGAGTATTACAGGAGTTATGTCACACACTTTTCAGAGATAGCACCTCCGCCTTACTGACCTCCTCAGGAAAAATACACCCGCGAAATTACACTCTTGGTCACATGCCCACCAACGGAGTTTCGACCTCTTGAAGGAATGTTTGTTGAAACATCCTGTACCGGTATGTCCAGACTTTGAGCAACCCTTCTTATTACAAACAGATGCTTCTGGCACAGGGCTGAGAGCAGTATTGTCACAATTAGACAAGGGTGGGTTGTTGCGCCCGGTGGTGTATATTAGCCGGAAACAACCCCACAGGAATATTATTTTGCCATCATTAAGAAGGAATGCTTGGTTATAAAATGGGCACTAGGAGGCCTACAGTATTATCTACTAGGTTGTTCCTTTGTACTACTGGATGACCATGCCCCATTAATTTGGCTTGCTTGCAGTAAAGATACAAACTTGCATAGCTTGAGCTTGTTTCTAGCTCTTCAACCCTTCGCCTTCCAGGTTCATGATTGAGTGGGATCCATCCAAAATAATGTGGATTACCTGTCTTGGTTTGCAAGTTCGCAATGGCGTGATCCTGGGAGGGTTTGGAGAGGGAGGCATTGTGATCAGGATGAGGACGTAACTACGAACTTGAGCCGTTGGAATATGAGGGACGCTAGGGCAACATGGTTGGTGCACACCAGGAGGACCTCATGAAAGTAAGCCAGGGAAGTCGGAAAGAGGAGAAGACACCAGAGCTGAAGGACTATGGAGCCGCCAGCTGATGGATTACTCCAGCCCCACAACGGAGTCAAAGTCCAAAACGTCGCCGACCCCAGAAGACACTGCGGGAGTGTCCAGAGGAGGACAGGAGAGGGAGAAACACCCGGAGAGGAGCGATGAAACCCAAGTGCTGACTGCTGTGGACCTGGTGAGGGGCCAAGGCTTGCAAGCGCAAGGACTTTTATCCCGTAATCAGTTTGTCAGGCGCAAGGGTTTCCCATGTGTGGGATACTATGGCTGGTATTCGGGTGCCCTAACTTACCAGGAAGCAACAAGATAACGGCTTAAAGAGGGGAGAGAACCATCAAACAACTTTATAAATACTATACGACAAGGTGTCGTTGAAGGGAAGTGTCAGATAAAATCCCAGTGCTCAGGACCACTTTCCTTTTGTGCTTTGTTTGCTTTGTTGCTCTGAGGTCCAGCTATTTTCCTGAACAGTCAGATTTATAACAGTGAAGGTGAGAGATTTCCTGGCAAAGAACATCTCAAGATCAAGAACAATGACTGTTCATTTGACCTCATATAAGAAAATTACTTTCGCTATAAACATATAACTCTGTTGGCCTGTCTGACTACCCTGTTACAGTGTGGAGACATCTCCATGAGAGAAAGATGGATGGGGTAACAAGCCGAAACTTCACATAAACTGTCTAGAAGTTCTATATGGCTAGTTTTCTATCAAACCCTCATGAAAGACAGGGTGTCTTGCTGTGCACTCTTGATACTGGACAATATGACTGTAGTGAGATGCATCAAACAGCTGGAAGGCACTAAGTTGAAGAAACTGATGAAACTAGTGACAGATTTCTGGCACCTCTGTCTGGTGAGACAAATATTGGTGAGAGGGGAATACTTACCAGGAAACGAAAATGAAGTAGCAGACTGGAATTTGAGATTCAAAAGGGGCTTCAGCAATTGGAAACAGAAGGGCCAAGTCTTAAATACACTGATGGTCAGATGTGGTCCTTGCTAAACTGACCTCTGCACTCCAGGGTCAATAATCAGCTTCCAGATTACTTCAGCAGGAAACCAGATCTAGGGGCGGCAGCAGTGGATGCCATCCTGCAGGACTGGTTGGACAACTAGAATTCTGTATTTACATTGTTCACCATGATTACCAGGTTCTCAGCCCAAATGAGATGGGTGACTCATTTTGAGATCACAAGCATGGTTCCCAAGACTACTGGTGCAATCACAGGCAGTCTGATAGTGCTCCCAGTCATCTCAGATATTTTGACAGACTGCAGAGGTCAGCATCACCCTCTGGTTCAGCATCACCCTCTGGTTCTAGAGTATCACCTCAGACTGATGGTCTTCGGCTAGTAGCACAATCAATACATACCGCTCATCCTGGGAGAAGTGGTGTGGATCCCCTAGGGGAAGGAATTGTCCACATGCTAAATTTCTCATTAGAAAAAAAGCCTAAGGACTAGTCTACAGACCAATACCTTCAGATCGGAAGCCTCTGCAATACACTGCCAGGTGAATAAGACACCAGTTGGAGAACATCCCTGTGCGTAAACTAATGAGAGGAAAAAGGCCGTCTAAACCAACAGCACCTAGACATGCCAAGTTATGGGATTATGGATAACGGTCTAAATCTACTGTTGCCTAGCAACACAACAAAATCAGATGTCAAGGCACTAGACATCTCAGGGCATATGTTCACACCGAAAAGGTCATCTTCATTGCCAGAAGGACCAAGAGTAACACGAGATCAATCTTGTATCTATCTTTAATAGCCAAACTAAAGTTGAATGTGGTACGTTGTGTGAAGACATATAAAAAAAAACGGCAAAAGAGGTCAGATCACTGGAAGAGACAACTTCTGATTGTAGTTAAAGTTTTCATGGCGGTTTCATCTCCTTCCATTTCCAGGAGGGTAAAGTGGGTTATGCCATAAGCAGGTATAGAGGTGGCCTGTTTCAGGGCACATTCAACGAGAGGCGCTATAGCCTCTAAAGCTCTTGCAGTGTGAGGGAAAATAGAGGATACTAGGAATTAAACAGCTGTTAGAATTGAACTTTGAGAAGTTTTACTTCAAGCCCACAGCCAAAGCACTGTCCTAGTAGTAAGTAGGCTTTGAAAATGCATAATATTCACATCTTACTCTGACACTGAATGTTTCAGTTCTATTAAGGACACAGATGCGAGGATTACTTCACCCAGGAATCTTAGGGGCAAGGCTCTTACCTCCCATGAGTTATTTCAATAAGAGTAAGTATGTTTATTATTGATGGTATTGTTGCAATATACTATAAGTCAATTTGTAATATGATGTTGTTTTATGATAAATGTTATCTGGAGTCAAAAAAAGTCTGTTATTTTAATGAGGTTTTTTTTAAATGACAATTGATCTGAAATATGTATGCTGAAAGAACTGGATAATGGTTTTGTATTATTTTACTAAGATTGGATCAGTGGAATGGACACTGGGTCAAAGGGAGGTTAGGAATTCCTTGCAAGAAAAAAAATAGGATCTTATGATTTGGACAGTGGACTTTATAATGCAAAGACTACTGTGCTTGGTGGAATACCCAGTTACTTTGCTGCATGATTATTTATCTGTGTCCTTTGGGATACGAAGTTAATGACAAATGTTGTTGAATAAAACCCAGGAAAGACGCACATAATTATTGACCATGTGTCCTTAACAGAAGCGAAACGTTCCTTCTTGATAGGTAGGGTATTTTACATTACCCATCAATAACTGTAAACAAGCACTGGCAAAACCAATATGTTTAGGCTATGCATATCTACTGGCAGTGCCATTTTTTTTTTATATACATCAGTGTTGGCGGACCTGAGATCACATACTTAAATCTTATGCTTATGCTGAACATGTCACAGCGACACAATTTTTAGGTGGAGCGCACAAGCGCTTCGACCTGTTTGAAGTCTTGAGGGCTTTTAACCATGTTAAGCGCACGTCCATCACACTCACTTGTTCATGGGCTTGCCCTTCAAAAATAATTTAGCATTGGTGAATGCTTTACGTTTGTCCGTTCCTGGGGAGGTTTTGTTATCTGCCTTGCAGACTGCCTGTACATTGGATAATTGCACGATTGCTGATAGGTTTGACTGTGAGTGATCTTCTTTTTCCTTTTGTGTCTCTCCTTCGCGCTCGCTAATATCAAATAAAGTTTTACACTTCACTTTATGTGACCAGAAAAGTCCTGTTAAGAATGTACAACGCTAGTAGCTCTAACTCGAGCAAACGCGAGACCTATTCAATGCAAATGCTCGTTCTAGTTATGGGCTTTTCTTTAACCAGTAATCACTGGTGTGAGAAACGTTTCTCGGTGACATTATCACGGAGACACAATCTGTGTATTTCTTCAGGAGCATCTACTGAGAAGAGATGTTATACCGGCATAGTTCACCGGGTTCAGGCACCTTCCAAGATAATAGAAGCTGGAATTTTGGAACTTTAAAGTGGCTTTCAAAGAACAAAGATATTCTTTCAAGGAGGAAAATCCCTAGAACAAACTCGCAGAGTAAGGCTGCTATAATTTAGCATATTTTGGGAGGAACATCACTGTGCGAGGGAGTTCGTAGATACATACTACCACAAGCAGTCCTTAAATACCCATCACTTATCAATTTTCTAACATTTCCCTACAAAAAAAAACCGCTCCTCCTACCTGGTGCGGTGCACGGGGGGCGGGGAAGGGAGGAGGTCAACAAAACATCGAATCACTTCCGGTATACTCTCCCAAACTTCCGGACCAAGTAAAACAAAAAAAAAGGAATCAGAGAAGAAGACACAAAGAAAGGACTGCAATCTTCTCCGAGCCAAGTCCGGAATTGCCTAACCACTCTTCGTCGTTTAGAATGCTGTTTCCTGACTTATTTTTACAGCTGGTCATGCTTGTTCATTGCTGGTAAAACTGCCGAACACGCACGTGCAAGTCAGACTATTGTCTGGCCCCCAACTTTTTCGGGGTTTTGCAGGCGCCAGTACTTGTAAGTTCCTTATTTTTATACTGTCAGTGAGTATATGATTGAAGTACTAGTTGTTTGGGAATGTGGTCAACGATATAAGGTATACGTTTTGACCGCAGATGTCTAGGATCGGTGAAATGACGTGAGAAGTAAACAGAGATACAGAATCAGTCAGTGGTCGTAGTGCATTAAACAATGTCTGGGAACTCTGATGCTGTTTGTAATAGGAGCGGGGTGAGTAAGGGTGGGGGCGGGGTCAAAGGCATGGCTAAAAAAAATATTACTTTATCACTTAACGTTTTTCGGTCTTTCACCTTCAGGTAACAACATATACTATAACCCACAGCTTAAATGAAAAATAAATGCAAGTTGAGTTATTCAGTGGGAAATGCACTATTGTACATTATGAAACTTCCATAACTTATGCACAGCATTGTCTGTAAATAGATAAGTGGAAAGCCATCGAATGTAGTCCTGGTTGGTGCAGAGGAAGAAATAAAATAATAGTGCTAGGAGGACCCAGTCTGTGTCAGAAAGCTCTATGAATATGTAAGTCATTATTTTAAACTCGCATTACCCATTGTATAAGATAGACTGCTACAAAATGTGCAAAAAGGTTTAAGATGAAAATAGCGCTTCCAAAATTTGATTTTAGTAATACGCAGACTGTACTAAGTGCATATATTTTTTTTTAAAGGTGACCTTTAAAAGCACACACTTCACAGCTTAGCTGGTAATATCTTTGCAACGCCATACTAAAAGAATAAATCTGTGTCATCAGGAAGCTTTAATGGATTCCATTAATTAAAGTAAATACTGTCTTCAAAGCACCCTTTACATGGACAGGTTTACCAGTTGGCATGTTTACATTTCATTCAAACAGCAGACACCCTGGCTAGAAGGCTTGTTTATCTGTCTACCCTCTCTCGGTTTCACAGCAAAGGAGGTTCCCTCCCTTCAGAGTTGGATTGGGCCCAAAATTGCTTCAGGCACCCAAAAAATAAAGTTGCCCACATTTGCTTTAACTTTCAAATAACTTTATGGTAGTACATGTTTTCATAGCTTCAATGACCAGTAACTTTGGTCAGATCTGAAAATGTCAGTATTCCACCGGTGTCCTGATTGTCATCTTCAGGTCCATGAATCTGTCTTAGTCAATTTGCCCCTATCCCCTTCAGATCCAGGAGTCCTTCCTGGCCATTTGTTACTAAAGCTGCTACTTGTTTGTATGGATGCTCACTTTTCACTGACCAGTAGATTACCAGAAGGTCACGCTCATCCTTAGGTCTGGCTTCTGTTTACTCTCAAGGGCCTAATGCCCTGCTCACTTGAAGACAGTGGGGCTCTTGTTCATCATCAGTTGGTCCAAAGACTGCCCATTTACTATCAGGACCCATAAGCTAATTTCAACCCTCTGATCCGCCGCTGTTCCTGCTCAGGCTGACATCCCTCAGATTCCTGCTAACTGATTCTGAGAATCTTCTGTACACTTTCACAGGCCTTTGCACTCCTGCTCATTCTCAGGCCCGTGTATATCCCCCTTCACCTTTAAGCCCTGCATCTCTTGCTTACTCTTACCAAAACCTCTTGCTAACTCCCATGTCATTGAAGACCCATGCTCAGCTTGAAATTCTCTAAGTCTTCTGTTTTGTCCCTGCTTAACTGATGCTCTGTGCACACTATGGTCCTGAGGTTCTCCCTCACAGCTAATTAACCTGAGCTCCTGCTCAAACCTAAGGCTCACAGCTACCTCTCAGTCTTGGGTTCCCAGCAAATGCTCTTTTCAGTTTAGCTCCTTGAGGCTCCATCTTACACTCAGATAACTAAGTGTCCAGTCTCAATCTTATTTTGCAGAGGCTCCTGCTAACTGCAATTTCAAGAGACTCCTCCTCACCTTTATTAACCTCACATCTCAAAAGACCTTTTGCTGTTAGGTTTCTGAAGTTCTTGATCACCCTCCGATCACTGCACTTTCTAGTCATACATGAGTTTTCAAACTCCTGCTTGTCCTTGCACAAAAACTCAGTGGTCTCCAGCTTTACCAATTCTTATTTTCAGTGCCTTGATTGAAATGTCACCCCACATAATGAAACATTTCTGATGATCCCTAAATGCTAACTTTAGTCACACCCCCTTCTAATTGGCTGCCTTCTGCTGGGAGCTTTCCGAGACTCCTATTCAAATCAGTGGAGCCCATGAGAGTGGCAATCCTGCCATGTAAAGATCAGAAGCAAGTATCTTAGTGCACACTTAGAAAGCTGCACAAAAACCCACTACACACAGTCAGACATATTAGACTACAAGACCCTTGTCTGTGTTTAAAACAGGTGACCAGGGGAGGTATTACCGTATCTTACAAGCCTGTAAAATCAGTGAATTACTTACGTAGTTACGTACTTACGTTAGTTACAGAAATTGTGTGCACACTTTGGGACACACTTTGGACTCTGGCACGACCAACTCAGCATTGTGGTATATAATGACAAGGTACATTTAAAATTATATGAAGTGCATTACACTGCAGGCTTTCAGTATGTACTTCCTGTGTTTTTTTTTTTTAGTAGAAAGAAATGTTGGTTATTATCTCATTGGCTTATAGGCTACACGCCGGCGCGATTGGCCAAGGGTCTATTACATAAACTGTTAAGCCTGGGCAATAGATGGCCCCGGAATGTGCCTATGCTACTGCAGGTGGCCCTCTCCTATTGGAAGATGGCTTAGAAATACACTGCTCTCACACTCCCCTATGGGCCAAATGTCCCATTGTGAGTGCTCCCAACAGCCTCTGGCACCTTGACAACATGTTGCTTGCTCACTGGAAAGGAGGGGGCAAATTAACATTGGGCTCCTTTTTCATGATGGTACAATAATGTTGCATACAGACTTTGTGCATTTGCATGGCATCCCTCCTCTCTTCTTAAAGCATGCAAACATTGAACATCCTTCCCACAAACTACTTCAGGCCTTGCATGGCATGGATGTCGGTAGGCATCTGGTTCGTTCGTTATATCGTGGGATTAGAACTCTCTCTGGGACATGCCTTTATACGTAGGTGGGAGGAAGAGCTTAACCTTAATTTCTCTGACCATGACTGGGCTCGGATTCTGGAATATCTCAAAATCATATCATGTAAGGCTAGATTCAAACTCATACAGCTCTATATAGTCCACAGAGCTTATCTAACACCACACAGGGTTAATACTATGTTTGCCCTTGGCACAATGGTATGCCCCCGATGTCAAAACCCTGATGTTGAGTTACTACATATGTTATGGGCATGCCCACATCTTATCCCCTACTGGTCAAGTATAGCTACAATATTGTCTGATATAACATTTAAATCAATGTACCACCCTTGAACAGTGCCTCCAGGGCCTGCACCCCAGGCCCGAGGTTCTAAGTTGGTGCTTCGATTTGCTAATCAGGTCCTACTACTAGCAAAACGATTAATAACCAGAAATTGGAAGTCCCTGAGAGTCTCCCCAGGTGTCCCATTGGTTGGAGGAGGTTGAGCACTGGGGACTGGTCAAGAGCCCATCATTGTGCGGAGAGGAATATCAGGGCCTACGTAGACCTATTTCAGTGTCTTGGGATGACTGCTGGAGGCCATAAAATTTCAGGATAAGGACCACAATATAGAGTTAAAAGCTGCCCCATTTATGAACCTAATACAAGTCTGGACCACCTTCATGCCCAAGCCGGTCACATCTGCTCATGTACTCAATACTCCACGGTCCTGTGCATGCACCTCCTGATAAAAATATTACATTTGATAATCTATTCTTGGTGACAGTTTTGATATAGTTTAGCAGGGGGTGGAGTGATGGGTATGGTTAGGACTTTGATTTAAATAGCAGACTGTAAAAATGCCTATACCTTCATGTATGACTGACTGATGATAAGATTATGACCATTGCATTGGTTAACACATGTGAGCTGTTATCATATGCATTAATATGAAACTCTAAAAAAATAAATAAAAAAAAGTGTTATAAAAAAGAAAGTTGGTTATTGGGGGTGTTCGTTCTGGCCTCACAGTTCCTGTAACTAAACAGAGTAAGAGAAGACATTGAGGGTCATTCTGACCCTGGCGGCCGGTGGCCGCCAGGGCCACCGACCACGGGAGCACCGCCAACAGGCTGGCGGTGCTCCAACGAGCATTCTGACCGCGGCGGTTCAGCCGCGGTCAGAAGCGGAAAGTCAGCGGTCTCCCGCCGACTTTCCGCTGCTCGTGTGAATCCTCCATGGCTGCGGAGCGCGCTCCGCAGCCATGAGGATTCCGACCCCCCCTACCGCCATCCTGTTCATGGCGGGAAAGCCGCCATGAACAGGATGGCGGTAGGGGGGGGTCGCGGGGCCCCCGTAAGAGGGCCCCGCAAGTATTTCAGTGTCTGCCTTGCAGACACTGAAATACGCGACGGGTGCCACTGCACCCGTCGCACCTTCCCACTCCGCCGGCTCGATTACGAGCCGGCATCCTCGTGGGAAGGTCGTTTTCCCCTGGGCTGGCGGGCGGTTTTTCAGCAACCGCCCGCCAGCCCAGGGGAAAACTTGTAATACCCGCCGCGGTCTTTTGACCGCGGCGCGGTATTTCGGAGGGGGGAATTCTGGCGGGCGGCCTCCGCCGCCCGCCAACATTGGAATGACCCCCTTTGTGTGCACATTAAACACTTTATTGGCGCTGGACATGACAATGTGTCATCCAGTTGCATTGCCTCTCTCTCCAATTTCCGTTTAACCTCAAAGGTTCTTACTAGAGTTGACTGTACGGCCCAGTGCACTGCTGCAAAAAATAAATCTTTTAAGTCAGCAGCACTTTTACCTTGAGCATAATCGGTCATACCTGGGGTGCAGTTGTCTCATTTCCCTTCTGGCACCCAGTTCTACTACACCTGCTACAAAATTGATAACTACGCCCCTGCATGAGTCGCATAGCTGTTTGCAATCCAACCAAGACAGTAGCAGGAAGATTATTTCCCTTTGTACCAGGTCTTTACAGCACTGGCAAGGACAACAATAGCGTTTACACTTATTAAGCCACTTCCTCGCCTCAAGTATACCCCAACAGCCGCCGATGTTCTTTTCAGCAAACATTATGCCTCGCATAAGAGAGAATCCTCATTTCCCTGTTGATATATTAGTAAACTAATGGGAAAAAAAAACTGGGCAACAATAAAAGGAAGAAAAAGTTTGTGGCGTGGCAGAATGAGTCTGGGTGGCAATTTGACTTAGGCAATGCATATCTCTGCTGAGTATGAAAGACTGCAGTAATAAACAAAAATACGATTATAAAATGATCCTAGTCATTTTATAGAAATTGGTAGCTACAGCCAGGGAGTGGAGAGAAAGCTCTTGTTTTGTAAGCCTTAACTGAAATCACTTTTTTGAGGGCTGGCATCTCCTGAACTCTGGACCCCTTGTAAGGCAGTGAGAACTTTGCAGGTCACTAGTAGCATCTCTCTTTGTGAGACATCCCTGTTGTGACCTCAGGTGGGGGAGGAGGAGGCGTCCCACATGTTGAGACTGCTCCAACGGGTCCATTCTCACTCTTTATGTTCCAGTGGGCCGGGTAACCATTTCCAACTTCCATTAAAGTAGGAGGAAAAAACATCTGTCAGTGGGCCTTAACCAGTGGGTCCTGGGCACTGGCCAGATGCCTTCTTTTCTAAATCCGACCATGCCAGCCTTACACCTCTGCTGAAGCATTTGAACTGTCAGAATTGACCATCCTGGGACGGTTGTCTTATCACAAAAAGTAGGGGAACTGTTTTCCTTAAATTCAAAAAGTATGGGCATGTCCTACCCTTCAGATCCCTCCCACTCTGACCACTGCATGGAATGTTGGACAGCAACATATATATAATGTAGGTTGGGCTAAATATTTTCCCAACCATAGACAAAGAAGTACTATATTACCCAATGACAGGGAAGAATGACCCCCCCCCCCCAAAGTCCTAAAGGTTTTCTACGTAGGAAAGATGCTGTTTTGCAGGTATCTCTGTGTACTAGAGAGGTTCCAACAAAATAACAGGGAGTGGGGAGTCAAGGGATTGTCTCTTAGAGCCTGTGTGCAAGCCGAGCCCTGAAAATGATTGCTATGTAAACCATATAACAAGTATCACTTAAGATGTGATAGCCTCTTCCAAAGGCTCAAATACACAGAGTACATCAACAGAGGCTACTTTTGATCACCTTTCAATGAATGGAAATATACCTTAGATATGTACTCAGACAAATCAGCTACATGTATAGAAAAAAAGCAAAGGTGCCATAATTTATACTCAATGTAACCTGTTTTCGGCTGGAGTTTTCGCCTTTGAGCTGCTGGAAAAGCCTATTATTACTTTAACTCAGCTACTAGTATGCAGTGTTTTTTCTAGGATTTGGGGGTCATACAAAAGCTTGTGGCAAGCTTTGACATTACCATCTCACTTTAAAGCTCTGCACTGAGAAGAATTTATTAAAGGGCAAAGTTTTGAACCATGAACTTAGAACCATTCCTGCCCCACCCCACCCTGGCGGCAGTGCCATTAGTGAAATAAGAGGAAAGACATATGTCATATAAACCCTGTATGTAGCTCAGATTATCTTAGCTATAGCAACATTCTAGTCTGTTAAATCAAACACAATAGTTTTTGTACAGCTGGTATCCTGAACTTACATGTTTGAAAGTGCTTTCATATGTGATAATGAAGAAAATACAGGATCTGTGAAATAAAATATTTGAGTAAGATCATACAATTTGGTTAAGCCACAATGAATCCAGATTTATTTAGTTTCCCTTTGTACAAATCAGCCACTAAATAAGTACCTATTTGTCTTTCCTTTCTACCTCAAATGTTAATGTTTTGTTTGTTACCTTTTTGAGCATGAGGGGGGAGCCAGGGTGGCAGACAGAAGCTACATAAAACCTCGTCTCCTAATAGGCTTGAGATTTCAACAGAACCTAGAGCTGAGTCAGAACCTGGCTCGAGCTTTCAGTGGCTTGCCCACCTGTAGTGTGTGCTGCAGTCTTGCTAAACAGCTCATTACTGGTCTGAACCACAGAATATTGTATAATTGTAGTGATTCTCTGCCACAACCAACCTTTAAGAGAGACCAAGTAACATTAATTGTATATTTTTTCACAGTACACTTTGGCTCTGTATGATGGTAGTACCCAGATGAGATAGCAATCACAAAGCATTGAGCACCCACTTCCAAGCAAAATTGTTTCTGAGCACAAAACTCCCATGCAACATCACCATAAGCCCAATAGAGGCCAGTAACAACAGAAGGAATGTAAAATGGATAGCACTAGCAGCCAACTCCGAAGTCCAAATCCAAATATAAAACTTAGTTGTGGAAAAACCACTCCCTTTTGGAATGCATGGATAAGACTATTATTAATTGTTAGTACCCATTGTAAATTTATGGCCTCTTTAAAAACGCTTTCTCAAAAGTGGGCAGCAGGGCACACAATGTAATAAATCTGCCCCGGATGGGAGACACAAGAATGCAGGCACACTAAAACGAAACTCCTTTAAGCAGTAAAAAAAAGTGGGGAAAGGGCGATATGTGTAGCTAGAAAAGAGTATAGGACTACAATGACAAGCAAAAAGATACAGGGAGAAAGGACAATGGGAAGAACTGGCAGATTCCCTATAGAATAGAAACATGGAGGTTTTCTGGAAGCTCATAGCTTCTGGGTCCCATGTGATAGATAAAAACCTAGAAACACTGTTTCAGTCAGAGTCTTGGGTTAGCTCATTTCAGAGAGCTATATAGGGAGTGGTCTTACAATGTAATCCAGAGAACATCTGACTTTCCACCTGATCCTTTAGTACACAAGGGTGGGATCACCGAGGGAGGCCTCAATGACACAACCCAGATGAATATGGCTTCTTCACCAGCGCGTACAGTTGGGGTCAGAACTGGAGACCATCCACCTATGAGTTTGCAAAAACGCTGCAGGCCTTAAAGCAAATAAACTGAGATAAAGCGCCTGTCCCCAATGGCATTCCTGGTGATGTATATCTGTCACCTAAAATCTGGGTTTCCTACCTAAAGGGTCTGGGAAATGCCATTGTGAGAAGGGAGGAGATTCCCCCCATGGAAGGGAGCTATTATCGGCCCAATTTACAAACGGGAGAGGAGGGATGTCCCATCCAACTGTAGACCAATCAGCTTGATTGACATCAGTCAGACATTTTTTGGATGCAGGTCCTAGCAAGGCTTGAAGCCTAGATGCTAGACAACAGAATTCTCTTAGACTGTCAAGCTAGGTTTAGGTCCAAGGTTAGCACCCTTGATCAAATCCTCCACTTTGGGTTGATTTGCTGGAAGTATGTTGCCATTAGATGGGACCGTCTGTGTTGCTTCTTACATCTGAGGGTTGCATTTTACTGGTCCCAAGGCAAAACCTTTGGAAGGTTCTTGATTCATATGGCATTCCCAATGATCTCTTAAGCATTTTAAAGAACCTAGACACTGTTATATGTGCACAGGTTAGGTGGATCTCTAGTGGGGACCTTACCCCAAGGATAACACTAAACTGCAGGGTCAGGCAAGAATGTGCACTCACCCCTACGCTTTTGAGTCTCAATATAAATGGATCTGTAGAGTGGTTTGTCCAGTGCAGACATGATGCTCCTAAATCTGTAGGCATTAGTCTGCCAATTCTTATGTTTGCTGACGATACACTCCTTATAGTTTGAACGCCATCAGGTCTCCAATCTCTGCTGGACAGCTTCTCAAAGTTCTGCTTAGTAAGGGGCTTAGAGGTAACCCCCCCCCCCCCCCCCCCCATAAATCCAGATTTATGGCACTGAACCCGCACTGGTTCTTCAGAGGCAGGATGAGTCTGGATGGGGTGCCCCTTGAAGTCAAATTCTTCGACTACCTGTGCGTCAGACGGCCGATAATCTGTCTTAGGCTCCTCAGGTTGGAAAAAGCAGGACAGTTCTCCATCAAAGGGTGTCTGCCATAGGCAGAAAATACAAGACCTCTTCCAGTGGCACTGTAACACCTGCCCTTCTCCCAAAGCACTCCCCTTCTACCCTTTCACATTGATCTTCCACTAAAAAGAATTGACCACCTTGTACTCTTAAAACCTTTGCCATACAGGGTGCACCTATGGTCCACAGTGGAATTTGCCCCGTACAGGAAAGCCCTTATGATTTTAATTGATATTGATAAAAGTATACGCACTCCATGATTGAGCAAAATCAAACATCTAAGTGAAGCCATCAAGAAGGCGTTAGTGTGGAACTTTTTTCTCTACTCCTTTCTGTGTTGAACTAGCCCTCTGGGATTTTACGTTGCAGCAAATTTGGAACAAGCAATAAGGGGGGAGCATCACTGAAAATTTCTTAACTAACAAATGTTCTTTTAGCTTTCAGCCATATTTGGCCAAATGTCTGTAGGTGAAGTTTAGATTTGGCATTTTGCCCTTGGATTATTTCACAAGCAAATGGGACAAGAAAAGATCCATACACCCAAACTTTGCCTGAAGTCGCCTGAAATAAATAGCCACTTACCCTTCCTCTGCCCAAATTATGCCCTGCCTTGAAGGAGGTTGATTTTTCCTGTTCGCAAGCATATGGGCATATCCCATTATTGGGAACCGTGCAGAATTTTTAGATGTGACACTAAGGAATACATTGTGTTTGCTGTTTCTAGGTTTCTATTCTGGGCATGGAAAATTCAAACAAGCAGATTGACAGGAAGGGACTGTAGAACCTGAGTGCCCCTGGGGGGTGCAGTTGGCAGTGCAGGGCCCACCCTAAGTCTACAGGTTCACAGAATCAGAAAAGGAGAGACCACACTAATCTAGAGAGAAGGAAAACACAGGTTTATTAGACAATAGTACAGCGAAACCTCTAGAGAGGGAAGAGTGTCCAAGTCCACATCTAGTGCAGGCTCAGAGACTGTTCCGCCGATGAGGGGCACACAGCATCCTTTTATAGGGCGTGGACACTCCCCTGTTAGTGTGAGCTGCTAGCCAGAGAGTCACATTTTGTCAAAACAAGACGTACTGATAATTGAAGTCCAGGGCTTAATGGAAAGTTTGAAGATTGATGTAGATAGTTCAGACAGTCATTCAGTGCGTCGATGTTTGCTTGGTTTCCTGTGACAGAACCTGAAGCAGTGATCTCTATCCCGACTGTTTTGCATTCTCTGTACGCGAAAAGTTGGTGACCTTTGACGGGGACGCTCCAGTCGGCAGTTGGAAACTTGTTTGGTTACGCAAGCTGCCTAGCCTGGGGCGAGACTGATCATTATCAGTCTTGCTTCCTGGAACATCATGTGAGCGTAGAATACAAACATTCAGGGTTTGCAGCTGGGTTAATCGCGCAAGCAGATTTAGAAAAAGCAAATGGATGATTATGATAGAAAATGGAGGAGCACATGGCAGCTTGACATAATTTAGTTTTCACAGTCCCTCCTTTTGCCATGGGCAACTCCTTAGGTAATGTCAATGCGCATAAGTTCGCCCACAGCCTGTTGATAGATTATTTTGTTATTTTCAATGCGTTGCGTCAAAAGTTGTGGATTGCAATTGTCCACACAGAGAGAACAAAGAACTGGACCACATTGGACACAAAGGCAGCAGGCAAACACTATTGCTAGGGGGATAACCAGAAACATTAATCCTTTCCATCCCCACTTTGTGAATAGTTCCCAGAACCAGCCAGACCAGGTCAATGAACCTGGTTCTTTGTGTATTTCTGTGCTATTTTCTGTAAGTTTGCAATGGCTGCATAGATGGTTGGAGCATTGTCCAGTATATATATATGCAATAGCTAGTCCCAATGATGCGACATGCTCCACCACAGTCAGCCAAGATGACGTCTAAAACAAGTCGGTTCTGCAAAGCAACAGTCCGTATGGCTGACTGTTCCAATGTCAAATTTCCAAGAGCTGCGGCTGTTTCATTTATTACTGCTTCCACTGTGCGAGTGAGGCGGCGGATCAATTTACTGTTTTGGAGAGGGCCAATAAAGAAGAAGAATCCTTTATTAAAGTCGGTATATCGTTCCCAACTGGTTTCTGTTTGGTCAATAATAGGCATTTCTCTTTTTCGTCTTTTCACTGCCAGAACGTGTGGCAGATTCATGTCTTTATGGTATGTTGCGTGAGCGATAAACGCTGGTGGAAGTATGAAGGCGACATAGCAGGTACCGGACCAACCCACGGGTGGATGGAAGTAGCCACGTGTGCCACAAATGAAGAAGCTGTGTTTTGAGGCAAGGAAAGTACTGTTCACTCTCGCTGAAATGTTGAGAACAGTAATACAATCACTGGTGCCCAAAAAAATCGTACCTTGGCTGTGGATGCACAAGGGAGCACAGACAGAAGTGACACTGATAACTGGTACTTTCTTTTCCTCATTTGATCGTCTTTTAGGGAATATAAAGGGGGTTGTTTTATTTGTATCCGAATATTCTTCTTCTTCCCAGGAAGTTCTGTGTGCCCGGGGATTACCGTCTTGGTCCGGATAACATACAGTATTCAATTGTTTGTTGAGCGGTGGATCATCACTATCGAAAGTAACTTGTTGTACATGTGATGATACAATCAACAGAGCAAACCACGCACTACAAGAGCCATTATGTGAAAACAGTAGAGGGATAAGTGGAACCCCTCCTATGCCCTTATGAGTAGGTACCTTCCCACAGACCCAACAACGTGTGATATTGGCAGCATCATGAGTATGATCTAACACTTGAATGAAAGAGTTATTCTGAAAGGCGAGGCAATATTTTTCCTCGTGGAAAGGCAGGGTAAAATGGTAGTGTTCCTGCAGCCTTGGGGCTGGAGTTACTGTTGCAAGTACCGTTGTTTTTGCTGGGAACACTTCCTCCATTATCCATACTAGCAGGCTGAAGATGATAGCAGCAATTGTAAGCACGATGAGTAGTATGGTCTTATTACTTAATTTTTCCTTTTTCTCTTTTTGAAAGGGACTTGCACCAGAACCGGGTCCTGTCCATTTAGATGTTGTGTTTAGCGTTGTTCCTGTTCATGTAAACCAGGTGGTCGTGGTACTGGAATTGGGTGATAAGTGTCTCTGACTACGGGACGTAGTTTGATGTAATTCCCAGAAGGTAATATCCTGACATACACAGGATCTGTGATGACTGGGCCAGCATCATCATATCCTTCGTCAATGACTGCATATTCTTCTTCCATAATTGTTCGGCAAGTATCTCGAGAGTAATGTAGTGACCCTAAGAGCTGCCAATAGTTGTTGGTATCTTCACGGACTGATATATACTCCGGTCAACCACTAGTAGGGAGTACCAAGAGCCCTCAGTCTGTCTTTTCTACCGCCCTGCAGCAATGGTCGGCTAGAGCACTAACGGCCCATGGGAGCCTTTGACCGTAGATAGTATCTGTCGGATCCGTCGTCACAGAGTTGGAGTTCAGGCTCGGAGTCAGGGTCGCACGGGAGCGGTCTCTCATGAATTAGCACTTCCTTGTGTGCTGCAATGTCTTCCGTAGAGAGCAGCTGTACTTTTCTGCAATGGGACACCTGGACCCAAGACTTCTTTCCTTCGACCCGCAATGCTGTCCGTGTTGTTAGTAGTACAAGGAGTGGACCCTTCCACCTGGGTTGCAGAGATTTGGTCAGAGTAAAGTTCTTTACAAGGACGAAGTCACCTGGCTGAATATGGTGTCCTGGTCCCTGCGATTTATCAGTCACAGAAGCTCTAGGCTGGTCATGAAGTAAAGACATTGTTTTTGTTAGTTCATGCAAATAATCAGTCAATATTTCTTGAGGTAATTCAGAAATTCTTTTCGGTGATGGGGCATTCCATATGTTGATAGGTCTGTCAAAGACAGTCTCATAAGGAGTGAGGTGGGACTTAGAGCGTGGGACTGATCTAATAGATAGCAAAGCAAGGGGCAGAGCACTCACCCAATTTAGCCCTGTTTCTACTGTTATTTTCGCCAATTTCTCCTTTAATATTCTATTATATTGTTCTACTAGACCAGCCGCCTCAGGATGGAATGCGGCATGGAATTTCTCTTTCACACCCAGTCCCTCCAAAATGTGGTGTATAGTCTGGCCAGTGAAATGTGATCCCCTATCGCTCTGAATCAGTTTACAAAGACCATACCTCGGGAAGAATTCCTTCAGCAGGACCTTGCAGTGGTGATAGCAGTATTATCTTTTGTGGGGTAGGCCTCCACCCATTTACTAAAGGCGCAGACCACCACCAGGACATATTTGAATGTGTTTAGTCTGTCCATCTGAATGTAATCCATTTGTAAGACTTCAAAAGGCGCGGAGGGTAAAGCAAAACCTCCCATTGGTACTTTAGTGCCTTTGCCAATGTTATACCTGAGACAGGTGAGACAATTTTTTACAAATCTTTCCGCCATTGCATGTAGTTTGGGGTTATCCCAGACTTCCTTTAACATTGTTAACATAGGCCGGGAACCATTGTGTGCTGGTAAATGTGTAATTGTTAGTAAGGGCAGAACATAAGCGTCACGTAATTTCCAGGTGAAGGTGTTCTGAGACCTCCAACAACCCTCCTCATCAAGAACCCCACTTTCCCCCAATTTGTTATGTCTTTTATCTATTTTCTGACATCTTGCCATTTTTCGGCTTGGGCTCTTTGAACGTATACTGGTGCATTTTGTCTTCCTAGTGCAGTTTTTCGTGCTGTAGTGTCGGCCAACGCATTCCCCTGGCCTATATCATCCACAGTTTTTTTTATGTGCTGGGGTTTTGATAACTGCTACAGCAGTGGGAAGAGTTATTACTTCTAAGAGGGAAGAAATTAGTTCCCCATGTTGAATAGGTGCTCCGTGGGGAGTAAGAAAACCTCTTTCTTTCCATAGTTGTGCAAAATTGTGAACCACCCTAAAAGCATACTGGCTGTCCATGTATATATTCTCTCTCATGTGTGCACTGATAATGCATGCACGGGTAAGGGCTGTTATCTCGGCAGCTTGGGCTGACTTCTGTAGTATTTGGGCTGTTTTAATCACTGTTGTCGCTGTGGTGACAGCATATGCAGCTGATGTGGTACCGTCAGGAAGTTATAGACAGGAGCCATCAAATGTCCTTCTGCATCTGGGAGTGCTGTGTCTTTGAGATCTATTCTGCTTTTTGTTTCTGCCTCTGTTCGAAAAACACAGTCATGTTGTGGTAGTTTGTGTTGGGAATCGGTACTGGGTAGGGGCAATGTTGTGGCTGGGTTGAGGGTAGTACATCGTTGTATGGTAATGTGTGGATTTAGCAATGTTAGTTCATAACTGTGTAACCTGGCACAAGTAAGATGTTGAGTCTTTGTCCTATTTAGCAGGATATCTACAGCATGTGGTACCAGTACAGTAAGAGACAAACCTAGCACTTTTCCCGAAGTTTGCCGGACTGCAACGGCAGCTGCTGCCACTTTCCGCAAACATATAGGCAGTGCTCGTGCCACTGGATCTAGGATAGCGGAAAAGTAAGCACAGGGTCTTTTGTGTGTGCGTTGTGGTTCACAGAGTAGTGAGAGGGAGCAACTTTGATAATTCATGTGTGAAAAGAAAAAATGTTTTTTGATAGTCTGGTGTCCCCAACACTGTAGCTGAACACGGTGCTTGGCGTAGTGTTTTCAAAGCCTCATTGTGCGTATGTGTCCATGAGATAGGGTCCGGGGTGTCTTTTACTATAAAAGAAAGCAATGGCTTGACAATGAGGGAGAAATTCGGTACCCATTGTCTACAAAAAGAGGTAAGTCTGATAAGGGCTCTAATATCTTTCTGTGTGACTTGAGTTGGAAAATTGAGTATTGTTTGTATCCTGTCTGGTGTAAGAGTGCGTCCCTCCTTAGACAACAGGTGACCTAGGTAGGTGAACTGTTGTCTACAATATTGTAACTTTTTCATAGACACTTTGTGACCATGTTGAGCTAGAAAGTCGAGAGTCTGAAGTGAGGTCTGGCGACATGCATCCATGATGTCTGCTGCTAGGAGGATGTCATCAACGTATTGTATGAGGGTCACATTGTCGGAGAGTGTTATTTGGTCTAGTTCTTTCTTGAGGGCTTGACTATATATGCTGGGGGACTCAGAAAAGCCTTGAGGAGCGCGACAGAACTGATAGGAAGTGTTAAATAGGGTGAACCCAAAGAGGTATCTGGAATCTTCATGGATGGGAATGGAGAAAAAAGCATTCTTGAGGTCAATGACTGTGAAAACCGTGGCCGTGGAAGGAATCATGGTAAGTATAGTAGTGATATCCGAAACAACTGGGAATTGGGGAACCATTATCTTATTGACCTCCCTAAGGTCAATGACAAATCGATATGTTTGGGTGTCTGGACCTGAGCATATGAGCACAGGGAGTATAGGGCTATTGCACGTATTTGAAGGAACTTGTTCTACTACTCCTGCTTTCATCAGGTCAATGACTATGTCGTATAATGCCCGTTCACCTTGTTTTGATATGTTATATTGGGGTAGGCGAGGAAGGACAGCACCTTTTTTCACCTGTATGTGGACCGAGGGCATGTTGATGCTACCCATGTCAGTGTCTGAAGTGGCCCATAAATGCAGAGGTAATGTGTCAAGGTCTGTTTGGATGTCGTGTTGTTGGAGAAGTTGTTTCGGATGTTGACCATGCATGGGATTGTCATATACTATAACTCTAACTGCATCTGGGGAAAATCTAATGGTAGCCCCAAAGTATTTCAGCATATCTAGCCCTAGTAAGTTTTCGGGACAATCTGAAGACAGGAGAAAGGTGGTATGGGTGCCATTCCCTCCTATGGAAAAGGGTGTCAGTTGAGATAAGCTATTAATCGAGGGCTTACCATCGAAACCAATGGAAGTTATCTGTTTACCGGATGGAGGGGCCCTCTGGATCAGTGGTGTTGTTAATGTGGTGCGAGTTGCACTCGTATCAACGAGGAAACATCCCGGCGTGCCATTGACTGAGGCTGTTACATAAGGTCCCTGCTTATTAACAGGCAATTCCACTGGATCCTTCCCCCACCCTTGACATCCCTTTGACCAATACAACTCCTTCATGTCATAATTGTCAGTAGTAAAGTCCTGAGCTGTGGCCTGACGTTCTGTCTTATTTTCAAAGGCATTGTTTCTGACCTGTATGTTAGATTGGGACGCAGAACTCTGTTGAGGCGTTCGTTGTTGTGTTTTTCCTGAAGCTATGTTTGCAGCTAGGATCTGGCAATCGTTCTTCCAATGTCCCAATTTTTTGCAATAGGCGCAGACATCAGAATGCATGGGCCCTGTTCGCTGTTGTGTTTGAAGTGTTACTGGTGGGCGCCTATTATTATAGGACATATTTTTAGGAATGTTAACATGTGGTACTGAGCGAGGTTGGAGTTGGCTGAGCAGGGCCTGCTCTTTTAATTTTTTCTTCTTATTTTCCCTGTCCTCTTCTATCAATTTATTCTGATTCTCATAATATTGAGCCATAGTGAGGATTGCTGCCGGTGTTGCAGTCGGCCAGCTGCTCTCATTAGCTATCAATCTGGAGTGTACCTGAGGTAATAACCCTTTCACAAACGTTTGTACCAACAGATGTCTACCTGTTTCAGTGGAGACGTCTTGCCCACTAGAATCTGTAAAGGCTTTTGTTAATCGGGTAAAATAATCAGAGACTGTTTCCCCGTCATTTTGTTTGCATGCCGTCAGTAATGTCCAATCTATTTTCCGCACCGGTGCCATCGCTTTTAGTTTTTTTAATATCCTGTCTGGTAGATCTAATATGAGTTGATGTGGCCGCTTCCCTGGCTTTCGGTCTTTGTTGTGTGTCTTTAGCTGAGCCCACGTGGCTCCCAATGCTGCTGCGTCATCTGTTGTCTTAAGGGGTTTCCAAAGCTCTGGTGGTATGATCATGCCAAAAAACGGTGTTAAGTCTGTTAACGTAAGGGTGTAAGTGTCTAACACTTGTTGTACTTGTTCATAAAATCCCGTAGGATTTTTCCTAAGGTCAGGTATTTCTCTCTTTAACTGTAGTATTTCGGCTTTTGTCCAAGGGGTGTACACGAAATTAAAAATCCTTCTTGAAGCAGCATTTGCACTAAGTGGATCCTGAACATTACTACCGTCCCCTCTCTGTGGTACGAATATGGGGGCGGCTTTAACAGGCATCTGTCTCCATTTCCGCCATTAAATGGTAAGGCAAACGCTCAAGTAGATAATTTCGGTGTGGTTGTATGCTTCTCTTGCGGAGCCTACAATCTAAAGTGGATGGTGAGGCCTTTCTAAATATTAAATTAGCAGCTTTCCTGTCTAATTTTGTTTTATCATCTGTAGTGAGTCGGTGACTCCTAGCAGTGGAAGTTACTTCGGGGGAAAGGGACAATAGTTGGTCTAATGGGGCATCCTCGTACATTGAGTCAATGGAGGAGGACGATGAGTGTTTAATTATTCACTCAGGCTTATTCCCACTTGTTTTTGGGATTCGGGATTTTGTGCCTCGTGGGAGAACAGGTATTTGTGCCGGAGTGGATGGCGGGACAGAGACAAGTGTTTTAGAAATTTGTGGTACACCATGGGCTTCTTCTACTGAAGTGGCATGTGGGGGTGGTCTAGCCAATAATAGTGAATCTTCATCATTTGTATTTTTAGGCAGGACAGGATAGAACCCTGTTGTATCTAACCTTGGCTTTCTGTCTAATCTCTTTGTTTCTTTGGCTCTCTTGAACCCTGAGTTGGGCCATTTTGTCGGGAAAAGTTCTATTTCTTTCCTTCTGTGCTTTCGCTGCCTCCCTTCGGTCCCTTTCCACGCTTTTTTTTTCCACCATCCAAAAACATCATACATACTAGCACGTACTTTCTTATCATGTAGTTGTTCCTCTAAAAGACCAAGTTTACTTTGTTCGAAAGATCCGTATTCAGGCCACTGGAGTTCTTTATTGTTATTTCTGTATTTACTCCATAATGTTATATAAGTTATGGCGGAAAGACCATACTTCACATACATATCTTTATTTGGCGTCCCTTCAGGTGGCGCCGGTTGGCTGACTTCTAAGTTTATAGTAGAGGGACAACAACACCCACAACACAACTGTCTAAGTTTACTGAAAACAGGCATGTTTAACTGAAATTAGAAGGACAATAATCCGTAATATCCATCAACCTTGTCTCAGTTCACAAATAGGAACACATTACCTGTTTCTCGATCCTTGCAAGGAGCGATTCAAAAAGAAAAATACTAAAATTGCACAATCACAACAGGTGTCGCAACCGCAACCTTACCGGAATCAGACGATGTCTTCCTCTCTAGGGTTGGTCTCCTTTTGTCTACCAGAACGGGACCCCAGTCAGGACCAGGTGTCTCCTTATGCCGCCGAAATCCGTCCAGGGGAAAAGAACAACGCTGACATAGTTTACGGGGACTCAAGTCCTAGGGTCCGTAGGTGCATACTCCGTGACCTGTCCCTCACCTACTTTCTGGTCCGGCAGCTGAAGACCCCTGAGATGCTAAAGCGGCCCCATGTTGGGTGCCAAATGTAGAACCTGAGTGCCCCTGGGGGACCAGTTGGCAGTGCAGTGCCCACCCTAAGTCTACGGGTTCACAGAATCAGAAAAGGAGAGACCACATCAATCTAGAGAGGAGGAAAACACAGGTTTATTAGACAATAGTACAGCGTAATCTCTAGAGAGGGAAGAGTGTCCAAGTCCACATCTAGTGCAGGCTCAGAGACTGTTCCGCCGATGAGTGGCACACAGCGTCCTTTTATAGGGCGTGGACACTCCCCTGTTAGTGCGAGCTGCTAACCAGAGAGTCATATTTTGTCAAAACAAGACGTACTGATGATTGCAGTCCAGGGCTTAATGAAAGTTTGAAGGTTGATGTAGATAGTTGAGACAGTTGCTCAGTGCGTCGATGTTTTCTTGGTTTCCTGTGACAGAACCTGAAGCAGTGATCTCAATCTCGACTGTTTTGCTTTCTCTGTATTTGGAAAGTTGGTGACCTTTGACGGGGACGCTCCAGACTGCAGTTGGAAACTTGTTTGGTTAAGCAAGCTGCCTAGCCTGGTGCAAGTCTTATCATTATCAGTCTTGCTTCCTGGCACATCATGTGAGCGTAGAATACAAACATTCAGAGTTTGCAGCTGGGTTAATCACGCAAGCAGATTTAGAAAAAGCAAATGGATGATTATGATAGAAAATGGAGGAGCACATGGCAACTTGACATAATTTAGTTTTCACAGGCAAGGCATGTCTTAAATGCTGCATGGGCTCATGATGACATTTCTTAACCACTTGATGCTTGGTAACCTACCCTATCTTGTTTTATTGGTCTAGCTCACAGTGGAAAGTATTTTATCGAACACCCAAACTTTTGGCGAATTGTAAAATTGTTTTATGTGTATTTCATGTTGTATTTTACTCAACCAAATGTTTTAATTAGTAACGTCTGTTTTGTTCTTATGGTTTACATAAACCGAAATAAAGTATTATTATTATTATTATTATTATTATCATCATCCATGTAGTGTTATTTACAGATAAGCCTTCCTTAAATCATAACCCCTTCGCTGCCAGGCCTTTTCCCCCTTAGGTGCCAAGCCTTTTTTGGCTATTTGGGGCAGTTCGCGCTTAGGCCCTCATAACGTTTTGTCCACACAAGCTACCCATGCCAAATTTGCCTCCTTTTTTTCCAGCATCCTAGAGATTCTAGAGGTACCCAGTCTTTGTGTGTGAAGGAGACCAAGAAATTAGAAAAATACAGCAAAAATCTTGTTTTTTCCAACAAAATGGGAAAAAAAGGTCTGCAGAAGAAGGCTTGTGTTTTTTCCCCCTGAAATTGGCATCAACAAAGGGTTTGCGGTGCTAAAATCACCATCTTCCCAACTTTCAGGAACAGGCAGACTTGAATCAGAAAACCCAATTTTTCAACACAATTATGGCATTTTACTTGGACATGCCTCATTTTTACTATTTTGTGTGCTTTCAGTCTTCATCCAGTTAGTGACAGAAATGGGTGTGAAACCAGTGCTGGATCCCAGAAAGCTAAACATTTCTGAAAAGTAAATACAATTCTGAATTCAGCAAGGGGTACTTTGTGTAGATTCTACAAGGTTTTTCTACAGAAAAAACCAGCCATTTTTCTCAACGTTTTATTCTGTAACTTTTTTCTACAATGTCACATTTTTGAAAGCAATATACTGTTACGTCTGCTGGACTCTTCTGGTTGCGTGGATATATAGGGCTTGTAGGTTCATCAAGAACCCACGGTACCCAGAGCCAATAAATGAGCTGCACCTTGCAATAGGTTTTCATTCTATACTGGGTATACAGCAATTCATTTGCTGAAATATAAAGAGTCAAAAATAGGTATCAAGAAAACCTTTGTATTTCCAAAATGGGCACAAGATAAGGTGTTGAGAAGCAGTGGTTATTTGCACATATCTGAATTCCGGGGTGCCCATACTAGCATGTGAATTACAAGGCGTTTCTCAAATAGACGTCTTTTTTACACACTGTCTTACAATTTGAAGGAAAAAATGTAGTGATAGACAAGAGGCAATAACACTTGTTTTGCTATCCTGTGTTCCCCCAAGTCTCCCGATAAAAATGGTACCTCACTTATGTGGGTAGGCCTAATGCTCGTGACAGGAAACGCAACATGGACACATCACATTTTTACATTGAAAACTGTTTTTTGCAATGTACCTAGCTGTCGATTTTGACCTCTAGCTCAGCCGGCCCCTATGGAAACCAACCAAACCTGTGCATTTTTTAAAACTAGACACCTAAGGGAATCCAGGATGGGGTGACTTGTTGGGCTCTCACTAGGTTCTTGCATAATCCTTTGCAGGCCTCAAAATGTGGCTAAAAAAAAAAAAAATTCCCTCACATTTTGGTGACAGAAATTTCTGGAATGTGAGAGGAGCCACAAATTTCCTTCAACTCAGCCTTCCCCCAAGTCTCCCGATAAAAACGGTACCTCACTTGTGTGGGTAGGCCAAGCGCCCGTGACAGTAAATGCCCCAAAACACAACGTGGACACATCACATTTTCCCAAAGAAAACAGAGCTGGTTTTTTTGCAAAGTGCCAAGCTGTGGATTTTGGCCTCTAGCTCAGCCGGCACCTAGGGAAATCTACCATACCCATGCGTTTTTGAAAACTAGACACCTAGGGGAATCCAAGATGAGGTGACTTGGGGAGCTCTGACCAGGTTCTGTTACCCAGAATCCTTTGCAAAACTCAAAATGTGGCCTAAAAACACTTTTTCCTCACCTTCCAGTGACAGAAAGTTCTGGAAGCTGAGAGGAGCCACAAATTTCCTTCCACCCAGCGTTCCCCCAAGTCTCCCGATTAAAAGTGGTACCTCACTTGTTGTGTGGGTAGGCCTAGTGCCCACGGAAGGAAATGCCCCAAAACACTATGTGGACACATCAGAATTATCAGATACTAAACTGTTTTTGCAGGGGGGGCTGCGATTTTGGACCTGGGCTCAGCAGCCATCTAGGGAAACCTACCAAACCCAGACATATCTGGAAACTAGACACCCAAGGGAATCCAGGGAGGTGTGACTTGCGTGGACCCCCCAATGTTTTCTTACCCAGAATCCTCAGCAAACATCAAATTTAGCTAAAAAAACAAAATTTTCCCACATTTCTGTGTGGGATCACCGCATCGGGACAAATTTACTACCACCCTGCCTTCCCCTCAGTCTCCCGGTAAAAATTATACCTCACTTGTGTAGGTGGGCCAAGTGCCTGTGACATGGAAGAACCAAAAACATGTCCAAATTGAGGGGGAAACAAAGCGGGTCCAAAAGAGCAGTTTGAAAAAACAAATTTTAGGCTGACATGTGGGGCAGAAGTTTTATCGGTATAGATGAAACAATGCTGGGTGGTAGGAATTTTGTGGATTCTTGCAGATTCTGGAAGGCTCCATCACAAAAGTGTAGAAAAAATGTCTGATTTCCAGCAAAGTTGGAGTTTGCAGGGCATTGTGGGTAAGAAAATGGTGCGGGGTACATGTGAAGCACACCACCCTGGACTCACCCAGATGTTTAGTTTTCAGATGTGTCTAGGTCTTGTGGATTTTTCTACATGGCAGCGTCCCAAAGTTAAAGTGCAGCCCTCACCATTCCAAGTGGGATGATTTTGAGAGTTAGCTAAGCTCTCATAGCCCAAATGTAAAACCAAAACCCAAAATAATCAGATGTCCTCTTGCTTACCGTGGGATAAGATATTTTAGTGTGCAGGGGGGAAGAGCTGAACGACTGTTACTCCCTTCAGTTGGGGTGGGGGCATAACCATGCCCATACTGGTTGATAACCACCACCACGCAATTATTATTATTATTTTTAAATTCCCTGGCATCTGGTAGGCTTTCTGCAACCCCGTCTCCCCCCTCCCCTGGGTGTGGATCAGAGGTAATTGCCCCATCTGCCCACTGTTGGGCAGAACAACTTTGGCTCCATTTATTTGGGGTGGATGTATGGCCATACCCCCACCCTCTTATTTAAAAAAAAAAAAATCTTCCTTGGTCCCAGATGGGCCTTCCAAAAATAGGCCGATGTACCCCCAAGGGGGGCTGATACGGCCAACAGTAATGTGCCCCCATGTGGAGCGACCCTTGCCCAAGGGGCTGCCCCCCAAACAAAACACACACCAATCCCTGGTGCCTAAGTGGTTTCTGACCCACCTGGCGGCAGATCGGCCTAATATAAATAGGCCGATTTTCCCTCAGAGGGGTGGGGGGGGGGCAGAAATGGCCCAAAAACAATTCCCCCCCCCCACCCCCCGGGGGGAGCGACCCTTGCCTAAGCGGTCGCTCCCCTTATCAATATAAATTAATAAAAGATCCTTGGTGTCTAGTGGCTTCTCGCCGCCACCTGGGAGCAGATCGGCCTAATTAATGTAGGTCAATCTTCCCCCCCGGGGGGGAGGGGGCAGAAAAGTCCTAGTAAAAAAAAGTTGTCCCCCGGGGAGCGACCCTTGGCTTCTGCTCCCCTGGCGGCAGATTGGCCTAATTAATATAGGCTGATCTGCCCCCAGAGGGGTCAGAAAAGGCCTAATAAAAGAATTGCCACTGGGGAGCGACCGTTGCCTAAGGGTCGCTCCCCTTATCAATATAAATAAAATAAAAAAAATCCCTGGTGTCTAATGGCTTCTGCCCCCCCTGGGGTCAGATCAACCTAATTAATATAGGCCGATCTGCCCCGAGGGGGGGGGGTCAGAAAAGACCTAAGGAAAAAAAATGGCCCCCCCTGGGGAGCGACCCTTGCCTAAGGGGTCACTCCCTAACCAATATAAACAAAACAAAAATCCCTGGTGTCTAGTGGCTTCTGATCCCCCTAGGGGCAGGTCTACCACATTAATATAGGTTGATCTGCCCCCGGGAGGGCAGAAAAGGCCTAATAAAAAAATGTTACCCTCAGGAACTCCCCTTGCCTAAGGGGTCGCTCCCCTTATCAATAAAGAAAAGAAAAAAACTTCCCTGGTATCTGATGGCTTCTGCTCCCCTGGGGGCAGATTGGCCTAATTAATATAGGCCGATCTGCCCCCGGGGGGGCAGAAATGGCCTTAGATTAAATGCCCCCCTTGGGGAGGGACCCTTGCCCAAGGGGTCGCTACCCTTTTTTGTGTACACAAAGTAAACTAAATCCCTGGTGTCTAGTGGGCATTCCTGCAGCACGATTGCTTTGCAATTGTGCAGCA
Source organism: Pleurodeles waltl (assembly GCF_031143425.1). Taxonomy (NCBI): domain Eukaryota; kingdom Metazoa; phylum Chordata; class Amphibia; order Caudata; family Salamandridae; genus Pleurodeles; species Pleurodeles waltl. The sequence continues at coordinate 1,543,382,677 of NC_090445.1, forward strand.
GGAATGCACAGAGACACATGAAAAGGGAAGGAAAAGCCATTCTTTCCCTTTTCATGCCTCTTTGCCTCCGTAACCAGGAGAAACAAATCAGTTTCTCCTCGGGTCGCGCTGGAAGCAATGCGTGTTGGCGCGCTGACGTCATCAGACGTCACTGTGGGGCGGGGTGGAAGGGGAAGTGATTCCTGTTCTGGCCCTGCCCTGGGGGCGGCCCTTGGAGGGATCACCAGCACTTCCCCCGAGGGCCTATACCAGGACGTAGTGGTAATGTCTGTGGTGCCTTAGCGCCGCGCCACCGGACGTAACCACTACGTCCTTGGCAGGAAAGGGGTTAATCACATTATTATGGATTTTCTATCCTGTAGACATGTCAGTTGTGAGCCCTTCATTGCCGAATTAGGAAATGTTTTTGTGGAAAACTGAGGAGTGAACAGCTAGTTAAGTCTTTTAGAGTGGAAGAAGTAAACATAAGAGGGAAATAACTAATTGTGAGAAATGTTATGCTAGTTTTATTCTAGCCAAAGACAATTGAACTAGAGTGTTTATAAATGTCTGTGAAGTTGGCATGTTAAGTTTCATTGCCTGCTATTGCCTCTCGATATCACTTTCCATAATTAGTATGGCATGTTAGCTCTCAATTAATCTGGGTGCTTTTTCGTATGTTTTTCTGAGTTCCATCATATATGAATGTTGTTGTTTGGTTGTCTAAGGTTACTAGAGAGTTGTTGAGCGTTTAGCATAGAAGTGCTTTGTGAAAGTTAGTGAGTACTAAAATGAAGTAAACTGTATAAATAGCTTTCTAGTGTTTTTGTTTTGAGTTGTGTAGAAATTTGCCTGTTGCTCTGCCAATGAAGAATGATTTGTTAATTGGTATTGTAATTGAGGTAAATATGATGCATTACAGGCGTTGAAAAATCATAAAAATGTTACTAGACCTGCAGATCTAGTAACTTAAATAATCTACCCGACCTAAATGTAATGTACTTGACTCCTTAACTTGTTTCAGATTGTGTGATTCTAGGCAAATATTTTTCTTCATTATCACATGCAAGAGAACCTTCAAATATGAGTTTCTGCTGTACAAAAACATTTTTTTATTTACTAGTCTAAACATTTGCCCCATGTATAATAAGAATCGAGCCAACATATAGGGTACACGTGACTCCTGGCTTGCTTCTTAGAGCACTAATAACATTGTCATCAGGGCAGGGGCAGGAATATTTCCCAGCTTCTGTTTAAAAACTAACTTTTAATAAAGCATGATGTGATAGTGCACTGTCATTTATAGACAGCACATTTTCCATTAAAATAACAACAAACTTTACCATTAACATGCAGCTTTACTGATACAACTATATAGCGCATAAACAATGTTTGGAAATTGGGTTTCTGCAAAAATATTTAACATTTGCATATCAATTAAAGTGTTCTGATTTGTTTTCATCCTATAAAGATCTTCTTTTCACCACACAGAATTACAAAAATGTGCCTTCATAACTACTGAAATATATTTTGAAATGTTTGTACAGTTCACTTAGAAATAAAATACTGAAATTTTACAGCCTTTAATTTCACACACCGTGCATAGCACCTAAAACATTTCACTAAACAGAGTCCTCTAACTTCATAATGTAGGAAGAAAAACTGACTTCTGAACTCTGTCTCTGAATGCCAAGCAAAGATGACGAGTTAAAAACAAGATTAAAAGCCATCATTATTGCTCATTGGCTTTGTGAATGAACAGCACACCTTTTATTTGTTAACTTGCCAGAACAGGCGAGTAGGCCCTAAGATTGCATGTCCTGGATAATTCCGACTCGCCGTAGCGAGTGGGTGAGTAGATTTCTCGAGGCTCGCAGAAGAATTCAAAATTAGGTCATAGAAGCACTGAGGAGCTCTTACAATCTTATACAGTTTATGTACAAAAAAAGAACATGTAAAAAAGAATCTTGATGCAAAACTAAATGATAACATATTGTTGGAATACTAAATTCAAAAGTGTGACTGGAAACTTGTAAACCAAAACTGGTTGTATTCCGATTCTGTCAAGTATATTACAGAAAAAATCTCTGTTACAAAGTTTTGTAATTTCAGTTTTATCTTCAGATCCGTTGTTCACAAAGATGTAATTACTCATTTGTCAGCCAATATATGTTTCATCCTCAGGACTTTTTCAAGGCTTGTATCTAAAGCTACCAAATGATGGATCCCATCATAGAGGACCTCACATTAACAGCAATGAGCTGGTCTCATTTACACCCAAAACCATAACTTATACACATTCACAATGAGATCCGCCACGGCACAAAACAACTTGCTTGAATTGTGAATCCGCAAATGTCAACCACTCAGAGTGTACTGGAAAAAACTTACTGTTCTACAAACATTCAATAGTATTCCTAATGTGCAAGTTAGACTAAATGCCGATCTGTTTTAACCAAAGTAAGTTTTGGGCAGCTTACCAACACTTCGACAATGAGAAGAACAGCAAGAGTACAAGATGTGTGGTCATCGCGCAGTTCGGCAGCACATTGCTGGGCCTTATGCTCCGTAAGTGGCCCTTGCCACCTAGACCTCGCTTGTGGTTCAATGCCTACGATCAGCAACAGAGGTGTTCCTCAGTACATTGATGCAAAGATTTTATGGAGTTCATCACTAAGCAAAGCATGTCAGATCTTGGCAGTTTCGTTTGCCAAACGTCCGCCTCAAGTTTCAGGAAAGGCATTGATGAGCTTTTTAAACTGCCCTATCTAAGATGGTGGTCTGCTCAAGTAATTATATCTGAGGTTGCCAGTGCCAGTTGAAGTAGAGCCTTTTCCTCGGATGTAATTTCCTGTTTGACTCATATAAAATGATGGATTGGCAAGTGATGAAGGTGCTCATTGTATTCTTTACCCCCCCCCCTTACTCCTTTGTGTCCCTACATATTTCACTTCTTGCCATTAGAAATTAGAATTCTATTGCCGCTACTCTTATATATTCTTGCTTTGTTTTTACCTCCTCCATCTTCCATGGTGTATGGGGCAGTTTGGTGCTAACACATATTACCAGAATGGTAACGTTTTTTAACAAGTTTTTATTGCCATTTCTGACAAATACAGGACAGATTAACATGTACCAAGTGAGTGCAGTTGCTCATTTAACAGCTCATTTATCTGTCAACAGCTCATGCATGTGCAATCGCATCATAATTGCATCAGTAGCCATGTTACTATTCTAAGTTGCCAGTGCATTTCTGTAACAAACAAACAGTAGGAAATAATAAAAAAAACACTTTTTGAGAATTAGCTCCCCCTTTAAAGTCTGGACTGGACATGGGATGAATTTTATGGCTATGATGTGTGATCATTGAAGCTAGCCCTCTGCAAAATGCTGAGTGGCGATGAGGGCTAGCCATGGGGAAAAATATTGGGTGAAAGATGTGTGTGAGAAGGTTCAAGTAAGGGGGGAAATTGGGGGCAAATATTACCTGAGTATTACAAGTGGTGATAGTACAATAGCATCTGGTCCTGGACTCCTGTTTGCTTCCTGGCTATTCCTTTGTAGAAATCACCTTCCCGTTCCAGAATCAGTATCAGAGTGAGCTTTTCTGAGATGGATTATCAACGTTCTTGATTTCTTGAGAAAAAAAAAAACGCCATTAACTTATCACAGTACCTACTAGTTGGACATTTCGGCAAGCCTCTTGCAACTTCCCTATGCAGCACCACACTCTCATCCCCATAGAATCTAACTACAGTTAAACACCGTCGTGTGATTGGCTGTCCAGTACTGTCCGGCAAGGACATAGTGATGACGCTTCTGGCCAGAATGAATAATAGATTCACAAACTTAGTTTGTGGTCTCCTTTTTTTAGGACAGGTCCAGATCTGGTATAAATACCTCTGTTTTGGTGTAACATGAAATTGTTTCTTCTGTACACATCAACTGACAGCCAAAACTGTTATACAAAGGGCTTGTCCACAGCTTTCATAGAGAACCAGTTGAATCTACAGTACAATGATGGCACTGGGAGATGTTAGTTTAATATATGATTTTGTGTGAACATGTGGATGCAATTGATTTAATTGAATGTACTGTAACCTGGTGTATCTAAAATGTTTTTTGGGATAGTCTAAAATCATATCCCGTTCCTTGTCCTGGAGCAATCTCCCTATATCATTTTCCAATTTGCTCTTCACCTTGTTCACAGAGGTTCCTTCCAGGTCAGGAAGGGCCCTATTCATCATGGTGATAATACTTTGTTTGTCCCCATGAGATATAGTGCCAACTGTAGGTTGGTGGTTCTGTGTCTGTAAAACCCCTTATCTTATGCATTTTCCCCACTATTCTTCTGTGCTGCAAGAACTGCCCACAGGAAAGCCTTTTGAGTTGTCTGTTAGCATGGCATGGAGCATGAGTCCTCTATTGCTGAAGAAGTTTCCTAATGTGGTTGTTCCGGCTTGTACCCATCTGTGCTCTTCACTGCGGCTGCAGAACCCCAGGGCTGTTTGCACTGTTTTCAGCAGGATGTTTGGCACTTACAGTGCTGTCTTGTGAGTGCATTGCAGTGCTCACCATTGGCAATTCTGCATCACGTATTCAAGCTGTGGTGTGTTGTGTGTCTGCCTGGTTTAGAAGGGGGCACATGGTGTTCTAGTAACTTAAAATGATCATTTGATCACTCTATTGAGGACAGTTTGAGAAGATTGCATACTGCTATCCACCTGGCAGTACAATTGATTATAGCTGCAAGGCAGTAGAATTTGAAGTTCAGCATTCCCAAGTCATTGTAATTGTTTCTCTACTTCAACCCACCCCACCTTTCTAGGGCTATCCAACCTGCAACTGTGAGTGGTAAAGTACTTCCAAAGACCACCAAGGGCCCAAAGGACCTAATGGTTCACCTTCCAAGAGGTTGTTGTCATCATGATATATTGGTACTCCAAGAAGTTTGAAGGTGGTATTCACCCACCTTATGAGTTTTTCCTCTCTTTACCCACTCTTTCTACCTTGACTTCAGACCCCAGAGGGAACTAAACAAGATTTCTCCCAGTTAACAAGTAGCCCGGATATGTCCTTAAAGCGTGTCAAGGTCTTCATGAAGGGCTGAAGGTCAGTGACCACATTTCGTATGCATAGCAAGAGATTGCCTGCATAAAGGAGGTTACATTGTTTTCCCTACCTTTCGGGATCGCCCATACCCTGCCTGCTTTGCTAAGGTAAACTGCAAAGGTCTTTATTCCAAGCGCACAGAGGAGATCAGAATTTTGACCTTGAGTCTTGCAGCATAGTCCATCAATCCTAATTAGGTTAACACCACTATCACCACTGCTACTAAAGTAAATAAAGAACATAGAAACACTATACAGGAGAGTGGTAGACTGGATCCTTTTCTGCCTCAGAGTACTATTCAGTAGCAGAAACGATCACCATTAATAGGAAACACAGTCTTCTGAGTAAGGCAGTTCTGAGAATTAAAAACACTGCACCAACATTAATGAATAGACCGCCCAACTAAACCATCATTTTTCCTTCAAAGACCAATGTGTGTCCTTCAAAGACTGTAGTCTTTTAAATTAAATAACACAGTATGTCATCATGAAGGCAAGAGTCCACAATATCGTAGACTACTTAGATAACCCTGCCGGGTAAAGGACCCTGTTGTGGTTGGAAGTGATGGCTTACAGATGTGTGTAAAGAAACATAAAATACAGGATGAATCGATTAAACAAACTGCAAAAAGATAAATGATCTTTTCAATGATGTAAAATCCATACATTTAGGCTCAAACTGCCTAGGGTTCTTCAAATGCAAATGTGTAATAGATAATCATAGCTCCTGGCATATTATGGTGCTTTCCTGAATCTATGAGAGTCTTTTTTTCTTATGCGATGGTTAAGCTTTCAGTAAATATTGTCTTGGAAAATGGAATGCATCATGAATCCTTATATGTCGCACATTAACGAGAGAACAGGATTGAATACGTTAAGGCAGGATGAATCCTAGGGTAAAGTGCATAATTACAGAAAAAGGGAGAAATCTAGAGACCAAAATGTATCTACCCAACTACTTTGTCTGTTTGTAACACAGAATCTAAGGTACTCTTCCAAGGTCTGATACAAAGGCTCATTTTGGCCAGCAGATTGAGGATGGTAACTAGAAACCAGATGGACTTCAAATCCTAAATTAGAGCCATTTGTTTTTCGAATGTGTGATGTATGTTATGAGCCTCCTTCTGAAATGATGTACCCTCGTACTCTATGTAACTTTACAGTGTGTTGTAGAAGCAATTTTTTAGTCTAACACCAATTGATAACTTTTCATTGTACAAAATGCCCTATTTCACATAAATAATCGAATGCCACTTACATTATAGTATTCCCATTTGGCACAGTTAAGTCATGTGTAAACTCCAGGTTTATCATATGCAAAGGATAGAGTAGAAAGGGTAGTGAATGCAGTAAACCTTGAGGAACCTGGTTTCCACTTTATTGCTTAGGCAAACATCACAGATGGCTACATAATCTGTTTAACCATTCATTATTAGCCACCAAAAGGATATTTTCACTAAACCAAGAGTTTTATTTTGTCCAGTACTACCAACTAGCAAGATAGTATGGTAGCGATCAAGGCCTTAGTCTTAAAACCACTCCAGGAACTGGCAACACTTTCCTTCAAACAACTATCTATCTTTGATATGTCTGTCCTTCCCCCGGTCTTCCTAAACCTGTAGTTGCTGTGGAGTTGTACTATCACAAATGTGTTGTAAAAGGTCAGCAGCTATTGTCAATCCAGTAATCTAATTGGGGGTAATATAGAGCCTGGCTTTCTCTCAGAGGCTTTTTCTTTCTTGACAAATCATCTGATCTACCATTGTCATGTCTTGAGAGAGATATATATGCCACAAAGAAAAGGATAATACTTGCACACTCAGGATTCAAGGAAAAGCAAAATGTTTAATCCAAACACAGCGCGTTTCGGCTGACACAGCAGCCTTAGCATTTTGCTTTTCCTTGAATCCTGAGTGTGCGAGTATTATCCTTTTCTTTGTGGCTTATGGATTACCGGCTTGCTCGTGCCGGTCATTGCACCACCCCTCTTGGGCCGATTGAGCTCTTTCAAGCATTTGGATTTATATATATCTCTTAATTAATATAATCCAATTCAGAAAAAAGAGACCAGCTTAATTTCCTCTCAGAAATTGTCTCACTCCTTTAAACTCCTTAGCTGCAAAAGAGTTTCACCTCACTGCTGATCCATTTTTTGGCGATTTGGGGTAGTCTTTGCATAGGCCTTCACAATGTTTTTTTACACACAGGGAATCCACACCAAATTTGTGTTCTTTTTTCCCCCAACATCCTGGGGATTTTAAAGGTACCAGGGTTTGTGCATTCCACTTGAGGGCAATCAGAAAATAGCCAAAATATAACTACATTTTGGTTGGTTCGACACAGGTTAAAAGGAAAAATGTCTGGCGCCCCAACCCGAACCCTGGTCACCTTGCAGTCTATTTTAGTATGAATACATAATCTAACACTTATGTAGTCTAAAGTTATTTTAGAGAAAATATATCAAAGAAGTCCATCAGTCTTGCTGCTATAGAAAACAATTCTTTCATTCAGTTGTCCAGTTTTCGATACAGTTCTATTTTCTGGTAGTATTCTTTCAATTGTTTTCATGTATGTAGCATGACTCAAAAAAGTGGACACCCAGCCAACACCTTTCGTGATGTAGTTGCTTCTTCAGGGCTGTCGTATGAGAATAAATGATGGATACCTTGTAAAACATCCCATTAAATAGTTAACATAAATTTCCATTTGCATCATGTTAATCACTATCAATCTCAACATTACACATTAATATACATTTCCAGTTGACTTCTCAGACCTTCAGGAGAAAATAATTCTTCGACTTTTAAGTTAATATGAATTTTCTCATATTCATTCTAGCACAATTGTTTTAGAGTACTTTGTGCCCAAAGCCCTGTAAACAAATAAGTGAGAACAATACAATATGTTATAAAGTACCTTACATTTCACAGAATCTCATAATATTATGAGGCAGGGTTGACCAGTTTATGTGGCAATAAAAGTTCAGTTTTGAATCTACAATGCCAGTAGCTTTAACTCAACCAAATGCAAGTCCTATTGCATTGCAAATGCTTGTTTATACCACTGTTAATTATAACAAAGATGTGGAAGCAATCAAGAATTTCCTTATTACTGAATTAGCTAGTTTTTTTGCACTCCAAAATGGTAATTATTTTGACCTAATTTGTGTTAACTAGCAGTTATTTCTTACACTAACATGCAATGTACAAGCAGAAAAGAGTAACTCCTATTGGTTTGAGGTTTGCTTCCTCTTATGCGTACCTACTTATGGACCTGTATGAGAGGCATCATGCCTGGACAGGGCTGATAAGTAATACTGCAAAATTAGTTTACTGGGGAAAGTATATAGATGATATTTTGGTGATCTGGAAAGTACATATATCTTAATCATATTAATGAATATATTGTTACTCTGAGTTTTGAATATAGTAAAGAGCCTATCTTATTTTTAGACTTGGAACTTTACCTGGATGGAAATACTTTGGTCTCTATAATTTTCAGGAAACCAACAGCAGTTAATTTGGTTTTGCATGCTAGATCAGAACATCATAACAGGCAAGAAAAATATTTATTTTGGTGAGTTTTTTCATGCCAGTAAGAATTGCAGCATGGGCATAGATTTTCGGAAGGAATACACCATTATAACTCATATGTTTCTACAGAAGGGTTGTAACTTCAAGATTTTGGATGCAGTGAAAGCAAGGTTTAAAAAAAATGGATAAGAATTATTGAAAGATAATGTAGGAGGCTGGCTCAGTCTATGGTGTATACCTATTGTGTGGCACCCTATAGTGAGTCCAGGCAACCCTTAGTGATAGTGTTTAAGTGTCTAGATAGCAAAAGCTGTCTAGGGGTAGCTGTGGTGAGAAGCTAAAGCTTATCCAGGAGGAGTGTAAAGCACTTGCAATACCACAATAGCCAGGCAGTGATTGTCACACGAGAAAGAACCAAACCAGGTGTTGCAAAAATAAAGTATTCTTTATTACAGCACTACCACTATACTTACATTGGTATATCTCCGCTTGAAGATACCTACACACAAAATATACACTTAGCAACAGGCAGGACAAGCATAGAAGTACATAGGACACTATGGGTGGACCAAACAATATACTAAGAATGTGGTATAAGAATGGAGGTGCCCAACCAAGGAGAGTGTTAGAATCCCAAAGGCTGGGGAGTAGGGAATTACCAGAGTTAAGTATCAGAAATCCCACAGGCACTCTGGTGTAGAATAGTTATCGAGCCGGGTGTCCCATAAGCTAAAACAGGACTGTCACAGTTGGAATTTACAGGACTTAGGTCTCTTCCCAGAGGACCACGAGGAAACCAGTTGGCAGAAAGAAGGTTGGGTAATGCCCCCACCTGTGGATACCCAGAAGATTGGAGTACCTACACCAGGGTGCATAGGGGTGAAGTGATGTCGGAAACCCTCATTGGAGTCAATGGGAGCCTCGGTTGTCCAGCTGCTGTCACGACCCGTGGACCAGGTCGGTGGAACCCATAGGTGGATTCCGGATGTGAAGAACCTGGAAAAAAAGGGGATAGTGTCCAGCCCACTTGGAGATGTCCAGGCGGTGCAGGTAGGAAATGCCCACCCTCCTAGAGGTGAAGTTCCTGCAGTTCGGTAAAGGAAGAAGTCCCACTGCAGAATCCAGGGTATGAGGATGATCCTAGGAGTCGCCCAGAAGCTGTCCCACGTCAGTCGCCGGATTGCAGGAGGGTCAGTGGTCAGCAGGAACACCAAAAAGCACTGGTAAATGCAAGAAGAAGTTGCAGAAAGTTTGCAGGATTTTGGGGACCAGCAAGGTCGAGACCCTTGAAGGGAAGTCAGGGCTGACCCTCAGTACACAGGAAAGCCAGCAAGAATCGTTGGAGCCTCTTTAGTGACCCATTGGCAGCAGGCACAAGGTGGAACAGGGAAGTCTCAGCAGCACAACAAAACAGGAGTCTCATGTCACAGGAGCTGCAGAGTGGAAGCTGAACTTGGAATTGCAGAGTGCTGAAGCTTCTTGGAGCTCGAAGATCACCTGGACGAAAAGTCAACAAGCCTTGGTAGAAGCAACAATCGCAGTACACAGGGATTCAGTTCCAGTGGCTGCAGCAAGGACCCACCATCTCCCAAGTTAGTCAGAAGACAAGTTGGACCTGGATAGGACTACAGAGCCACAACCTGTGGAGCAGAGCCTTCAATGTCCGTGGAACATCAGGATCCACCAGCCGGTGGTTGTCGTCTTACGGTGCCTGCGGATGCAGGGGAGTGACACCTTCACCCCAAGGGAGAATCCTTCTTGCTTCTTGGTGCAAACAGTCCTTGTGACCACTTACACTGGTTGGTTTCAGCACTTCCAGAAGTGCTTGCTTAAAAGAACCAATACTAATCACAGTATCGGAATATTGAAACTAAAACTGCTGAAGGTGAGCCATAAAGCCACAAAAAGGAACCAACCACTTTATGGGCCATTCCCGCACCACACACAAGACTTTCATACTGCTAGCCACAAGCTCAGTCCAACACATCATTGCACTCACATCAAGGGTCCATCACTTTCATAAGCCTCAAGGCGGAATCCCCAACCAAACAACCTCTCACTCAGTCATCAAACCACTTGCATACAAACACACCACAAGCCTACCTCTGCACACATATGGCCAAACATGTTGGTTGTTGGTGCCTCGCCGACCTTCACAAATGAAACAAATTTGAGTACATTTCTAGTACCTGTCAAGTATCTGCACCCATCGACGTTCTGTGCATTACCGAACGTGTTCCTAGTGAACCTTTACTAATGGCTTGCGTAGGAGCCACGAGGCTTAAGATTACATTTCTTACATGCTGCTCCTTTAGGTCATTCACTATGCTTAACCTAACTCCTTCCAGTTTGTGGGGTGGCCGATGCCTAGATTCCTTGAACTGAGTGAGCATATCTCCCTTTGAAATTAAGGTAAACCTGCTGGGGTAGACTGCCCTAAGTTTCCTTAGGGGCATGTTTTAAACTACTAAGGACATTTATTTTTGTCACACAAGGAACTCAGTGATAAAGTGGCATCTGTCCCATCCACTGTTATGTGCAGTGCTGTGACTGTAATGCACTTGTCTTGCAGTTTTCTGTGCATTACCGTGTTCTGACAGAGGCTGAACTTGGCAAGCAGGCTACAAATATTACCCATATGTGTAGTGTTGGGGACAGAGGACTGTGTAATATGTGTATTTCTAAAGCTCATTCTCACCCTGGAGCGTATCTTGCCACCAACACTGGAGCAGTCCAGCCAGATCTATGGAATCATCTTGTTGAAAAGCCTAAGCTTCAGCTTATTGCGGAATTCAAGAATTTCAGAGGTGCCGCAGATGTGTAGGGGCAGGTCATTCCAAGCTTCCAAAGCAAGGTAGCAGAAGGCACTGCTGCCTGGGATGTGTGCTAGGAGGAATCCGGCTGAGCAGAAGTGTCTGGAAGGTTTCTGAAATCGGAAGCAGTTATTGAGGTATGTTGGTGCACTGTTTTATAGGACATTCGATTTGTGTGTTAGAAATTTGAAGAGTGCTGTGCATGGGTAGACAGTGAAGCTCTTTAAAGTGCAGGGTGTGTGGGTGGTGAGAGGTTGAAGGAGAATGTGGCTGCTACTTTTGGATGGTTTGGAGTCATCTGCCTAGTTCAGTGAGGGAGTGATTGTGTATTGGGGGAGTTTGGTGCCAGTGGGGTTGAGTCCTTTGGTAAAGATGAATTGAACCTTGAATATCTGCCTTGTACCTATGCAATATCCATGTGAAAGCACACACAGCCTAAGCCTTCCTACTGGGGGGGGTTGAGGGGTTGTCCAAGGATGCGTTGAGGCCTAGATTCCGTGAACCGAGTGGAAATATCTATCTTTTGAAACTAAGGTAAACATGCTAAGGAAGACTGTCCTAGGTTCCCTAAAGAGCACTTTAGAAACTAGTAAAGGCGTTATGTTTTTCTGCTTGGGGTACTTTGTGACATTGTGGGCTATGTTTCGTCCATCATATATGCAGTACAGTAACTGTAATGCACGTGTCTTTCGGCAGACACAACATCAACCTCTTCCTGACAGTGGATAAAGGTGTCAAGCAGCCCACAAGCCAGTCATATATTTTCTCAACCAGAAGAAACAATTTGAAGGGCTGCTTACCTAGTGCACTACTGGCAAGAGAGTACATGTATCAGTGTACAGCCATTGAAAGGTCTATTCTGGGACAGCTCTATCTCTGCTAGTTTTCCAATACTTCTCTTAGGGGTGATACAATGTAAGGCAAGTTGGAAAGCATATACCTGGTTGAGCTAGGCACTGAGGACAATAACATCGAATCTCCTGTCTCTTTCCTTGCTTAGAGCAGACTCTGCAACAACAAAATGGTCAAGTTTTTCTTGCTATTGCAGGAATGCGATCAGCAAAGTGCCAATCCTGCAACCTTGCCATGTCCTCCACAGCAGATGAAATGGAGGATACTACTTTGTCAGCAGTAAGACTTTTAGTGACAGTTAACTGAAAGTCAACAAAAGACATTGGTCTTCCTGGGGAGGTCTGACGGTAAACAACATATGCATTGGATAGCTTCTTATACCATGTGTGAGTTGTATGACCCTCGTTGTATGGGTGAGGTGCCTGGTCGTTTGTATCCACTCCAACCATGTAGTTATTGTAATCAATTATACAGGTGGGATTGTGAATTTTGGCCACTGACCCCAAATCGTTACTGGGGAAGTAGTCTCATGGATTGTAGTACACATACCTCTTATGGAAGAATTTGACTGTGCGCAATGTGTTGGAGCACAACAAAGTACTCTGGGAGCTTCTTCCAAACCAGTCCTGCAGGAATCCTTTTGGGCAGCATCTAACTGCACTGCATACCACAGTGCCAGCTTTGTACAGCTGGCTGAACAGCTCTACTCCTGTATAGAGGTGTCCATGTAAAAGTTACAACTTTTATGAAGGAATGGTTAGACAAGATCCTATGCAATCCTTACTGTGACTCCTAGTGTGGAAAAGCAACCTTCAGGATTTAGAGAGGAGTCCGTCCCTGTATACCCTTTACTGTATATAGTTCTCAAGCTGTATACATGACCAGTAGTACTCTCACACAGCCTGTACAATTTAATGACATAACAAGCTCTTTTGCTCGGTATATACTGCATGAACAACTGCAACCCTTTGTAAAGGATCAAGGACTTATCAATAGCTACATTCTTTCCAGGAGTATAAATCTCTGGAAACCTGACAGACAAAAGTTCCACAACAGGCCGAATTCTGAACAACCTGTCATGGTCTTATAGTCCCAGGGAAGCATAGCAGAATTATCTTTGAAATGCAGCTATTCTGCAGTAGCTAAAATGAATCTCTGTTCATGATTGGTGCAAAGCTTGGTGTTAACGAAATCACTGGAGTAGACCAGTAGGACTAGGCTTGTTTTGTGCAGTAGCCCCATTTTGAGCATAAGGCCCTGAAATGTCTTCATCCCCCACCAAGTGAAGTGGGAGTCCACCGGTGTGCCCTAGACTGAGGTCTAAGAGTACCCCCATGCTCCCTCAGTAACCATTTGGCATGCAGAATTGTTTGGTGTACAATTCCCTCCAGGAAGTCAGGAACTCCACCGACTGAAAAATTGCCTCCTAATTCTGCTCCATTTTCTTCTCTTTCACATACTGTCTCAGTATCTAAACTTGTCTCAGAGCTGACCTTCATAACTTTTTAAGACCTGGGCAGCAGTCATCCACCAAGACGGCATCTCTGTTGAGTCTCTGTAACCTGTCAAAAACCATTCTTCTAAAACACTGTCCTACGTAAAAGGGAGAAGAAGAATGAGTCTGAATCAGTCATTCGGTGTGTGCAACTGTTAGATGTGTGTGACAAAGTGTAAAAGCAACAAAACATTCATCTTATCGATGTAGCTGCAGCTTTTACAAAGGCACTAAAAAGACAAAAATAATTATCACCTTTCCACTTACACAATACCACAGCATACTTCAAAGTACATGGAGTGAGCCCACTCCTGCCACTGGTAATTTATTACAGCACTGATATGCAGCAGAGACCATTTTAGGTGGGAGACAGCTAAAAACATCTGAGTCGGGATCAAGAAATAGGCTAGCATATGAGAATGTGTCCCCTATTAACATATCGGATAGCTAAAGAACCATTTGTAAAGCCAAAAGAATGGCAGTGGTGTCAGATCTATTTGTCATTGCTTGTTGTGGTATGTCTACTGCTAACTTTTATTGTTGGTGGATCTTCTGGACCATTGACATTGTGCAAACAATTTTCTGAGGGCAAAAAGCTAGCTTTGATCTGAAGAAGAAGTTTTGTTGTGTGTGGGAGATGGCAGGTTGTATTAGTGGGAATGGACAGAGTTGTGCTTGCTGGGAGAAAGAAGGTGTTTTACTGTTGCAGTTATAGTGGATATGTGTATAGGTGTGGCATATGAGGTTTTGTGTTGGTTGATGAGACGTTGCAATCTGTATGAGGTCAGTTTGTGATGCAAGAGTTGGATGTCTTTGCTGATAATGTTTGCATGTTGATGAATGTGTAGGGAGTAAGCTCCCTTTTGGTAAATGGTATATTGGGCAGCATTTCTGGCCCTAGGCCCTACCAGCCCTGAACAGGCCCAAACAGGCAACTGCCCTTGTCCTCTCCACCCTTAGCTGAGACGTCCTGAGCCGTAAGCTCAAATAGCCTTACTGACCAATAGAAACCTAGACCTATCCCTAACTAATCAGATCTGTAACCCTAAATCTCACAACCAATGGGAGACCCAACCCTGTTCACCAATCATACCCCTAATCCTGACAACCAATCACAACCCCAGCCCTAAAACCAGAATCCTATAGGAATTACAACCCTATTACCAATCATAAACCCAAACCTAAAAACCGAGAGCCAATAGGAATCCCAACCCTACTACCAATCACAAACCCAACCCTAAAAACCAAGACTGAATAGGAATCTCAACCCTACTACCAATCAAAAACCCAACCCTAAAAACCAAGAGCCCATAGGAATCACAACCCTACTACCAATCACAAACCCAATCCCAAAAACCAAGAGCCAATAAGAATCCCAACCCTACTACCAATCACAAACCCAGCCTTAAAAACCAAGAGCCAGTGGGAATCTCAACCCTACTACCAATCACAAACCCAACCCTAATCCCTAAGCCAGTAGAAAGACCAACCCCAACTAACTATCACAACACCATGTGCAAGAACCAATAGAAATCTGTATAAGGGCCAAGTTAACTGATGCCCAAGCCCCTGTGGGAAAGGTGGAGGGAGCTGATACTCTATTCAGAATCTGCTTGGATACAGACTGGCTGAATCCACCCTTTCAAGCTAGCAGAGTCTACATTCCAGGTAAGGGAGAGATTGTAAAAAAACACTGAAATACTACTTGTTGACGCACTCAGAAATTTGGCTTTTTCAAGGCAAAGCAGGTGATGCAGACAGTTCCTAAACACAATTTAAATCACAGAAACGGAGTAAGTAGTCTCCTAAAAACACTCTGGTTAGCCACTGAGGTGTATGTAGCCTTTTTTTACTTTAAAAAGTAGGGGGGCCCTATGCAGTCTTTTGCTACAAATTAGGAGAGAAATTTCAAACAGTCACGGCTAAAAATAACAGCACTTTTAAAAGGCCAAGCTGCCTGAAACACAGAGATTCTACAGTACACAGGCACGGGAAGCAGTAGAAAACACTTTTAAACAAATAATAAGATTTCCCAGAAAAGTCTGGGGCTCCTTACCTAGGTCTCCTAGGAATCCTTGATCACTGGGCTGTATTAGGGTGCAGGGAAAAAGCTGGGCTCACAAAATGGAGGTGGCTGTCTTGGGGTTCCCTTCACAAACTTAAGGGGCCAGAGCATGTCGCGTAGGCTCTCATTATTCTAATGAGACTACTGGATTTCGAGTGGCAGGATCGCCTGCGGTGTGGGAGACTGAGTCTGACCCACTACAGGTGACACCTGTCACTCCAATCCGGGTTCTGCTCTGGCTAACTAGCAGTGCTTCATCTCTACCCAACGGCAGGGATGATTGGGCAGCCGAGCGCATGACATAACTGGTTTCTCAGGAAAGCCGTGGTCACTCCGGTCTTATCGGTTTCTATCAGTTACATTAGTCTCACATACACAATGACAAACAGAGGCAGTATATATTTCAATAATGCTTTAATAAAGCGACTGCATCTTAGATAGCAAAGCGTGGACTGCAATAACCAGGATGATACAGCATGACAAGATTAAAATTGTGACAAGGAGAGTAAAACATAAAAATAATGCTACCATATTGTCACGCGAGTCAACAGACTAATTCCCACCTAAGCTATGATAGAGCACAGCGTGTTAAGCTCTAGTTCTGCCCTTCAGGTTGCCCTGGGAAGACATCATCCCCCATACCTGAGCAAAGGCCTGAAGTCTGCAAAACAGCTGTAGCAAAGGATTCGGCAATCAGCATACATTTGTGGTTCTCTGGCTGGAATCTCCCTCTAGCTTGTAAGAGACAGGGAAGTGTTTTTATGATAAAACAGCTGATGTTCTGAGAAAATGTCCCTATGTAAGGATGTGTATTTTCTATGAATGTCAGAGACTAAACTTATTCCACGTTCACCGGCAGCCTATCTTATTGCAGCCTTGGAAGAAGCACAGAGTGAGTAAGAATGTCTTGTTTGAGAACAGAGTACTGGCCTAGGCAAAAACAGTCAGAAAGAGAGAAAATAAAACAAGACTGTAAAAGTGGCTACTGTAACAATAATAAAGCAAAGACGAATAAAATATATCTAGGTTAAAGTGCACAGCGGCAGGCTTAGTATGTTAAAATATTGTGCATGAAGTTATAACCAAAATAGCTACACAACAAGCAGGTGTGGGAGGAGGGCTCAGGTGGCCTAGGACTCGAGGAGCCAATCAGCTAAGCCCAGCCCCTGTGGAAAGGGAGGAGGGAGCTGCTGCTATATTCAGAATTTCCTTTGATACAGACAGGCTGAATCCACACTTCCAAGCTAACAGAGTCTACTTTCCAGGTAAGAGATTGTAAAAAACACTGAAATACTGCTTGTCGCATACTCAGAAATTTGCTTTTTTCAAGCCAAAACAGGTGATGCAGACAGCTCCTAAACAGAATTTAAATCACAGAAACAGAGTAAGCAGTTTCCTAAACACACTCTGTTTAGTCACTGAGGAGTATGTGGCCTTTTTTACTTTAAAAAGGAGTGATGGGCTTTATGCAGTCTTTTGCCACAAACTAGGAGGGAAATTTAAAACAGTCATGGCTAAAAAAACAGCACTTTTAAATGGCCAAAGTGCCTGAAACACAGAGAGTCTATAGCAAACTGGCACAGGTCGCAGTTGAAAACACTTTTAAACAAATAATACGATTTCCCAGAAAAGTCTGGGTCTCCTTACCTAGGTCTCCTAGGAATCCTTGATCACTGGGCTGAATAAGGGCGCAGGGAAAAGACTGGGCTCACAAAATGGAGGTGGCTGTCTTGTGGTTCCCTCCACAAGCTTAAGGGGCCAGAGCAGGTGTGGGAGGGCGGCTCAGGTGGCCTGGGACTCAGAGAGCCAATCAGCTAAGCCCAACCCCTGTGGGAAGGGAAGAGGGAGCTGCTGGTCCATTCAGAATCTCCTTGGATACAGACAGGCTGAATCCACACTTCCAAGCTATCAGAGCTTTTTTTTCCAGGTAAGGGAGAGATTGAAAACCTGCTTGTTGGGCACTCAGAAATTTGGCTTTGTCAAGGCAAAACAGGTGATGCAGAGAGGATGGGGCAAGAGAGACCGTTTAGAATCCGAGCTGGTAGCAGCTGGAGGCTGGGCCTTGGAGCCGTCACTGCAGACACAATGAGCAATGGATTTCTGGTGCGAAAGAGGGCGGCAGTGCATCCGTACCAGAACCTGCAGCAGACTAGGCGCTTGGCCTCCTCCCTCACATTCTGCAGACAGAGTGAGCAGTGGAGCTGTATTGAGACCGAACCTTGAAGGGGGATGCACAACACCTGCAGCAGGGAGAGTGGGGAGACTAAAGTACCACGGCCTCAGTGACAAAGGGAAAAATGAAGGCGGATCAAATGAAAACAGTGATGGAAGTCAAAAACTGTAGTAACATTCTCAGCAATAATAAATGGAGACCAATAGTCTTTGAAGAGGGCAGTGGATCAGAACGAACACAGACAGAGCTGGACATGGAAGAAGAGTGGGTGCCGTCAGTCACACCTCTAACGACTGAGAACCTTGGGTAGGGAGTATACATGGTTGTTAACTGTCACGCAAGGAGGACTAAAAGATGTGGTACGATTGGGACATATTCCGGGGCCCCCAGAGGCTGTGGGTGGGCAACAGACTTAGTAAAGGCTACAGAGAATGATTTGAGAGAGGCAAATTACTATGGACTGTCTCAGGTTGCATCCCAGTGAAGGAAGCGAGGAATGTTATTTTTTGGTGTCCAAACATCTGTGGACTGGTGGGGTTGATCAGTTTTAGGGTACAGCATGGTAGGGTAGGGTAGAGTAGTGGTAGTTATAGGGATAGTTTGCAGTGCATCAGGGCACAGAGACACCAGGGGAATCACCAGCCACAGACATTATGGGGGGGGCACAAGAGGGGAGGAAGACACTGAGCCACCATAAAGTAACAGCAGCTTTTGACGTTAACATGGAATGTCAGTGAGCTAGTGGGCAAGGTTAAAAGGGTTCTGGTCACCACAACTCTCAGCAGATACAAAACAGATATAATGTTCCTACATGAAAGACACCTTTTGGGTGGCCAGCATGGCAGCCTGGGGAAGCCTAAGTATAGGTTCACCTGTTGTGCACATTACACTTCAAGATTGAAGGGGTGTGACAATTCTTCTCAAGAAGACTTTGCCGTTTCATGTGTCTTGCACATGAATGAATGTTAATGAAAACTATGTGACGAAGTTAGGAGACTGAGGGAGAGACCATGTTGCTGATTAATGTGTATGCTCCACTGGAACTCCAATCTGCAGCACTTCATAAAGTGGGAAATATTCTGATGGAGACCCCCCTGGCACTCATAATTCTTGGTGGGGTTTTTAATCTAGTGATGAACACACTGTTAGATAGAATGAACAGAAGGAGATAGGGGGAGGCAACCCAGGGAAAGCTAGAGAGATTTCTGCAGGCCCTAGAGATGAGCGATATCTGGAGTGCTCTTCACGGGAATGAGAGGGAATACTCTTACTACTCAGATGCGCACAGCATGCAATCTAGGCTTGATTACTTCCTCACTCTGGGGTGCACCCTAGGCAGGTTTACTGAGGCCATATATTTGGCCCGAGGTATTATTGATCACTCGCCTCTGCACATAGCTGTGACCACTGGCAGGCAGCGGGTACACAGGACATGGAGGGTGAAGACTTGGCATTTCACAAACAAGAGGTCAAAAGATTAGCTAGGGCCACCAAACTTTATTTTGAGGAGAATAAGGAACAGTGTAGAGTCTAGTCCTGCTGTGGGGAGCATTTAAAGCTTCAGTCCGGGGAGTAATCATTACTGGGGAAATAGGTGACAGGAGGGAGAGACTCAGTAAATTGACCATCCTGGAGTGGAAGTGGTGCAGCTGAAAAGAGATTATGTGGCTTCCCCACACCCTGCCTGAAGGCAGATATGGACCTGAATCGGGCCAAATACCAGGTTGTAGCTAGAGAAAGGGCAGATAAACTGCTTGCATTGATAGGTAGAGAGGAAAGGAATGTACATCTGGAATATTAAAGAGGGGTCGGGGGAAACGGAGAGAGACAATGAGGGAATAGACAAGGACTTTGTGAGGTACATGGAAACCTTCTTTAGCGAGCAGTTGCGGGTCCCAGAGAATGAGGTCCTGGCTTTTGTAGATTACTGCTCGTGCAGCCCCTAAAACCAGGACAAGTGAGGGACAGGATGCTAACATTTTATTGGAGGGAGTGGCACTGGCCATGGGACAGATGCAGACTGGGTAGACTCTGGGCGCCAATGGGTTCCCTGCTGAATTGTTCTGCAGACTGACTAGGAGGACAGCAGTGCCTCTCCACACGGCATTTATGGAAGCATTTCAAACCGGGAGCTAAGCTACTGCTTGATATGAGGATGGCAACAGTCTTTTTCATTCTGAAAGCTGGAAAACCCAAGCATAGGTGCCTATTCTATCAGTCAGTTTCCCTGCTCACTACTATTAAAATCCTGGCAAAAGTCTTACAATCAGGCTACGAGCAGTGGTGCCTGGTACACCCAGACCAAAATGGGTTTATGCCGGGACGTTCAACCTGACTGAACCTGGGGTGGCTGCACCGTAACTTGATAGAGGGGCTGTCTGACCGAAGGGTCATTGTCTCACTTGATTCATATAAGGCCTTTGACTCAGTGGAGTGGCCATATTTGTTTGGGATTCTGACCAGGATAGGCTTTTGGCCCAAATTCAATAGATGGGTCAAGCTGCTTTACGACGGACCAAGAGCCAAAGTGAAGCTCAGTAGCCGCACCTCCAGAGATTTTGAGGTGCAGAGGGGTACTAGACAGGAGTGTCCGCTTTCTCCCCTGCTGCTCGTGTTCGCATTAGCGATAAAGGTTTTGTCAGAATGGGTACGGATCGATGCGCGGAGATAGGGGTTGGCTTGGAGCCATTAGGTGGAAAGAGTATAGGAGGCTGGCCTGGCTTATAGTGGGTACCTTGTGGTACTTACACCTTGTGCCAGGTCAAGTTATCCCTTATTAGTAGAATAGAGGTGTTCTAGCAGCTTACGCTGATAGAGGTAGCTATAGCAGAGCAGCTTAGGCTGAACTAGGAGACATGCAAAGCTCCTACCTTACCACTTATATCATATAGCACTATATCATAAGAAAACACAATACTCAGAGTTTCTAAAAAAATAAAAGTACTTTATTTTAGTGACAATATGCCAAAGGTATCTCAGAGGATACACTCCCTTAGGAGGTAAGTAATATACCCGAATTATATGCATACAAACCAAAAACAGGTAAGTAACAGTTAGAAAAGTAGTGCAAACAATGTAGAATCACAATAGAATGCAATAAGGAGAAATAGGCCTAGGGGCAACACAAACCATATACTCCAAAAGTGGAATGCGAACCACAAATGGACCCCAGGCCTAGTGTAGTTTGTAGAGGGTCGCTGGGAGTGTAAGAAAACACTAAGGGTGTCCAAGATACCCCACCCCAAGACACTGAAAAGTAGGAGTAAGGTTACCCTACTACCCCAGAAAGACAGTAAAGTCGAGATAGGGGATTCTGCAAGGACAACAACTGACTGCAAAACACTGACGATGGATTCCTGGACCTGTAAAGGAAGGGGACCAAGTCCAAGAGTCATGCAAGTGTCCGGTGGGGGCAGAAGCCCACTAAAACCTGGATGAAGGTGCAAAAGGGCTGCCTCTGGGTGGAAGAAGCTGAAGATTCTGCAACAACAGAAGGTGACAGGAACTTCTCCTTTGGTCAGAAGATGTCCCACGGCGTGCTGGAGGATGCAGAGTTGTTTCCACGCAGAAAGACCGCAAACAAGCCTTGCTAGCTGCAAGAGTCAGGGTTGAGCATTTTGGGTGCTGCTAGGGCCCAGGAAGGACCAGGAGGTCGCCCCTTGGAGGAGGAGGCAGAGGGGGCGCTCAGCAACTCAGAGAGCCCACGCAGAAGCAGGCAGCATCCGCAGAAGTACCTGAACAGGCACCGAGAAGATCTGAGGACATCGGTCGACTCCGAGTCACAAGGGAGGGTCCCACGACGTCGGGGTCCAACTCAGCGAGTTGGGCAATGCAGGACGGAGTGCTGGGGACCTGGGCTAGGCTGTGCATGAAGGAAGTCTTGCAAAATGCACAGAAGCCCGAGCAGCTGCAGTTCACGCAGTACACAGGATTATTGTCTGGCGTGGGGAGGCAAGGACTTACCCCCACCAAATTTGGGCAGAAGGGCCACTGGACTGTCGAAGACACTTGGACCCAGCTCCTGTGTTCCAGGGACCACGCTCATCAGGATGAGAGGGGACCCAGAGGACCGGTGATGCAGAAGTTTGGTGCCTGCGTTGGCAGGGGGAAGATTCCGTCTACCCACAGGAGATTTCTTCTTGGCTTCCAGTGCAGGGTGAAGGCAGACAGCCCTCAGAGCATGCACCACCAGGAAACAGTCGAGAAAGCCGGCAGGATGAGGCGCTACAATGTTATTAGTAGTCTTCTTGCTACTTTGTTGCGGTTATGAAGGCTTCCTGGAGCAGTCAGCGGTCGATCCTTGGCAGAAATAGAAGAGGGAAGTGCAGAGGAACTCTGGTGAGCTCTTGCATTCGTTATCTGGTGAGATGCCCACAGGAGAGACCCTAAGCAGCCCACATAGGCTACTGAGAAAGGTAAGCACCTATCAGGAGGGGTCTCTGACGTCACCTGCTGTCACTTGCCACTCAGAGCCGTCCATTGTTCCCTCACACCTCTGCATCCAAGATGGCAGAGGTCTGGGACACACTGGAGGAGCTCTGGGCACCTCCCCTGGGAGGTGCTGGTCAGGGGAGTGGTCACTCCCCTTTCCTTTGTCCAGTTTCGCGCCAGAGCAGGGCTGGAGGGGATCCCTAAACCAGTGTAGAATGGCTTATGCAGAGAGGGCACCATCTGTGCCCTTTAAAGCATTTCCAGAGGCCAGGAGAGGCTACTCCTCCCAGGCCCTTCACACCTATTTCCAAAGGGAGAGGGTGTAACACCCTCTCTCAGAGGAAATCCTCTGTTCTGCCTTCCTGAGACCAGGCTGCCCAGGCCCCAGGGGGGCAGAAACCTGTCTGAGGGGTTGGCAGCAGCAGTAGCTGCAGTGGAGACCCCAGAAAGTTAGTTTGGCAGTACCCGGGCTCTGTGCTGGAGACCCGGGGATGCATGGAATTGTCCCCCAATACCAGAACCCAATACCAGAATGGTATTGGGGTGACAATTCCATGATCCTAGACATGATACATGGCCATGTTCTGAGTTACCATTGTGACGCTACATATAGGTATTCACCTATATGTAGTGCATGCGTGTAATGGTGTCCCCGCACTCACAAAGTCCCGGGAATTTGCCCTGAACCATGTGGGGTGCCCACACACTAAGTAACTTTGCACCTAACCTTCACCAAGTGAGGGTTAGACATATATGTGACTTATAAGTTACTTAAGTGCAGTGTAAAATGGCTGTGAAATAACGTGGACGTTACTTCACTCAGGCTGCAGTGACAGTCCTGTGTAAGAATTGTCTGAGCTCCCTATGGGTTGCAAAAGAAATGCTGCAGCCCATAGGGATCTCCTGGAACCTAGGTACCATATACAAGGGAATTATAAGGGTGTTCCAGTGTGCCAATGAGAATTGGTAAAATTAGTCACTAGCCTGCAGTGACAATTTTAAAAGCAGAGAGAGCATAACCACTGAGGTTCTGGTTAGCAGAGCCTCAGTGATAGTTAGGCACCACACAGGGAACACATATAGGCCACAAACTTATGAGCACTGGGGTCCTGGGTAGCAGGATTCGCGTGACACATATCAAACATACTGACAAGATAGGGTTTTCACTATGAGCACTGGGCCCTGGCTAGCAGGATCCCAGTGAGACAGTACAAACACCCTGACATCCACTCACAAACAGGCCAAAAGTGGGGGTAACAAGGCTAGAAAGCGGCTACCTTCCTACAAAGAGCATATATTGTAATACGCAAATGACATTTTGCTGTACTTGACAAAAACAGACCAGACACTGAGCAGGCTGCGGGATACTTTCAGTATATTCAACAGGCGTACTGGCTTCATCAGAAACTGGGTGAGTTCCCTACTGTTCCTGAGGGGGGACTGGGAGCCAAGATTACTGCTGCCCCTGCCGCGAAAGGTGGAAACGAGGACGTTTAAATATCCACAGATTTTGCTTTACAAGAGATGCTGACTCGCGTTACAAGGTGAGCATAGGGCCCATGATAAAGGGGGTAAAACTTAACTTGAGAAATTGGCATACGTTGCCTCTCTTGTTAATGGGAAGGGCAGCAATCTTTAAATGATAGCTCTCCTGCGACTCCTGTACATTCTGCAGAACAGTCCGTACAGGGTCCTCGATGCTCTGTTTGGCCAGGTAGATGCACTGGTGAGAACACTTCTCTTGACAGGGGTACAACCTCGCATAGCTATGATGGCACTCCAAAGATCTAAGTATGATGGAGGTATAGCTCTATTGTGCGTCAGGAAGTAATATGAAGCCGTGCAAGTTAGTGGGGCAGTGACTGGGCATTTGCGGATTGGGAAGACTCGGCGTTTCGCAAAGAGAAGCTGGGTGTGGTCGAGCACATCTTTATGCTCACACTCTATGGGGGAAGGTTGACCTGGCAACTAGGAGCAGTAGTGGACACCTGGAAGAGGCTGGATAGAGAGATGGGTTGGGAAGGTAGGCTGATCCCCAAAACACCATTATGGGAAAGATCCAGACTGAGGCCAGTAGTGGCATTGAGAGGTTTTTGGGGCTGGGATAATATTGGTCTTTCATCTTGGCAGACGTCTGGGATTCCAACGGGTGGTACCGTTCCCCTTCCTGAGGAAGGAATATCAAATGCCAGAGACGCAGTGGCTACAATATGGCCAGCTGAGACATGCCCTCCGGGAATGCGTTCCACAGGGGAAGGAAACCCAGGAAGACTCCCCCTTCGAAGGGAGACTGTTGGATGAATGAGTGAGTAGTAAACTAATTTCAATGACATATGGCACTATATTGAAAAACATGCAGGCTCCACTTATAAGACTGCAGAGTAGATGGGAGCAGGATCTGGGAGAGCTAGATGAAGAAGACTGGCTGATCGCATTAGACTTTCGCGCAGAGGTCGCTATGAAGGCAAGCTGACAGCTGATCCTCTTGTGTAGCCATTTTAGTTATAGCTTCATACGTGTTATTTTAGCAAAATAGGCCTGCAACTGTGCACTTTGACCTAGACATATTTTATTCAGCTTAATTTTATTATTTTAACAATAGCCACATTTGCGGTCTTGTTTTATTTTCTCTATCTAGTGTACTTTGCCTAGGCCAGCACTGCGTTCTTAAACAAGACATTTCTTTCACTCTGTGCTTTTCTCAAGGCTGCAGTAAGATAGGTTGCCGGCAAATGTGGTAACACTTTGTCTCCAGTGTTCATAGAAACATACTCACTCTTACGTAGTGATCCTTTCTTGGAACATCATCTGTTTTATTATAAAAAACACTTCCCTGTCCCACACACGTTAGAGGGAGATTCCAGCCACATGACCACAACTGTATGCTGATTGCTGAGTGCTTCGCTACAACTGCTTATGTAGACTACAGGCCTCTTGCTCAGGTATGAGGGATGATGTCTTCCCAGGGGAACCTGAAGGGCAGAACTAGAGCTTAACTTGCTGTGCTCTAACATAGCCTAGGTAGGAAATATTTTAATGATCCTAGTGACAATATGGTAGTGTTATTTTTATGCTTTACTCTCCTTGTCACAATTTTAATCCTGTCATGCTTCATCGTCCTAGTTATTGCAGTACATGCTTTATTATCTAAGATGCAGTTGCTTCATTAAAACCTTATTGAAAGATATACTGCCTCTGATTGTCCTTGTATATGTGAGACTAATGTAACTGAGAGAAACCGATGCGATCTGAGTGACCACGATTTCCCTGAGGATTCAATTGTGTCATGCTCTCGGCTGCCCAATCATCCCTGCTCTTGAGTAGAGATGAGTCACTGCTAGTTAGCCGGAGCAAAACCCGGATTAGGCCAATAGTGTCACCTGTAATGGGTTCAGAATTAGTCCCCCACAGTGATTCTACCACCCAAATCCAGTAGTCTCATTAGAATAATGAGAGCCTACACGACTCAAAATTATCCACCGTACAAGGATACTGCTGCATAAGATTGGGAGGGCGGAGACTGCAGCCTGCTCAGGGGTTATGAGATGGAGGACACATTACTTCGTACACTATGGAGCTGCCCCCGATTGCATTTTTTTGGGAGGTGGTGGGCAGTTCATTAGAAGTTCATTAGGTTAGTTGCAACCTAGGCTGGCGTTGTTGGGCATATGAGGGCATATATGGCCAATCGGATATGTCACGCCACCAGAAGATTCTGTTAAACTTGGGTTGCATGGTTCCAAAGCAGGATATTGCCCTATAATGGGGAAATGCTTCCTAATCCCTGTACCAAGACTGGAAGGCAGGCATGGAGCACTATAAACTGGTGGAAAGGGAGGTCTACAAAGGAAGGGGCTGTCAGCGGAAATTTGAGAAAATTTGGGGCAGCTGAGGCTCTGGACTATTTAGGGTATAAGGAGGAGCAGACCGAGGAACACTCACATAAGGAGCACAGGGGAAAGTGAGATTGATTGGGCTGGTCCAGACTTGCATTGGAGTCCAGATACGCGGGCGGTAGGTAGGTTTACTGCACAGCTTCAGGGAGCAGTGTAATGACTGTTTGGCCCCAAACTGTTAGTTGTGGGAGGTTGGGAGGGATTGGCAGGTGAGCGGGGTTATATTTTGGATGAAGCTTGCACGTTTGTCTTGTTATGCATAAAACAATAAATAAATATTCCCAAAAAATAATTAACATGCATAATTTAGTGAGGTGGCCACAGCACAGAAGTTACTGTGCCTTGGATTGCTATCCATTTATATCTGCCCGGATTACCCTCCTCCTCTAAACTAGGCTATTCCCCTCTCTTTGCAAGCATGTCTTTAGTAGCCTGAATCAAGGTTCAGGTGCAGATTACCCCTCCAGTATGTTTAGTGTGCTCAGTTTATCTCAGGGCTCACTATTCTTTGGAATCTCACCACAATACAGGTCTCTGAAGTGCAGGGCGAGAGTGGCAACCACCTTGCAACAGTGAGCCTTCTCTCCCCTACTTATGGAAGAAAGAATGCTTCCCAACCAGATGCAGCCTGTTTCAACTCTGTTGAGGTTGCAGTACAAGGCAGTGGCACGATTCAGTGCTAGAGGCCCTGTGGCTAGGAATTAGGTACCCTGTAGTGGCTGTGGCACCAAGTCGCAGGTCTGGTTACGGTTGACCTCCTTCCCTCGTCTGGGAATTGGTCATGGTGTGAAAGCACAAGTGGACAATGCCAGACTCGAGGTCACAGTTGTATGAGCTGCTGTTACACTCCGTGGTCACAGCGGCATGGAATGAACCACACTTGCCCTTCTCTGGACACAGCGTCACCGTCAGCCATAGTTCTCAGATTCCCAGCTGTAACAGCTACTTGGAGAATCTAATGCTCACCAACACCTGGGGCATGGAGATGGATCTTCCCCATCCTCCTTTCTCAGGTAGGCCCCGTTTGCCCCAAGGTCTTGCTGCTTCTGCCTCTTCCTCGAGAGTCACCTTCTGCAGGGTTGGCAGGCTCTTTCCCTTTCTCAGCGGATAGGTTGACTTCTGCGCACCTCAGGTCAGATGAACAGCTTCCTCCTGAAGACTTCTGGGGATGTCCTCTCACTCCTGGGAAGCTGGCTGTCAGGCAGCTACCTACTCTGGTTGCTCGGTGGACCTCTGAGTACTATGCAGAGCAGTCCCTTCTTTGGTTGTTTATAATTTGAGGCTAGACAAACTGGTAGTCGGTGGCTTCCACTTTTATGTGGTAAAACCAGACAGGGAATGTAGTTTTACTGTGTGCACTTTAAGAACGTATTAAGGATGGTTCTTACTTGAAGTGTCCTTTCGAGGCAGCTGTCCAGACACAGCCTCTACGTAGTACTGCTTCTCACAAAAGTGTTGGGAGCCTAGAGTACTAATACAAGGGGAGTGAACATTCTGCAGATGGCTGTCGTCAGCCACACTGAAGAGCAATCAAGGGAAATACAAAAGGTTGGCTTCACCTAGGGGGTCCTTTTCACCTTGAACAATAGGTAGTTGTAAAGATGCGACGTAGAGACTTGGTGTACTTCATCTGTATTTTATTCCATTAGTAAAAAGGAGACGCGCAGTGCTAGCAAACGAGCTAACCGCCCATCCCTCAATCCTCGCCGATCTCCACATTCTCGAATGCCACTCCGTCATTCTCACATCCGCGAGAAGACATAGCGTGAGGCATTCAGGAATGAAGAAACCGTCACTACATATCTTCCCCTTTTACAATATATAAAAAAAAACACAATACAACCAATACAAACAATACAACCAATAAAACTAAACAAATCATACATATGAAACTACTTCACTTCAAACAATACAATTAAAGATCATTTAAAATATACCTTTAAGAATAATAATCTTCCAATCTTTTAGGTTTACAGATTCTTCTGCCAGAACTACTCCATTTCACATTCCTACTAAGAACACCCTGTGATCCGCATGCATCGCGAGAAGACATAGACAAGTCATCTGCATTACTAGGAGCACTAGGAACGTTCTTATGTTGATTCAAACATTCC
Organism: Pleurodeles waltl; assembly: GCF_031143425.1. Taxonomy (NCBI): domain Eukaryota; kingdom Metazoa; phylum Chordata; class Amphibia; order Caudata; family Salamandridae; genus Pleurodeles; species Pleurodeles waltl. The sequence goes on from NC_090445.1 coordinate 1,543,411,139, forward strand.
TGCTCACTCCTCTCACCTTGATTCACACACTCCTGCACATTCATCTCATCTTCCAACCATTCCTTACAAATCTGACCATCCCAAACACTCCCTTGTCTCGTGTCACTTGTCCTTTTACATAACGACAACACGGCCATGTGCCGTATTTTGCCATCACTTAACCTTACAGAATTATCATACACTGCCTCTACTCTGAGGGGAGATGAAAATCTACTTTGACATTTACCTGTGTGCTTACTAGTTTTAACCCTCAGTACATCTCCCACACCCAATTTGATTTCTTTACTCTTGTGGACGTCATCAAAATATATTTTGTATTTATCCTGAGCCCTTTCAATATTCTTCTTCACCTCTTCCAGACTCCATTCCACTCTTTTAGCAACTTTTAGCCATCCCACATTGTCCTTCGACATAGGTGTCCTTCCTCTCATGAGCTCAAAAGGACTAGCATTAGTACTCACACATGTGGTAACCCTAAAAGCCCATAAGGTTTTCCATAATTCTGTTTCCCACACTAATTGGTTACAACTAGACAATTGAATTATACCTTTAAGTACTCGGTTGAATCTCTCCACAGATCCATTACCCGCGGGATGATATAACGAGGTAGTTCTATGCTGAATACCATTCCTTCTAATATAATCTTGGAAAACAGAAGATACAAATTGCGAACCATTGTCCGACACGATACATTTCGGTAAGCCTTCTCTCACAAATAATTCATCCATAAATCTAATGATACTAACTGCATCAGCTTTTTGTACAATACTCACCTCCGGCCATTTTGAAAAATGATCCACCATAACCAGCAGAAACCTTTCATTCTCACCAATAGGTCCCATGATATCAATACCTACTCTTTCCCAAGCCATATTGGGACAAGGAATGGGATGTAAAGATGGTCTCAAAACTACTTGCGTCTTATCAGCATTCTCACAAGCAAGACAGTTTCTAACAATTTTCTCTGCATCCTTATCTATACCTGGCCACCAGTACCAAAACTTTACCCTATTCTTGGTTTTTCCTATGCCAAGATGTCCTTCATTACATATTTCAAGAATTGTCTCTCTTAATGCCACAGGAGGTATAACTTTCCCATTTCTGAGAATCAACCCATCTTCCATGGACAACTCATCCCTTACTTCCCAGAAAGGTAGCAAGATTTCCTTAATCTTTTTTTTTTAATGGCCATCCCTTCGTAATTGCAACACTCAAATCATTTAGCACATCATCACCCTCTTGTGCTAATTTCCAATCATTGCGTGTAATGCCTCGACACACACCTTCTTCCACAATAGCCACTCACACATCTTCATTTATGTCATCTTCCTTATTTTTGGTTGGTAAAGGCATGCGACTTAGAAAATCTGCAACAATGTTTTTAACACCAGGCAAATATTGTACAATGTAATTATATTCAAACAAACGAACTGATAATCTTGCCAACCTAGGCGAAGCTTTGTACAACCCCTTCGTGGTTAGAACCTTCACTAACGGTTTGTGGTCACACCTTAACGTGACCTTAGTACCCCACACATACTGTCTAAAATATTCCAACGCCCACACACATGCCAGTGCCTCACGCTCAATAGCTGAATACTTCTCTTCAGTCGGAGTCAATGAGCGTGACGCAAAAGCAATAGTATCCTCATTACCTTCCATGTTTACCTGTGTCAGAACTGCTCCTAAGCCTTTCTGCTAGCATCTGTAGTGATAATACACTTAAGATTCACATCAAAACCTTGTAAAGGAGGTGCATTGCAAATATCATTTTTTAACACCTCAAAAGCATTCTGACACGTTTCCGTCCACTCAAATTTGTTCCTTCTTTTGAGCAATTGTCTCAAACAATACGTTTTAGTCGAGAAATTTTTAACAAATTTTGAGTAGAATTCTACTAACCCTCGAAAAGCACGAACCTCCTCCTTGTTTTGGGGATTGGGCGCCTTACTTATTGCTAATACTAATGCCTCCTTGGGTTTAATGCCGTCAGCGGATACTACATGCCCCAAATAATTGACATGGTCACATGCAAATTTACACTTGCTAAACTCCGCTGTCAAACCTTTCTCATCTAAAACATTTAAAACCTGTAATAACGTTTGATCATGATTTTCCTTCGATTTTCCCATTACGAGAATATCATCTTGAAACACCATGACATTGTCAATTCCTTCCAAAATTGAGCTCATTAGTCTTTGGAACATTGCAGCCGCTGACGCCAAACCAAATGGCACCCGTCTGAACCTATAACACCCAAAGGGTGTAACAAAAGCAGTAAAATTCCTGCTGTTTGGATGCAATCGTACCTGATGATAGGCTGCTTTCAAATCAATGGAAGAAAACCATTTAATGCCCCTTGTGCGAGACAGCATCTCCTTAATATGAGGCAAAGGAAATTGATCTACAAGTATATTCTTATTGAGATCCCTCAAATCTATGCATAGTCGTAAATTTCCATTAGCCTTTCTTACTACCACCAATGGAGCAATCCACTCCGACGATTCTATGGGTTCAATGATTTTCTCTTCCTGTAGTTTATCCAATTGCACCTTAACGCTCTCTTTCAGAGGAATAGGGATGTTTCTCACTTTGTGCATCTGTGGCTCAACCTTGTCCTTCAAATGAATGAAGTGCATGAACCCCTTCATCTTACCAATTCGCCCAGAAAATATTCTCGGAAATGTTTTCAAAACTAACTTACTAATATCCACTTCCATTTGCACAGTTAAAACTGGTTCCGGATTGTTAGGATCTAAAACAATGCCTAATTTACCTTGGTCAACCCAACCCAAAACAGAGGGACCTGTTGCAGCCACATACAATTTTCCTACTGTCACTCTATCTTTGTATTGAAATTTCAATTCCTTGAACCCCAACAATTCAATTACTTCGCTAATAAATGTCTTAATTATTATGTCTGGCGCACACAACTGCTCCCCCACAATGTGTTTAAAATTCTTTTCCCAAACATTCCTATTAACAATAGTATAGGGAGACCCTGAATCTACAACAATACATAAGGTCACCCCCCCAAATTTATTTCACACGTTGGTCTTTTATTCCTTTTCTTTTCTTCTCCTCTTGCGCACAAAATGGTGTATTCATTTGTGTGTGCATCAGCAGTGTCTACACATAAAACACACATATTCAAAACGTCTTCATCAGATGAGTTGGAGTCTTCCAACTCCAACATCCTACTGTTGCTTGCCATTTTCTTCTGACAAACTCTTTGAAAATGTCCAATAACACCACATCTTGAACACTTCTGCTTCATAGCAGGGCATAACTTGTCGTTTGCCAAATGGTCATAACTGCCGCTTCTGTAACACTTCTTTCTTTCATCCAGTTTATGATCCTTCTGTTCTGCTACTGGTTTCCCTGGCCATTTCTTTTTGTGCTCAAAAGATGTTCTTTTCCCCTTCACTCTTGCAACGATACTCTCATCACTCTTATTTTCATTAAAAATTTCCTTGGCACACCTTCCAGTCAATTCTGCCCTTTTCACAATGTCAATAATTTCTTGCAACGAGCTCTCTCCTTTAGCCCATAAGTTGTCTTGAATACTCGAGTTGGACGCCTGCATGACAATCTGGTCTCGAATTAGCTCATCATGCAAAATACCAAATTTGCAGTTGATTGCTAAATTTTTTAAGGCAGTAACATAATCCTCCACTGGTTCGTCCTTCCCTTGTTTACGATGGAAGAATTTATAGCGATCCACTGCAACGCAGGCCCTGGGCCTATAATAATTATCTAAATCTTCAAGCGCATTGCTATACAAATCTCCTTGACCATCTTGTCTTAGTTTTTTATTGATGGTTTTTAAACACCTTCAGACCTCCAGGCCCTAAACAATGTAAAATAATTTTGTACTTTTTCTCCGCAGAAAGTTCCTCTTCATCATCAATCGCAGAAATATAATTCTTGAAGTATTCACACTATTCCTCCCATTTCAACGTAGGTGTGCCAGAAACGGATATAAATGGTTGGGGAGGTGTAAGATTCCATGAATTGCCCGAAGCCATGCTGCACAGTCTCCTTAAATCTCCCTTAAAAAAAATATATATATATATATATATTTCTTTCTTTTTTTTCCTTTTCTTTTTTTTTTTTTTTTTTTTTTAGAAGGTACTCAGAAAATGTCGAGTTTCCAAGTTCTAGTGTTTGTGATTAAAAAAAAATGCGAATGCCTTTTTGCCCGATCCAAAATGGCGGCACGATGCCCAATCCAAAATGGCGGCGCAATGCACATCCGAATAACGTAGCAATACTGGTTGTTAAGGACAGGCCTTGTGACAGGCTTTCAGGATGTTGTGTGTTATACCAGGGCTCACCACAAGGTGTCTCCACCAGTTGAATTCCTAGAACTTCAGAAACCAATCAACGCTGATCCTCGTCAGAAGGCGAAGGTTTAAAACCTTAAAATCAGCGTCCACACTCCAACGTCGCAGGTGAGTCCAAGCTCGTCGCCAATTCTGTAAAGATGCGACGTAGAGACTTGGTGTACTTCATCTGTATTTTATTCCATTAGTAAAAAGGAGACACGCAGTGTTAGCAAACGAGCTAACCGCCCATCCCTCAATCCTCGCCGATCTCCACATTCTCGAATGCCACTCCATCATTCTCACATCCGCGAGAAGGCATAGCGTGAGGCATTCAGGAATGAAGAAACCGTCACTACAGTAGTCACACCCTTCGCCCCCACCATCTACCAAATGTCAGCACTACACAAAGGCAAATCAGGCGCAGAATGCCTAATTGAATGACTAAAGGAGACTTGTTTTCCTCTACCAACTTCACTTTCTAGGTATTCCCACTAGAGCTTCAGAAATGTCAGCTGTTAAATTTTCACTGTGTTGGAGTGGGGGAGGGAGCGACAACTTTACCTCTATCTTGTGCACAAGGCCAGACCAGGAGTGGTCAAATGGATTCCACAGACCTCTATCATCTTGACTCACTCATACACAGTGCATGTACTATAAAAGACCCACACACAAGCATGGACGACATAAACCGGGAATGTTAGCAATAGGATCTGGGTTAGTTAAAAGAAGTGGAAATTTACACAAGTAGGTCAGTAGCCCTCCATTCCAGTGACAATTTTTGGTAACAGGTATTGGCAAAAGCAGTAGGTCTCAACAACCCGAGGTATTGACTTTGTCAGTATTTTCAACCATGTGGAACTGCAGCACGGCTGCTGTGTAGCTTGGAGAAGGAGCGATGAGAGCATTAATTCCTGTGCTGATAACCACGTCCAACAGTGAATGAGCGTGAGCTACATGTAATGCTCACTCAGCCCCTTCTTTAAACCAGCAATGAGTGGACTAGTCTATTGTGTGAGAGTCCCCACAAGCAAAATTGAGTCAACTGGTGCGCGTGCTTCAATGCTATAAGGAAACTGCATGTAATATCGCAAAATTATGGCCCATATGACAGCCTACTCCTGTGAATGAAAGATCTCAAGGCTCTTTAACCATGTGTCATTGTAATCTTGAGCAGAGCTGCTCCTGAGTGGGATGATGGTATTTCATAGGAGGGAGTGGAGAGAACAGCCGTTGTACTGTTTGAAAGCGTATCCATGGAACTAAAACATTTTTAAAGGAGGTCATTTTTTTGCCCGCCGGCACTGTGAGGTGCAGGGAGAACAGGACAGTGCCTGAGGATCCTGTCAGGCGAGTCAAAATGAGTGCACTATAAGTGGAGAAAAATAAACAAGATATAACCACTACAATAAATGAATGTAGTATAATTTCCAGGAGTACATGTTAACGGAGCTTCAAGGGGCAAAAACTACAAATGGCAATGCCCAAATGGCTATCAGTACAGAAAGATTTGTGCATGTTACTTTTAAAGACGAACAAGTTAGCTGGACGCATATTTTGTGTGTGTGTGTGTGTATGTTGACTTGGGGCAAATGCACGAGGTAGATGGGTTTTCACAACTTCGATAAATTGTGTCAAAATATGCATGTTTTTGGTAAAGACTTAAACTCTTTATCTTTTGCACCTTGAGCTTAATTCTGGGATTCTGGTAACAAAATGTCTATGATGCGGCCAACGCTGATCGCACCATAGTCCTTTTTTTTATTTTATTTTTGCTGCTGGAAGCAACACAGAGGGTTGTGGGGAAAAAATTGAGATGATGTGGTGAGCGGTATCCACATCATAGCTCTTTTTTCTGTTAGGGTGGATGATGAGGGTTACACAGACAATTGAAGGAGGGAGGACGGACAGGTGGGAGGCGCTAAAGGGACAACCAAATAAAGGAGAGCTTATGAGAGCAAGCAACAACACGGAAGAAGGGAGTCGGCAAGTAACAACATGTAACAATGGAGAGGGCAGAAAACAACACATATTGAAGGTAGATGGGGCAAGGAACAACATGGAGAGAGGGAGATTGTGTCAGGGTAAGCAACAACACAGAAAAGCAAGGGAAAGCAGGTGGAGGCAAGCAGCAAGGGGTTGGGGCAAGCAGTATGGATGAAGGAGGGAAGGTGAGAGGGAAGAAGTGTATGAAGGAGCCAGATGAAAAAGACACACTGGTATAATTTTTAACCTCTTCGCTGGCAAGCCTCTTTTTGGCTATTTGGGGCAGTTCGCACTTAGGCCCTCATAACTTTTTGTCCACATAAGCTACCCATGCCAAATTTGCATCTTTTTTTCCAACATCATGAGGATTCTAGAGGTACCCAGAGTTAGTGGGTTCCCCTGGAGGAGACAAAGAAATTAGCCAAAATACAACGAAAATTTCATTTTTTTAAAAAAATAAATGGGAAAAAAGGGCTGCAGAAGAAGGCTTGTGGTTTTTTCATTGAAAATGGCATCAACAAAGGATTTGCAGTGCTAAAATCACCATCTTCCCAGCTTTCAGGAACAGGCAGACTTGAATCAGAAAACCGCATTTTTCAACACAATTTTGGCATTTTATTGGGACATACCCCATTTTCAAAGCTTTTTGTGTGCTTTCAGTCTCCTTCCAGTTAGTGACAGGAAAGGGTATGAAACCACTGCTGGATCCTGGAAAGCTAAACATTTCTGAAAAATAGGCAAAATTCTGAACTCAGTAAGGGGTCATTTGTGTAGATCCTACAAGGTTTTCCTACATAAAATACCAGCTGAAATAAAAAAAATATTGAAATTAAGGTGAAAAAAGCAGTTTTTCTCCACGTTTTACGCTGTAACTTTTTCCTGCGATATCAGATTTTCAAAAGTAATATACCGACTCTTCTGGTTGCGGGGATATATAGGGCTTGTAGATTCATCCAAAACCCTAGGTACCCAGAGCAGTAAAGGAGCTGCACCTTGCAATGGGTTTTCATTGTATACCAATTTATTTGGTGAAATATAAAGAATGAAAAATAGGTATCAAGGAAAACTTTATATTTCCAAAATGGGCACAAGATAAGGTGTTAAGAAGCAGTGGTTATTTGCACATCTCTGATTTCCTGGTTGCTAATACTAGCATGTGAATAACAGGGCATTTCTCAAATAGGTGTCTTTTTTACACACTGTCTTCCATTTGGAAGGAGACTTGTAGAGGAAGACAAGGGGCAGTAACACTTGTTCTGCTATTCTGTGTTTCCCCAAGTCTCCCGATAAAAATGGTACCACACTTGCGTGGGTAGGCCTAATGACCGCGACAGGAAACGCAACATCAACACATCACATTTTCCTAAAGAAAACAGTCCTGTTTTTTGCAAAGTGCCTAGCTGTGGGTTTTGGGCTCTAGCTCAGCCGGCACCTAGGGAAACCTACCAAACCTGTGCATTTTTTAAAACTAGACACCTAGGGGAATCCAAGATGGGGTGACTTGTGGGACTCTCACCAGGTTCTGTTACCCAGAATCCTTTGCAAACCTCAAAATGTGGCCCAAAAATAATTTTTCCTCACGTTTCAGTGACAGAAAGTTCTGGAATCTGAGAGGAGCCACAAATTTCCTTCCACCTAGTATTTCCAGTGTGGGTAGGTCTAGTGCCCGCAACAGGAAATGCCCCAAAACACAACGGGACACATCACATTTTCCCAAAGAAAATTGACCTGTTTTTTGCAAAGTGTCTAGCTGTGGATTTTGGCCTCTAGCTCAGCCGGCACCTAGGGAAACCTGGACATTTCTGAAAACTAGAGACCTAGGGGAACCCAGGATGGGGTAACTTGTGGTGCTCTCACGAGGTTCTACTACCCAAATCCATAGCAAACCTCCGAATTTTGCAACAAAAAAAACAAAACACTTTTTCCTCACATTTTGGTGACAGAAAGGTCTAGAATCTGAGGTGAGCAACAAACTTCCATCTTCCCAGCGTTTTCCCAGGTCTCCCGATAAAAATGGTACCTCACTTGTGTGGCTAGGCAAGTGCCTGTGCTAGGGAAGAGCCAAAAACATGTCGAAAATGAGGGGGAACCAAAGCGGGTCCAAAAGGGCAGTTTGGAAAAAGTTTTTAGGCTGACAAGTGGGGCAGATGCTGGGTGCTAGGAATTTTGTGGATTCCTGCAGATTCCGGAAGGTTCCATCAAAAAATGTGGGAAACGTGTAATTTCCAGCAGAGTTGGAAGTTTGCAGTGCTTTGTGGGTAATAAAATGGTTCTGGGTGCATGTGAAGCACATCACCATGGACTCACTTAGATGTATAGTTCTCAGATGTGCCTAGGTCTTGCAGATTTCTCTAGATGGCAGTGTCCAAAAAGTGCAGCCCTCACCATTCCAAGTGGGTCGATTTTGAGAGTTAGACAAGCTCTCATGGCCCAAATGTAAAACCAAAACCCAAAATAATCGAATGTCCTCTTGCTTGCTGTGGGATAAGATGTTTTAGTGTGTGGGGGAGAGCTGAAAGACTGTTACCCCCTTCAGTTGGGATGGGGGCATAACCATGCCAATACTGGTTGGTAGCCACCACCCCACTATTTATTTTTTAATTCCCTGGCATCTAGTAGTCCCATTTGATGTGTGGATTGTGTTTAGTACACTCAGGACTTCCTTCAATTATGTTCCTCAGTCCAGTTAAAGAAAAGCTTCCTGTGTGGCTATCTGAGGTTATAATTGACAAAGAAATATTATGATAAGTGATGGGTCCTGATGGAGGCGCTACACTAACCACAGAATGTGCATTCTATGGTATATTTTATGGCCATAGAATTGCCTGTTGTCCCAGAATCTATCACAGAGGCCACACCTCTGTTATGTGGTGCATGAAATGGTAGATAATATGATGTTAAAAATAGTTGAATTGTTTCCTATTAAATGTGGATCCTATAGTTTGCATTTGCTTGGTGGGGAGGCTCCTGCAAGAACCGAGCTGTTCTGTTTATAGTTACTGTGTACTAGACTTATCAGAACAAGAATTTTTAGAATAAAAGATTACCCTCTATTCCACATAAAATAGGTCTATCTGTTTCCATTGAGGAAATGGGACTTCTTATCACACCAATTTGCACTGGTTGTGTAGTATCATCATTCAAAATAATCATTGCTGATTGCCTAGGGCCATCTTACACTTGCATTTTTTCCAAGTTGACAACCGGATCAGGCTGAATTATGTGGCCAAATGGAAGATAAGGTCAATTTAGTAATTTTGAAAAATTGAGCTAAAGGGCAAATTAACAGTAATTATGACCCCGTAGAAAATCTATGAGCACCTCAATTGATATGCAATCCAGGATAGACACCAATTCGGCTGATGATAAAACCACCAGCTTGTCAGTCAAAAGGTGGAAGGAGCACACATGATCCATCGTCTCAGCCACAGTTCCGGCCGAGGGAGCAGTGTTCTTTCCTGTGCCAGATGTTGAAGCTCCAGGAGCAACTAAATCCACAAAGGCGGCTCATAGAAATCATCCCCCAACAACTGTAATCCGATTACTCAAGTCTGGCAATGAACCCACATTGAGAACCTCATCAGATTTACTTCCATAGGAGGTACATGTTGTAAGGTAAGACCCAGCTCCAGTGCATTTTTAAATGGACACCATAAGCAGCGAATGACCGGCTGCACACAGTTAAGAACCGGTCGAAATGATGGTGACCAATTCCTGTCTAGTTCTTCCAAGAGTAATTCTCCGATATACTGCATCATACTTTCATGACACAGTTGGTCTGGTGGCAGCTCCATCATTTCTCTTTTTTCAGTTTGGTCAACCATTGTAAATCAAAAATAGCAAAAGCAAGATACTGCAAATGAATGGCAGTATTAGCAGGGATCCTCCCAAACACACACAAAAAAAGTGAGTGGATGGCTGAAGATATAACTCCGAACACAGTCTGCAAAGTGCTGACAAAACCAGAACCTAGAGCCTTAAAGTGTACAATCCCAGCGGTGTTAAACTTTTTAAATATAAGACTGACCAATTCACCTGAAATGTTTTGGGAAGTTGGTATTTCAAAGGGATTGTATCTCTGGGAACAACTTTGCCACTTGCAGTTCATAGGCTTCAAGGGCTGATGTGAGAGCCACATGTTTTTGAAACAAAAGAGCCTTCAGTCTGCTCAGCTTGTCACAATTTACATTATAAGTAGCAATTAGTGGCCACAAATCGCTACTTTTTACCTCATGCTTAGGAAGGAGAGATTCCTGCAACAAGTCACAATTTGAGATACTGAAATCACATAAGTGATACCTGTTCTCAGCCCACAGCATCATTGATCACTTAGCATTAAGTAACTCCCATTAGAAAGTAACTGAAACACTGGGCGAATCAAAGGGATGGGAATACCCTTCAGATAGCTAGCTAAAATTACCATGGATGTGTTGCATGCACTCTGCAAGGCCATCTGTTTACAAATCATATGATTACAGAAGTCTTATATTCGCAACTGCCAAGAAGAACCTCTTTCTCATCATTCAGGCATTTGTAATCAAAGTACAGCTCCTACACCTCATGAATGTAACTGTCTCGTAGATGTAGGCAGAGAGATCACTTTGTGTATTAACCACACTAATGATGGAATTTCAGCCACAGTAAAAGACCACTTTTCTAATTTTTTTATGTTAAGCATGAAGTAACTAGCGTCTTTATTAGCTATTATCTGTTGATTTCATGTCAGATGTGACAAATAACTCCTTAGTGTTAACATGCTTCCAAGACATACAGCCATTTTTCAGAACTTGTAATCTTCATCTCAATTGCATAATGGACACAAGTTCACTTTGCCCATGGCGTAAAAGTGGCAAGTCATTTTGAATAATGTTGGTTGCAGAAGACGCAATGTTATTTAATGTGTAGATGCGGGTGGGCAATGTTTTCTTACCATTATCGACAATGGCTAGTGCTTGCTCTAAATTCTCGTTATCTATTTGACTTAAACATGCAGCAGCTTCCATTTGCGAAAGCTTTTTATATTTCATTATATATTGCATATGAGAAACATATAAAGCATGGTTTTCTGGGACCTAGCAAGAAATCCTTTTTAAGTCTACATCGTCAGAAAGGAGACTAAGGTGTTCTTTTACAACTGATAAGGTAGATGTTTGTAACCATTGTTGATGGAGTTCACCCACGCTGTATATGACGATACCAGAGTGTTGTGTGATGACTTAAGGTGTGGCAGGTCTACTTGCTCTAAAACCTTGTGTAGAGTTAACAAAACATGCATGACAACCATTTGTGTTTGCTGGTCACAATAGCCACGTGTTGGGACCTGAAAGTGATGAATTAAAGGTACAATTCTGAGCCCAATTATTAAACTGTTTTCCGGTGACATTTAAAATCTTTCGCCAGTTATCAAAATTAGCTGGTGATGAAATAGTGTGCGGATTAATTTCTTATATTTTTGCTAACCCTAAGCAAGTTGTTTGTTGTATGGTGTCATTGAGAATATAATTTGTAATGGAATAAGGCAAGCCCTAAATAAAGCTTCTGTGCCTCGTTTTTGTCAATCTTTCGTTCCCCAAATACTCTTCAAGTCAGTCGATGTCATCCAATACTCATAGCCTTCTAAAGCCAACTAGGAAGCAAAGAAAACTGAATAGATCAATATTCTGATGGTTAGCAATATTTTCCTTGCTTTTGAAGAAGTTAATTTGAAGTAATATGACTCAGCATTTTAAACATAATGACCAGTAAATTAAGAAATCTTTTCTACATATGTTTCAGAACTCCCCACTTGTGGAGTTGAACAATATTCAAGGATGTTTTAACATGCCAGTCATCAGAAACAACCCCAGGTGTAATAATATAATTCATTAATACTTTAAAAGCATACAGAATTTGTATCATTGCTGTAGGGCCGAAGATATCAAATGTACTTTATCCCAAACAACTCCACCAGGAACTCTTCAGACTTAATGTGAGTATAAATAAGGCTTTAAAACCTCATCCACCAGTCCAGCAGCAGAGCGTTCAGGAAGATAGTGGCCATGAATCAGCAGAAAGAAAACCATGACAAAACCATTCCTTTTTTTTATTTGTTTTTTATTTTATAACATATACACTTCTTATCCAATGCAAATGTGCTACATAACAATAATTTCCTCATTATCTGCTCCCTCACCAACCCAATCAACTTTTTACCAAGCCACCCAAGAACATGAAAGAATAACACTTTTAGGTGCAAAAAAAGCATAGGCAGCATACCCACCTTTTTACATGGGAAACATGAACCCACCCTCCAGCTGTCTGAATCTATAGACAGCCATAATGCGTTACTCTGCCTGCCTGCATTGAAGAGCCCTCCCAAACCAACCCCCGCCCTAACACAAAGACCTAAAAAAAAAATAGTTAAACTTTTGAGAAGGCCATCAAAGAAGAACACATTAAAGAAGCCAACCAATGCCCAGCACTAAAATCAATATGAAAAATGGCCCCAGTCACTAATGAGCTATTGCTTAGTCTCACTGTCTTCCCAGGACTTAAGCTGCAGCTTGGCCTCCTTTTGTGAATAGCAAAATTGGGCATGACTATCCTTAAGGATCTTCAAGCAGCCAGGTCTGGCAAAAACACCTGGGTCCCCACTGCTTTAAGCGGATCCATCAACTGATATAGTTGCCACCACCTTTCTATTGTAGATTTACAAAAATCCGAGTGAACATAGAATGTTGATTAGTCTGCCGAGCGAGGGGAGGCAGGCCGAGCTTCATACAAAAATTGCCTGTCATAACAAAAAGTATTCTAAAATAAATCAACCTGGGGCATGGGTAAGAACTGTCTACCACGGAGTTACTCAGTTGTAAAGGGAGGCGCTGGGCCCTTTGTATTTGACAGTCAAAATCTCAGTCTGAAAGCTCCGGGAACGCCTTTCCAAATTGTTGGACAATAAATTGCCGAGGGTCCTCCCCCTCCGTCCCCTCCGGAATTCCAAAGTCTCTATAGTTGTTTTATCGTTAACTGTCTGGGCAGAAGCCGTAATTACATCTTCTGAATTAGACACTCTCTGCTGCAAATCCAAAACCGGTGTTGTAAGTGTGGAGATTTTGTAAGTGCACAGCTTCAGCCATCTGTTGTTGAAATGACTATCACTTCTTGCCTTGGTGCAATGCTGCTTAGCCTCTACTCTCTGAACCTGCATAAATTGCATATTAGTATCCAATGTTGGCTCAGTTACTAAAGGAGCCACAGTACAGGAGCCCCTGTGCTATAAGTTGGCTCATCCTACCCCAGCCCAGATGTACAGACTGCCAAATCAGGAGAAAACTGGACACAAGGAGAAGCCCCAGAAAAGACAGCCATGATCCGCAAAGAGTTCCCATTCACAAGACAGGCAGGTGAGGCTTTTTCAAGCTTAGGGGAGTTGGAATCTGGCTTAGGCTTAGCCCACTGCGGTAACGAGGAAGCAGAAGAAGCCCGTCTGGTAGGATTAGGAGTAAGCTTTTTGGACCTGACTCCCTTCATCCCACCAAGAGTCTTTAAAGCAGGAGTTTCCTTTGACAAAGCAGCTGTTGCCTGAGCAAATGAGAAAAATCATTAGACAAGTCAGCCATACTCCTGTTACAGTTAGTGTCACTAAGAGAAAGGCGCTTCCGTTCCTCCGTGTAATGTGGGTTAACTGCTAAAGGAGCTATGACCATAGTGTTGTGCAAATCCATACTTGCTCCCTCAGCCACCTCCGGAGCACAGACAGAGCTGTTTGGCATCCCCCTCCGATTATGGCAGGCTCAGTCCCACCCCGCCAACATCCTGATAGCGATTGGAAGCACACACACACACACCAAGGCCACCCATGGGGGTCAAGGAGCGGAGAGGCCACCAACCGTTTCCCGTATTCACCAGGCAGTCAGGGGGCTAGAGCAAGAAAAAGGCACATATACGCTGAGTCAGCCCACTGCAATCTTTTTCCCCCCAGTCGGTCGTATCCAAAACCAATCCAAAGAAGAAAGGCAAGAAGTGTCAGAAGTATCCATATATAGTATCATGGATGAACCAGATATTTATGTCTAAGTTGCTTTTGAAATAGGTGCTGTAGCTGATGCTGAAGAGTTTGAAGAAAAGTTGTCAGCGTCTGCAAAATACCCAAAAGCAGTCTGTAAAAAGTGGAGCCAGTGAAGGTGAAAGGGAACTAGTTTATATATCTAGAGGTGGTTCATCATAAATGATTACTTCCATTTGTATTTCATTGGAAATTGCAAATGATCAATTCTGAACATTTCTTGTCAATGACGTTGTGACAGAAATCAACAAAAGTTCATTTTCTGCCCTCCCCAACTTCGGGGGAATAATTTCAGCATTGCTTAGTGCTTGAAGAGGTAATTACTCGATGGTAGTGAGAGAAATATCACAACTACCTAGGACTCCTCGTGGTGTACTGTGCAAGATTGGCCACATGATGCAATTTGACATTGTCAATTGAAACTAAACAGTTGTCTTTAGAACCAGGCAATGGTGATAGAAATCTGGAGTTGAATCAACAGCAACAAGAATATATTTGTATGCACCATATGGCTGCAGAGGACCACAATAGTCCAGGTACACACACTGCTATGGTTTGCTGGAAATTAAAAAGGGTGTCTGTTGTGGGCGTTTTACAGTGGATCCTTTAATTTGTTGGCAAATTTCACAACTAAAGACATACTGCTTGGTCTTTTTGTATATACAAGCCCACCAATAGAGTTTCTGCAAAAGTGAGATGGTAGCTGCCATACCAACATGGACAGAGGCAACCCCTTCATGTGCTACTTTGATGAGATGTTGTGTGTGGTTTTGGATGGGGATCACAGGATCACCCACCCCTAGTATTGTAACAAAGGTGATGTTTTGGGCACTTAAGTTGTAGGAATCTTTTGTAGGATATGCTTTTGACAAGTGCTTGCCATCAGCCAAGGCTTTCACAGCAGCAAGTGTTTCATCATCCAGCCTCGTATGAGAACGAGTTATCGCAGCAACAAAAGCCGAAGCTACTGCATATTTGGCCGCTTTGTCAGCCAAAGTGTTTCCTACAATGTGTATCCCAACACAGTGACCCAATATATGTACTACATAAGCCCATGGCAGCTTATCTTTGAGGTCTGCCACTATCCCCCACAAGACAAGAAGTTGTGGTTTTATGGTGTTTCCTTTGGAATCTCGGAACCCATTGAGGCACCATTAGTGTAAGTGTTAATTAAAGGACTAGACACAACAGTACGACTCAACCACAGTCAAGGAAGAAAGTTCAGGATCTGTGTGTTCCAGTGCCAGGATCAAAGCTTTGAGCTCTGCAAGTTGTGCTCTGCAGTTCCCTAGGGTCCATGGTGGAATTTCACAAACAGCTGTGCAAGCCGCAGAGTATTGGTATTTGGTACCTGTTGCTTGTTGAGCTGAACCATTAGTGTAAATATTCTGTATTGATTGAGAGGCAAAATGTTGATACATACGGGGTATTCAAGTTCATACTGCAGAAATTCTTTGCGCTAGAGTTTTGGATAAAAATGTAATCAACATCAGTGGCAGTTGAGGAGGTAACCCGTTGTATCCAGCGTGGATGTAATGCTTTTTCGTTCGAGATTCTTGCTTTTGTGATGGCCTCAAGGGCTAGTATTGGGTTCACAATAATAATGTTTTTTGCCTTGGGCTAATGGTCTCTTCTTTATGACAGACATTTGGACAACAGTCAGTATTTTTTCTATTGATTGAAAGCGTTGTTCTGCGTTAGAGTACAGGTGTGATTTGTATGCAATGGGTACAGTGTCACCGTCATTAAATGTTACATAGGTGAACCCAATGACATCCGGAATGATCCGGATTACCAAATGTGTTTTGTTGTCACCTATGTGCAAATGTTTGCTTCAAGCATCTCGATTTGTGGTTTAATGAATTGTGCATATTTTAGAATGTAAGTTCTGCCAAAGTTAAAGAAATCAATCAACGGTTTATGGTATTTGGTGGTTGTAATTGCAAACATTTGGTAGTTGTAATTGCACACATCTTGGAATTGTGGTGCCAGGCTCTTCCCCTCATTTGATACTTTATATCCTAAAAATAGGGATCAATATCATACAATATTGATGTCACACAGGCAGAGAACAATCCTGGACGGGTCTTATATCCTCGAGGTAAACAATACCATCTCAGTTGAAACTAAGTGCAGAGAATGCGCTTAGATCATGGCTTCTGGGTGCTAGATTTTGGCAGAGAAAGCACTGAAAATATCCAAGGTTGTTTTGTATATTTTTCGCACTATGCTGTTCATTAGTGCTGTACTGTGTGAATTTTGTATAGCAAATGTGCGTGGCTGTTCAAATATCTGTAACCTAAGACTATTCTATATGAATGGTCCAGTTTAGCAGTGGAAGGTTATTCATAGGAGATGCACAGGGTTCATTTACTCCCTGGTGATGGTGTGAGGGAATTTCTCTATCTGATAACCTTATGATTGAGGTTGTATCTGTGGAGTGTATCTTATCGGAATAACATGCAGGGATGTGGAATTCCTATCGCCCCGGGACATCTTGTTTGGGGTCAAGGGCAACAAGTTTTTATGTTTACTTTGTCCTTGGGACAAGTAGGCCCAACCCTCTGCAGCACAAACCCTTTGGCTGCCTGTTTACAGAGAGTGGAACTTTCTGCAGTTGAGGTAATGTGTTTCCAAAAGATAATGCTGTTCGAACTTGTATTTATGGTTCATTATTTGAAAGCCTTGATTATTAGGGTGAGTGCTGTAAATAAATGTTTTAAGGTCACACTTCACTACTGACGTTGGTTCCAGTACAAAAAAAACAGCTGTGTATACACATGTTTGAAAACTTTTGTCTATGAGGCTAAGTATAATGCTCCCAGAATGCTCTCTGATTAGATGCAAATGAAGTGTAATTTAGTAAAATGTGTTCATGCATGCTAGTATTTCCCAAAAATATTTCTAATGGAAAATCAGTGTAACCATTTTCAACACGAATATGGGAAGCATGAAAATAAACAAACACTGACAAAGCCAACTGATCTGACATATTTTTATAAGTCTTTTAGTTTCATCAATGCGTGTCTTGTTTTGACATGGCTTTTGTAACACTTTATTGTTGTGGGAGCTACCAGGCCCTCAACATTGTAACAAACACTGCCAAAAAAAAAACACAATTTTTTTTTAACTCTAAAAGCACACGTTGCCACCAGTGGCATAACAAAGGCCCCGCAGCTGCTCTCCAGGGGGCACCTTTAGCACAGCACCTGCCCTGAGTGAGTCTGGAGAGGGGGCTCCTCCATCTTCTTTGCAAAGGGGCACGCTCCAGTTTCGTTACGTCACTGATTGCCACTGTAGTTCCTGACACTGAACAAAACTACTTTGTGTGCCAATATGCTCCTTGTGGAAGAGCAGAATGCAATCACTCACAGTAAAGCCAGCCAAAAGAGAGAGAAATAGAAGTTTTTATTAAACAAAATGTCTTTGTTAACACCAGACCTAATTAGGGACCAAGACCCACATGTAGGTAGCTTTTTGCATGTCACAAACAGCGACTTTCGCTGTTTGCGACGTGCAAAAAGCACATTGCGATGCACAAACCCAGTTTTGCGATTCAGTAACCTGGTTACCGAATCGCAAAACGGGTTTGCGAGTCGCAATTAGGAAGGGGTGTTCCCTTCCTAATTGCGACTCGCAGTGCAATGTAGGATTGTTTTGTGACCGCGGGCGCAAACCAATCGCAGTTTGCACCCATTTCAAATGGGTGCTAACACTTTCGCAAAAGGGAAGGGGTCCCCATGTGAATGTGAATTGCGGACCACTGCCTGCTCTGAAAAAATGAAACAAAAACGTTTCATTTTTCGTTTTTGTAATGCATCTCGTTTTCCTTTAAGAAAGCAGTCACAGACATGGTGGTCTGCTGTCTCCAGCAGGCCACCATCCCTGTGAGGGACGCTATTCGCAAGGGGGTCGCAAATTGCGACCCACCTCATGATTATTCACTAGGTGGGCATTTGCGAAGCCCTTGCGAATCACAGATGGTGTCAGGGACACCATCCTACATTTGGATTTGCGACTCGCAATTTGCAGGTCGCAAATCTGAACCTACCTACATGTGGCCCCAAATTCTTAAAGAAAGTCACAAAAGTGCACCCATGGTATATGTCGTACCCCTATAAAATATTTGTGAACTGTATTTTAGCATGGGTAAATACGCATGTGTAGATTTGCTCATGTGAAAATCTATTGAGCATCTGCAAGTTCATTTTCCCTCCGGCCACTTTCTTCCCAACCCTGGAAGAAGTTCTAATTCTGCCATTGTCAGGAGTAAATGTCCAACCTTTCTTATTATGGGAAAATATTAGAGAGAAGCTGGTGAAAATCTTTAAAACATGCAGGTTAGTAGGTTTGCAGACTCAAAGGCATTCCAGCCCTGGAACTATTGCTTACTGCGTCCTGCAGCCCCAGTATGCAGATCTGCAGAAAGGTGGCAAAATAAGGAAATTGCTACAGAAGGGATTGAAACTGCAAGTATTCAAGCCCTATTATGGTAGTAGCCCTGGCATAATCAGAGAGGCTATTATCAGAGCTCTTACATAATGAGATTGCTGCCATAATTTGTCGCCACACTACATGGCACAAAAGGGACAAGTAGATCTTTTTACAGGACAAGTAGATTTGAGAAGCAACCTGTTCCCTGGACAAGTAGATATTTTAATAAATTCCACACCCCTGAACATGGTAAGGGGAACCCCTATGGTACCACAAATGGTTGCGGGACAGCTGTGGAGCCTGCGTCAAAGCCCATTCTGTAGCGTAGGCTTCTTTTGCTGTGCCTTGAACAAGGACTGAGAAGAAAGGCAAAATGACATCTCCCCCCTGTGGAGTGTATGGACAAATTTAGGTGGCCAATCCTTTTCCGCCAATAGTTTGTCATAACTTAGGCTTTGGGTGCCAGAATACCGCCATTGCTGGCAGTATGTCTGGCTCCCTATTTTGACTTTCCGCTAGGCCAGCGGACGGTAACAGTGTTACCGTCCGCTGGCCCATTGGAAAAGGCACATCAAGAATTTGCGCCGGCTCGTAATAGTCGGTGGAAATGCTGATGTGTAGCAGGTGCAGTAGCACCCGTCGCGCATTTCACTGCCCGAAAATCGGGCAGTGAAATGCACAATGGGGCTATGCCTGGGGCCCCTGCACTGCCCATCCAAGCACATGGGCAGTGCAGGGGCACACCGAGTCCCCTTACCTCCAGCCTTTCCATGGCAGTGTCTACCGCCATGAACTGTCATGGGCAGGCTGGCGGTAATTGGAGTCTAAATCCCCGGATTACGACCGCCGGTCCTGGCGGTGTTACCGCAGCGGTACTTCCACGGTCAAAATGTGGTGTCCAGTACCACCAGCCTGTTGGCGGTACGAACGCCACCATAGACCGCCAGGGTTATAATGAGGTCCTTAGTGTTAATCTTCCCGAGAAGATCACTTTATTGGTGCGCTCCATGTCTCCCTCAATTAGAATTTTTAGTTTGTAAACCCTATCAGCTAGGAGAGATGTGCCTGTTAGCTGTGTTGACTTCAAGTACGTTGTTGGTTGCTGTTGCATCCAGAAGCTCTTGAAGATTCTGGCGAAATGCTCACGTACTATTCCTCATTGATGTTCTCAATGTGTGTGCCATGTTTCGCCGAAATTACCGCAACCTTTTTCTTTTTGAAATGGGTTTTTTGTTGGAGAAGTTTCTCTTCCTTTTTTGTGAATCTCTAAAGAACGTTGTCACTCCACTTTGGGTTTCACATACCTGTTTTGGTGGTCTGACAGCCCTCCTCTCTCACTTCATTTGTCAGGTGAGTCATGAAAGGAACGAGATGGGTGAGTATCAGTATACTGATGTCTGTCAGAAGTTTTAAAAGGTTCAGGATTTCCAATGTATCTTTTTTCTGAGGTCTCCGAATGCTGAGACTCTTTGCTTTGTTTCTGTTTATCTTTGATATTTTTCTGCTTATCCCAGCTTTTTTAGAACCCTCATGTGCTTGCTTGGTATTATCCTTACTGGATTTACCCTGTATTTGTGGTTTACCTAGTCTGGCTCGCAAACAATCTCGTCCTATACTGGTATAAGTCTCAGCAATAATCTTTGGCAGATCGCGTTCCTGATCTTTTGAAGGAACGTCTCAGTGCTGCTGGCATACTGATAATGCTATTGTTTCCCCTTTAATATTACTTAATATATTTGTCAAAAATGTCCATTAATTGCATCTCCAAATACAGGGCAGGGACCGCCCTGTACTCATCTTGAATTTGTTTTAACACTTCCGGAGGGTTCGCAAGTGTCTGTGTACCATGTGTGGGAGTGTAAATTACAGCAAATACTGTGCCACTGGTGGCACAGTTACCTACTAAGGGAACCATCCCCACGGGCAAGCATATTGTGAGAAATCTGTCTATCTTGGGGTCTCGTCTGAGGAAACACTGCTTCCAGCACGTTCACTTGTTCTGCTATCCAAAACAGAATTTCTTCATGCTTGTTCACATTTGATAGGAACCTTTCCCATTATTGAGAGCATGGTGGCTGGGTTTATCCCGGTTGTAGCAAAATGTGGTGCTGCAGGAGCAGCCGTTGCTGGTGCGGTATTTAAAGTCTGCATTACAAATTCAATCAAATGTCTATATATATATATATATGCCAAATGTTTGTATACGAGGTGTAAATCCGCTAATGGCATGTTTTGTACATTAGAATGTGATGGGGGTAAGACTTCTTAGTTTAGACCAACAGCACCACCAAGTGTGGGTGACTGAGCCATTCTTATGCCAACTGGAAGCCGTCAACTAGCTAGCAGCACCCCACCCAAACCTAGAAAGTAAAGGTGATTTCTAGCAGTCTAGAAACATGACACTCTGACTCCTCAGGAAAATTGTGGTGGACATATCATATTCCTTTCTCTGAGTTACACAAAGTCTCACACATGTTAAGGCAGAGAAAGAGATGCAGAGTAAGTTTCAATCTTTGAAGCAATTGCATCTGATGATAAAAAGCATGAGCTGTGATTATTAGGCAGATGAAACATAATACAGTGATGATTGTGACCATTAGAGTAAAATATATAAACAGTCCCACCATCCATATCTAATCATAAGAATTAGTGTTTCCTTCCAACACCCTAATGTCTAAACCTAAGAGCATAGCGGGTTGATAGCCCTTCTGCCAATCCCGGTCTCTGGGAAGTGCCCCAACCCCACACCAGAAAGGTGGGCAAGGATCGGCCTGTTATCTGCAGGCAGTCCAGCGGTTGGCTGGAACGACAAGGCCAGGATCAGTAAAGCTCTCAAAGAAATGGTATACACCCTCAAACGGCCATGGCTGGAATGCCCTCTACCCTCTTTAGGCCTATACAGTGTTTATATAACAAACCATGTTGTGTTCTAAGAACAGGCCTGCCATGATGATATGTCTATGGTTGAGAGTTGACTCTGTAACTGTTGGAGCAACAATACTAGGTAAACTTATCATGTACAGAACATGACTGTCTTGAGCTGGGGACAGAGTGAAATGCATGCAAAGGACTGATTAATGTGAAACACGAATAACTATACCTTCTAAGAAAGGCAGCTGATTAAAATATGAAAACAACCACGTTTAAAGTGCGCTGTGCTAAAATATAATAAAATGAATAAAACAATCAAAATGTTTATGTATGTGAAAGGACATAGGCTACCGGCCAAGAGCTAAAATAAGGGTGCCCAATCTAAGCACCCAAGGGAACCTATGACAATGGCACCAAGGTCAAATAGTTTTTCCTTTCTCCTCATGTTGGTTCTGTGTTTCCAGAGGATACTAATTATTTGAATCAGTTATCAAAGCATAGACAGTTGTGTCTGAGATTTGACACAGTTCTAAGGTCAAGATAAAGGAATATGCTGAAAAATCTATTGTGTCCCTGTAATGATATTTGTGTTTTGACCTCTGACTCCACGTTGCACTTAGCTTAGCTGTCCACCATCACATTAGCGGTCACCAGCTACAGACTCCATTATGTATTAATCTTAGCCTTAGCTTCATCGCCATGTTAAAAGCTGCAAGTAGTTTTCCGTGCTCAATATGTTGTGCAAAATGTTTTTACTCAAAGTGTCTTCGTGTTCTTTCTCATCAAGAGCTAAGGTATAACATGGGGGAGTTAGGCTGACAAGAATGTGCTAGGATGATGTTTATGGTACGGCAGGGAACGGTTTGGTTTTGGGAAGAGCACCTTGGAAACCTGCCAGTTCCAATGTGTTTCTTTCAAAACCGACCTGAAGTAGCCAGCGTTTTTTGGACAGCAACTTGTGGAGCGGGAGGGGTTTTCTAGAAATCTCTTCTCTGGCTTGTTTAAGGTATATAAGAGACCAAAGATTGACGGTGAAGTGATTCAGGGACCTCTGGCAGGCTCGGGACACTGATGCCTGTCATCCTTCCCTTGAGGGTAGATCTTCTTTCTCTTCACAGTCGATCTGGGGTCAACGACTTTGTGCTGACGGGAGAAAGATGAAGAAACTGTGCCCCATGGTGATGAACTTTTAATTCCTATTATCTGCTTTACATTGTGGATGTATATATATGTTCGATGGCATGTGTAGCTGCAGATACACATGCTATGCATAGGTCCTGCCATCTAGTGTTGGGCTCCGAGTGTTACAAGTTGTTTTTCTTCGAAGATGTCTTTTCGAGTCACGGGATCGAGTGACTCCTCCTCTTCGGCTCCATTGCGCATGGGCATCGACTCCATCTTAGATCGTTGTCCTTCCGCCATCGGGTTCGGACGTGTTTCTTTTCGCTCCGGGAGTTCGAGTCGGAAAAGTCATAAAAACTCTCTAATTCGTCAGTATTGTTTCGATCGCGTATAATCTCTTATCGACACTTCGGTACCGGCGGATCCAACTTCTTTACTCGTCCGTCGGGGCACCCGCGCCCAACTCGGGCCTGGTTGGGCCGACCGCGTGGAAGCCTCATGGACCGGACCCCATTTCGCTTTTGTCCTCGGTGCCACGCCAAGTTCCCATATACAGACCAACATCTCATCTGTAACCTTTGTCTATCTCCAGACCATCGAGAAGATACTTGCGAGGCCTGCAGATCCTTCCGCTCGAAGAAGACTCTACGAGACAGAAGAGCGTGAAGGTTGGAAATGGCGTTGAGAAGCACCAAACGTCTCAGCGTGGAGGAAGAGGAGATTATGTACACCGCAGTCTCCGTCTGAGGGTCCGATTCCGAGCAGGAGTTTGAGGAGGACAGACCGGACACGGCAGGACAGCACGTGAGTACGCCTGCCCCTGTCCAATCCAAGCCCAAACACAAGGCCTCTGGAACGCCACTGCCAGAAGGCCATGGTTCCGCCCACAAAAAGACTTACGGTGACCAAGCAAAAACTTTGGCACCGAGAAAGGCCATGCCACCGAAGCCTTCGGACTTGAACCGAAGCACAGGCTCTGTAAGGAAAAGCCTCCTTGGCATGGTTGCCCCCTGACTTTTTGCCTTTGCTGATGCTATGTTTACAATTGAAAGTGTGCTGAGGCCTGCTAACCAGGCCCCAGCACCAG
Organism: Pleurodeles waltl; assembly: GCF_031143425.1. Classification (NCBI taxonomy): domain Eukaryota; kingdom Metazoa; phylum Chordata; class Amphibia; order Caudata; family Salamandridae; genus Pleurodeles; species Pleurodeles waltl. The sequence goes on from NC_090445.1 coordinate 1,543,435,008, forward strand.
TGTTCTTTCCCTAACCTGTACTTTTGTATCCACAATTGGCAGACCCTGGCATCCAGATAAGTCCCTTGTAACTGGTACTTCTAGTACCAAGGGCCCTGATGCCAAGGAAGGTCTCGAAGGGCTGCAGCATGTCTTATGCCACCCTGGAGACCTCTCACTCAGCACAGACACACTGCTTGCCAGCTTGTGTGTGCTAGTGAGGACAAAACGAGTAAGTCGACATGGCACTCCCCTCAGGGTGCCATGCCAGCCTCTCACTGCCTATGCAGTATAGGTAAGACACCCCTCTAGCAGGCCTTACAGCCCTAAGGCAGGGTGCACTATACCATAGGTGAGGGTACCAGTGCATGAGCATGGTACCCCTACAGTGTCTAAACAAAACCTTAGACATTGTAAGTGCAGGGTAGCCATAAGAGTATATGGTCTGGGAGTTTGTCAAACACGAACTCCACAGCACCATAATGGCTACACTGAAAACTGGGAAGTTTGGTATCAAACTTCTCAGCACAATAAATGCACACTGATGCCAGTGTACATTTTATTGTAAAATACACCACAGAGGGCACCTTAGAGGTGCCCCCTGAAACTTAACCGACTGTCTGTGTAGGCTGACTAGTTCCAGCAGCCTGCCACACCAGAGACATGTTGCTGGCCCCATGGGGAGAGTGCCTTTGTCACTCTGAGGCCAGTAACAAAGCCTGCACTGGGTGGAGATGCTAACACCTCCCCCAGGCAGGAGCTGTGACACCTGGCGGTGAGCCTCAAAGGCTCACCCCTTTGTCACAGCCCAGCAGGGCACTCCAGCTTAGTGGAGTTGCCCGCCCCCTCCGGCCACGGCCCCCACTTTTGGCGGCAAGGCTGGAGGGAACAAAGAAAGCAACAAGGAGGAGTCACTGGCCAGTCAGGACAGCCCCTAAGGTGTCCTGAGCTGAAGTGACTCTAACTTTTAGAAATCCTCCATCTTGCAGATGGAGGATTCCCCCAATAGGGTTAGGATTGTGACCCCCTCCCCTTGGGAGGAGGCACAAAGAGGGTGTACCCACCCTCAGGGCTAGTAGCCATTGGCTACTAACCCCCCAGACCTAAACACGCCCTTAAATTTAGTATTTAAGGGCTACCCTGAACCCTAGAAAATTAGATTCCTGCAACTACAAGAAGAAGGACTGCCTAGCTGAAAACCCCTGCAGAGGAAGACCAGAAGACGACAACTGCCTTGGCTCCAGAAACTCACCGGCCTGTCTCCTGCCTTCCAAAGGGACCAGCGACCTCGACATCCTCTGAGGACTGCCCCCGCTTCGAAAAGACAAGAAACTCCCGAGGACAGCGGACCTGCTCCAAGAAAGGCTGCAACTTTGTTTCCAGCAGCTTTGAAAGAACCCTGCAAGCTCCCCGCAAGGAGCGTGAGACTTGCAACACTGCACCCGGCGACCCCGACTCGGCTGGTGGAGATCCAACACCTCAGGAGGGACCCCAGGACTACTCTAAGACTGTGAGTACAAAAACCTGTCCCCCCTGAGCCCCCACAGCGCCGCCTGCAGAGGGAATCCCGAGGCTTCCCCTGACCGCGACTCTTTGAATCCTAAGTCCCGACACCTGGGAGAGACCCTGCACCCGCAGCCCCCAGGACCTGAAGGACCGGACTTTCACTGGAGAAGTGACTCCCAGGGGTCCCTCTCCCTTGCCCAAGTGGAGGTTTCCCCGAGGAACCCCCCCCCTTGCCTGCCTGCAGCGCTGAAGAGATCCCGAGATCTCCCATTGACTTCCATTACAAACCCGACGCTTGTTTCTACACTGCACCCGGCCGCCCCCGCGCTGCTGAGGGTGAAATTTCTGTGTGGGCCTGTGTCCCCCCCGGTGCCCTACAAAACCCCCCTGGTCTGCCCTCCGAAGACGCGGGTACTTACCTGCAAGCAGACCGGAACCGGGGCACCCCCTTCTCTCCATTCTAGCCTATGCGTTTTGGGCACCACTTTGAACTCTGCACCTGACCGGCCCTGAGCTGCTGGTGTGGTGACTTTGGGGTTGCTCTGAACCCCCAACGGTGGGCTACCTTGGACCAAGAACTAAGCCCTGTAAGTGTCTTACTTACCTGGTTAACCTAACAAATACTTACCTCCCCTAGGAACTGTGAAAATTGCACTGTGTCCACTTTTAAAACAGCTATTTGTGAATAACTTGAAAAGTATACATGCAATTTTGATGATTTGAAGTTCCTAAAGTACTTACCTGCAATACCTTTCGAATGAGATATTACATGTAGAATTTGAACCTGTGGTTCTTAAAATAAACTAAGAAAAGATATTTTTCTATATAAAAACCTATTGGCTGGATTTGTCTCTGAGTGTGTGTACCTCATTTATTGTCTATGTGTATGTACAACAAATGCTTAACACTACTCCTTGGATAAGCCTACTGCTCGACCACACTACCACAAAATAGAGCATTAGTATTATCTATTTTTACCACTATTTTACCTCTAAGGGGAACCCTTGGACTCTGTGCATGCTATTCCTTACTTTGAAATAGCACATACAGAGCCAACTTCCTACATTGGTGGATCAGCGGTGGGGTACAAGACTTTGCATTTGCTGGACTACTCAGCCAATACCTGATCACACGACAAATTCCAAAATTGTCATTAGAAATTGATTTTTGCAATTTGAAAAGTTTTCTAAATTCTTAAAAGACCTGCTAGGGCCTTGTGTTAGATCCTGTTTAGCATTTCTTTTAGAGTTTAAAAGTTTGTAAAAGTTTGAATTAGATTCTAGAACCAGTTGTAGATTCTTAAAAAGTATTCCAACTTTTAGAAGCAAAATGTCTAGCACAGATGTGACTGTGGTGGAACTCGACACCACACCTTACCTCCATCTTAAGATGAGGGAGCTAAGGTCACTCTGTAAAATAAAGAAAATAACAATGGGCCCCAAACCTACCAAAATACAGCTCCAGGAGCTTTTGGCAGAGTTTGAAAAGGCCAACCCCTCTGAGGGTGGCAACTCAGAGGAAGAGGATAGTGACTTGGAGGAAAATTCCCCCCTACCAGTCCTATCTAGGGAGAACAGGGTCCCTCAAACCCTGACTCCAAAAATAATAGTCAGAGATGCTGGTTCCCTCACAGGAGAGACCAACACCTCTGAAATCACTGAGGATAACTCCAGTGAAGAGGACATCCAGTTAGCCAGGATGGCCAAAAGATTGGCTTTGGAAAGGCAGATCCTAGCCATAGAGAGGGAAAGACAAGAGATGGGCCTAGGACCCATCAATGGTGGCAGCAACATAAATAGGGTCAGAGATTCTCCTGACATGTTGAAAATCCCTAAAGGGATTGTAACTAAATATGAAGATGGTGATGACATCACCAAATGGTTCACAGCTTTTGAGAGGGCTTGTGTAACCAGAAAAGTGAACAGATCTCACTGGGGTGCTCTCCTTTGGGAAATGTTCACAGGAAAGTGTAGGGATAGACTCCTCACACTCTCTGGACAAGATGCAGAATCTTATGACCTCATGAAGGGTACCCTGATTGAGGGCTTTGGATTCTCCACTGAGGAGTATAGGATTAGATTCAGGGGGGCTCAAAAATCCTCGAGCCAGACCTGGGTTGACTTTGTAGACTACTCAGTAAAAACACTAGATGGTTGGATTCAAGGCAGTGGTGTACGTAATTATGATGGGCTGTACAATTTATTTGTGAAAGAACACCTGTTAAGTAATTGTTTCAATGATAAACTGCATCAGCATCTGGTAGACCTAGGACCAATTTCTCCCCAAGAATTGGGAAAGAAGGCGGACCATTGGGTCAAGACAAGGGTGTCCAAGACTTCAACAGGGGGTGACCAAAAGAAGGGGGTCACAAAGACTCCCCAGGGGAAGGGTGATGAGACAACCAAAACTAAAAATAGTAAAGAGTCTTCTACAGGCCCCCAAAAACCTGCACAGGAGGGTGGGCCCAGAGCCTCTTCACAAAACAATGGGTACAAGGGTAAAAACTTTGATCCCAAAAAGGCCTGGTGTCATAGCTGTAAACAGCATGGACACCAAACTGGAGACAAGGCCTGTCCCAAGAAAGGTTCCACTCCAAGCTCCCATCCAGGTAACACTGGTATGGCTAGTCTCCAAGTGGGATCAACAGTGTGCCCAGAGCAAATCAGGGTCCACACTGAAGCTACTCTAGTTTCTGAGGGTGGGGTGGATTTAGCCACACTAGCTGTCTGGCCGCCTAACATGCAAAAATACAGACAGCAACTCTTAATTAATGGGACTAGAATAGAGGGCCTGAGGGATACAGGTGCCAGTGTCACCATGGTGACAGAGAAACTGGTTTCCCCTGGCCAATACCTGACTGGAAAAACTTACACAGTCACCAACGCTGACAATCAGAGAAAAGTACATCCCATGGCAATGGTTACTTTAGAATGGGGAGGGGTCAATGGCCTGAAACAGGTGGTGGTCTCCTCAAATATCCCAGTGGACTGTCTGCTTGGAAATGACCTGGAGTCCTCAGCATGGGCTGAGGTAGAACTAAAAACCCATGCAGCAATACTGGGTATCCCTGAACTGGTGTGTGTGAAAACAAGAGCACAATGCAAGGCACAGGGTGAACAAGTAGAGCTGGAGTCTGGAAGAATGGCCCAGCCTACCAAGAGGAAAGGAAAGTCAGTTGGGAAACCAACTGCAACACAGCCAAAGAAAGGGAACCTCTCTTCTCAGGAAGAAGTTCTGCCCTCTGAGGGAACTGAGCCTTTGGAGCTTGAACCTTATCAGGTTGAGCTCTTAGGCCCAGGGGGACCCTCAAGGGAGGAGCTGTGTAAGGGACAAGAAACCTGTCCCTCTCTTGAAGGCCTTAGGCAGCAAGCTGCTGAAGAGTCCAAGGGCAAGAAAAATGGAACACATAGGGTCTATTGGGAAGGTGGACTCCTGTACACTGAGGCCAGAGACCCCAAACCTGGTGCCACTAGGAGAGTGGTAGTGCCTCAGCTGTTCAGAGAGTTCATCCTAACATTGGCCCATGACATTCCCCTTGCTGGACATTTGGGACAAACCAAGACGTGGGAGAGGCTAGTCAACCACTTCTACTGGCCCAATATGTCCAACATGGTTAAGGAGTTTTGCCTCTCCTGCCCCACCTGTCAAGCCAGTGGTAAGACAGGTGGGCATCCAAAGGCCCCCCTCATTCCACTTCCAGTGGTGGGGGTTCCCTTTGAAAGAGTGGGTGTGGACATAGTTGGTCCACTAGAACCTCCCACAGCCTCAGGAAATATGTATATCCTGGTAGTAGTGGATCATGCTACCAGGTATCCTGAAGCTATTCCCCTTAGGTCGACTACTGCCCCTGCAGTAGCCAAGGCCCTCATTGGTATTTTTACCAGAGTGGGTTTCCCTAAGGAGGTGGTGTCTGGCAGAGGTACCAACTTCATGTCAGCATACCTAAAACACATGTGGAATGAGTGTGGAGTGACTTATAAATTCACTACACCCTACCATCCACAAACTAATGGCTTAGTTGAGAGATTCAACAAGACATTAAAAGGCATGATCATGGGGCTCCCAGAAAAACTCAAAAGGAGATGGGATGTCCTCTTGCCATGTCTGCTTTTCGCTTACAGAGAGGTGCCACAGAAGGGAGTAGGATTCTCACCCTTTGAACTTCTGTTTGGTCATCCTGTAAGGGGACCACTTGCTCTTGTTAAAGAAGGCTGGGAGAGACCTCTCCATGAGCCTAAACAAGACATAGTGGACTATGTACTTGGCCTTCGCTCTAGAATGGCAGAGTACATGGAAAAGGCAACCAAAAACCTTGAGGCCAGCCAACAGCTCCAGAAGTTTTGGTATGACCAAAAGGCTGCACTGGTTGAGTTCCAACCAGGACAGAAAGTCTGGGTTCTGGAGCCTGTGGCTCCCAGGGCACTCCAGAACAAATGGAGTGGCCCTTACCCAGTGCTAGAAAGGAAGAGTCAGGTCACCTACCTGGTGGACCTGGGCACAAGCAGGAGCCCCAAGAGGGTGATCCATGTGAACCGCCTTAAGCTCTTCCATGACAGGGCTGATGTGAATCTGTTGATGGTAACAGATGAGGATCAGGAGGCAGAGAGTGAACCTCTCCCTGATCTTCTGTCATCAGACCCAAAAGATGGCACAGTAGATGGAGTGATCTACTCAGACACCCTCTCTGGCCAACAGCAAGCTGATTGTAGGAGAGTCCTACAACAGTTTCCTGAACTCTTCTCCTTAACCCCTGGTCAGACACACCTGTGTACCCATGATGTGGACACAGGAGACAGCATGCCTGTCAAGAACAAAATTTTTAGACAGTCTGACCACGTTAAGGAAAGCATCAAGGTGGAAGTCCACAAGATGCTGGAATTGGGAGTAATTGAGCGCTCTGACAGCCCCTGGGCTAGCCCAGTGGTCTTAGTCCCCAAACCTCACACCAAAGATGGAAAGAAAGAGATGAGGTTTTGTGTGGACTACAGAGGGCTCAATTCTGTCACCAAGACAGATGCTCATCCAATTCCTAGAGCTGATGAGCTCATAGATAAATTAGGTGCTGCCAAATTCTTAAGTACCTTTGACTTGACAGCAGGGTACTGGCAAATAAAAATGGCACCTGGAGCAAAAGAGAAAACAGCATTCTCCACACCTGATGGGCATTATCAGTTTACTGTTATGCCCTTTGGTTTAAAGAATGCCCCTGCCACCTTCCAAAGGTTGGTGAATCAAGTCCTTGCTGGCTTGGAGTCCTTTAGCACAGCTTATCTTGATGATATTGCTGTCTTTAGCTCCACCTGGCAGGATCACCTGGTCCACCTGAAGAAGGTTTTGAAGGCTCTGCAATCTGCAGGCCTCTCTATCAAGGCATCCAAATGCCAGATAGGGCAGGGAACTGTGGTTTACTTGGGCCACCTTGTAGGTGGAGGCCAAGTTCAGCCACTCCAACCCAAGATCCAGACTATTCTGGACTGGGTAGCTCCAAAAACCCAGACTCAAGTCAGGGCATTCCTTGGCTTGACTGGGTATTACAGGAGGTTTGTGAAGGGATATGGATCCATTGTGACAGCCCTCACTGAACTCACCTCCAAGAAAATGCCCAAGAAAGTGAACTGGACTGTGGAATGCCAACAGGCCTTTGACACCCTGAAACAAGCAATGTGCTCAGCACCAGTTCTAAAAGCTCCAGATTATTCTAAGCAGTTCATTGTGCAGACAGATGCCTCTGAACATGGGATAGGGGCAGTTTTGTCCCAAACAAATGATGATGGCCTTGACCAGCCTGTTGCTTTCATTAGCAGGAGGTTACTCCCCAGGGAGCAGCGTTGGAGTGCCATTGAGAGGGAGGCCTTTGCTGTGGTTTGGTCCCTGAAGAAGCTGAGACCATACCTCTTTGGGACTCACTTCCTAGTTCAAACTGACCACAGACCTCTCAAATGGCTGATGCAAATGAAAGGTGAAAATCCTAAACTGTTGAGGTGGTCCATCTCCCTACAGGGAATGGACTTTATAGTGGAACACAGACCTGGGACTGCCCATGCCAATGCAGATGGCCTTTCCAGGTTCTTCCACTTAGAAAATGAAGACTCTCTTGGGAAAGGTTAGTCTCATCCTCTTTCGTTTGGGGGGGGGGTTGTGTAAGGAAATGCCTCCTTGGCATGGTTGCCCCCTGACTTTTTGCCTTTGCTGATGCTATGTTTACAATTGAAAGTGTGCTGAGGCCTGCTAACCAGGCCCCAGCACCAGTGTTCTTTCCCTAACCTGTACTTTTGTATCCACAATTGGCAGACCCTGGCATCCAGATAAGTCCCTTGTAACTGGTACTTCTAGTACCAAGGGCCCTGATGCCAAGGAAGGTCTCTAAGGGCTGCAGCATGTCTTATGCCACCCTGGAGACCTCTCACTCAGCACAGACACCCTGCTTGCCAGCTTGTGTGTGCTAGTGAGGACAAAACGAGTAAGTCGACATGGCACTCCCCTCAGGGTGCCATGCCAGCCTCTCACTGCCTATGCAGTATAGGTAAGACACCCCTCTAGCAGGCCTTACAGCCCTAAGGCAGGGTGCACTATACCATAGGTGAGGGTACCAGTGCATGAGCATGGTACCCCTACAGTGTCTAAACAAAACCTTAGACATTGTAAGTGCAGGGTAGCCATAAGAGTATATGGTCTGGGAGTTTGTCAAACACGAACTCCACAGCACCATAATGGCTACACTGAAAACTGGGAAGTTTGGTATCAAACTTCTCAGCACAATAAATGCACACTGATGCCAGTGTACATTTTATTGTAAAATACACCACAGAGGGCACCTTAGAGGTGCCCCCTGAAACTTAACCGACTGTCTGTGTAGGCTGACTAGTTCCAGCAGCCTGCCACACCAGAGACATGTTGCTGGCCCCATGGGGAGAGTGCCTTTGTCACTCTGAGGCCAGTAACAAAGCCTGCACTGGGTGGAGATGCTAACACCTCCCCCAGGCAGGAGCTGTGACACCTGGCGGTGAGCCTCAAAGGCTCACCCCTTTGTCACAGCCCAGCAGGGCACTCCAGCTTAGTGGAGTTGCCCGCCCCCTCCGGCCACGGCCCCCACTTTTGGCGGCAAGGCTGGAGGGAACAAAGAAAGCAACAAGGAGGAGTCACTGGCCAGTCAGGACAGCCCCTAAGGTGTCCTGAGCTGAGGTGACTCTAACTTTTAGAAATCCTCCATCTTGCAGATGGAGGATTCCCCCAATAGGGTTAGGATTGTGACCCCCTCCCCTTGGGAGGAGGCACAAAGAGGGTGTACCCACCCTCAGGGCTAGTAGCCATTGGCTACTAACCCCCCAGACCTAAACACGCCCTTAAATTTAGTATTTAAGGGCTACCCTGAACCCTAGAAAATTAGATTCCTGCAACTACAAGAAGAAGGACTGCCTAGCTGAAAACCCCTGCAGAGGAAGACCAGAAGACGACAACTGCCTTGGCTCCAGAAACTCACCGGCCTGTCTCCTGCCTTCCAAAGATCCTGCTCCAGCGACGCCTTCCAAAGGGACCAGCGACCTCGACATCCTCTGAGGACTGCCCCCGCTTCGAAAAGACAAGAAACTCCCGAGGACAGCGGACCTGCTCCAAGAAAGGCTGCAACTTTGTTTCCAGCAGCTTTGAAAGAACCCTGCAAGCTCCCCGCAAGGAGCGTGAGACTTGCAACACTGCACCCGGCGACCCCGACTCGGCTGGTGGAGATCCAACACCTCAGGAGGGACCCCAGGACTACTCTAAGACTGTGAGTACAAAAACCTGTCCCCCCTGAGCCCCCACAGCGCCGCCTGCAGAGGGAATCCCGAGGCTTCCCCTGACCGCGACTCTTTGAATCCTAAGTCCCGACACCTGGGAGAGACCCTGCACCCGCAGCCCCCAGGACCTGAAGGACCGGACTTTCACTGGAGAAGTGACCCCCAGGGGTCCCTCTCCCTTGCCCAAGTGGAGGTTTCCCCGAGGAACCCCCCCCTTGCCTGCCTGCAGCGCTGAAGAGATCCCGAGATCTCCCATTGACTTCCATTACAAACCCGACGCTTGTTTCTACACTGCACCCGGCCGCCCCCGCGCTGCTGAGGGTGAAATTTCTGTGTGGGCTTGTGTCCCCCCCGGTGCCCTACAAAACCCCCCTGGTCTGCCCTCCGAAGACGCGGGTACTTACCTGCAAGCAGACCGGAACCGGGGCACCCCCTTCTCTCCATTCTAGCCTATGCGTTTTGGGCACCACTTTGAACTCTGCACCTGACCGGCCCTGAGCTGGTGGTGTGGTGACTTTGGGGTTGCTCTGAACCCCCAACGGTGGGCTACCTTGGACCAAGAACTAAGCCCTGTAAGTGTCTTACTTACCTGGTTAACCTAACAAATACTTACCTCCCCTAGGAACTGTGAAAATTGCACTAAGTGTCCACTTTTAAAACAGCTATTTGTGAATAACTTGAAAAGTATACATGCAATTTTGATGATTCGAAGTTCCTAAAGTACTTACCTGCAATACCTTTCGAATGAGATATTACATGTAGAATTTGAACCTGTGGTTCTTAAAATAAACTAAGAAAAGATATTTTTCTATATAAAAACCTATTGGCTGGATTTGTCTCTGAGTGTGTGTACCTCATTTATTGTCTATGTGTATGTACAACAAATGCTTAACACTACTCCTTGGATAAGCCTACTGCTCGACCACACTACCACAAAATAGAGCATTAGTATTATCTATTTTTACCACTATTTTACCTCTAAGGGGAACCCTTGGACTCTGTGCATGCTATTCCTTACTTTGAAATAGCACATACAGAGCCAACTTCCTACAGGCTCCGAAACAGGCAAACACCGACCCATTGAGTTGAAGCCTCGAAAGTCCCTTTCGGAGCCGAGGACAACGTCCACTCCCGGCCTTTCGATCCCGAGAAAACCGGCTTCGGAGCTGAAAAGACCCATCTACACAGAGGAGCATGGACTTTCAAAACAACTTAAAGAAAGCCATAGATTTTCGGAGGAACTCACACAAATGGAGGAAATTGATGAAAGGCAGGCCAGAATTCATATTCATAAAGACACTGGCAAGATTCTAACTGCACCTCCTCTGAAGACTAAGAGGAAGCTAGCCTTTCAAGGACAATTGGACACTGATCAGCCACCAGCTAAAGTGCCAAGGCCTAAGCTAAAAACTCTGCTGCCACAATTTTCACCTCATCAGTCTCCTCCTCATTCTCCTCACGGTCGCTCCACCTACTATTCCTGCACCTGCAGTCTCCAGTACACTCTGCAGATTCAAAACACAACAATGTCGACCCATGGGATCTCTACGATCCAGATCCAAGTTCCAATAATAGCCCAGACTGCTATCCTTCCAAACCATCACCACCAGAAGATAGCACTGCATACACTCAGGTTCTGGCTATGGCGGCATCATACCACAACATAGCCATGCACACAGAGCCTTTTGAGGATGATTTTCTCTTTAATATATTATCCTCCACTCACACTACTTACCAGTCCCTTCCCACGCTGCCAGGCATGTTGAAACACACACATCAAATTTTTCAAGAGCCAGTCAAAGCCAGGATCATCACTCCCAGAGTGGAGAAAAAATATAAACCACCTCCCTCTGACCTGGCATTCATTACCCAACAACTACCTCCTGATTCTGTAGTTGTCAGTGCGGCAAGGAAAAGGGCCAACTCCCAGTCATCTGGTGATGCACCACCACCATACAAAGAGAGCAGGAAATTCGATGCTGCTGGCAAAAGAGTAGCATCGCAAGCAACTAATCAATGGAGAATAGCCAACTCCCAAGCACTACTGGCTAGGTATGATAGGGCCCACTGGAACGAGATGAAAGATATCATCCAGCATCTCCCCAATGATCAACAAAAGAGGGCACAGCACATAGTCGAGGAAGGGCAGGCTATTACTAACAACCAGATTAGGTCAGCTCTAGACTCAGCAGACACAGCAGCTAGGACAATCAATACTGCTATTACCATTCGGAGACACGCATGGCTTCGGTCGTCAGGGTTTAAACCAGAAATCCATCAGGCTGTCCTTCACATGCCATTCAATGAGAAACAGCTTTTTGGCCCTGAAGTTGATACAGCCATTGAAAAAATGAGAAAGACTCAGACACCGCTAAAGCCATGGGTGCTCTGTACTCTACACAATACAGAGGTTCATTTCGAAAGCCTCAATACAGGGGTGGTTTTAGAGCACAAACATCTGAGGCATCCACCTCACAATCCAAACCATCTTACCAGCCTCAGTACCAACGAGGTGGGTTTAGAGGAACTTTTAAAAGCCAATTCCCCAGAGGTAGGGAAAAATATCAGCCAACAAAACAAACCTCACACACAAAACAGTGACTCGCTCCACATCTTCCCTCATCACACTTCACCTGTGGGAGGAAGACTGCAAACGTTCCACAAAAATTGGTTACCCCTTACAACAGACAATTGGGTATTATCCATTATCCGCAATGGTTACTGCATAGAATTGGCACAAATTCCTCCAGATATACCTCCAAAACCACACAAACTCTCCTCCCAACACATCTCTATGTTGCAAGAAGAAGTACAGTCACTATTACTCAAACAAGCCATAGAGCTTGTACTACAACATCAAATAGGAACAGGGGTTTACTCCCTGTACTTCCTTATTCCCCAAAAAGATGGAACCTTGAGACCAATACTAGATCTCAGAACTCTCAATCTTTACATTCTATCAGAACACTTTCACATGGTAACACTACAGGATGTAGTCCCACTGCTACAACAATAAGATTTCATGGCAACATTAGACCTCAAGGATGCGTATTTTCACATACCCATCCATCCAGTGCACAGAAAATATCTCAGGTTTGTAATACAAGGAAAACATTACCAGTTCAAAGTGTTACCCTTCGGGATAACAACAGCTCCCAGTGTATTTACAAAATGCCTTGCCGTAGTTGCAGCCTACCGAAGAATGTCTTTCCATATCTCGACGACTGGCTAATAAAATGCAACAGTCATACACAGTGTCAAAACCATACACATTATTGTAGGAAAGTACCATCTTGCCTGGCATGTTACCCCCATATTTCACAGCCATTTACCACTGCACTTACGTAACTTATAAGTCACCTATATGTCTAACCTTCACCTAGTGAAGGTTGGGTGCAAAGTTACTTAGCGTGTGGGCACCCTGGCACTAGCCAAGGTGCCAAGGCGCCCCCACATCGTTCAGGGCAAATTCCCCGGACTTTTGTGAGTGCGGGGACACCATTACACGCGTGCACTGCACATAGGTCACTACCTATGTACAGCGTCACAATGGTAACTCCGAACATGGCCATGTAACATGTCTAAGATCATGGAATTGTCACCCCAATGCCATTCTGGCATTGTAGGGACAATTCCATGATCCCCCGGGTCTCTAGCATAGTACCCGGGTACTGCTAAACTGCCTTTCCGAGGTCTCCACTGCAGCTGCGGCTTCTGCCAACCCCTCAGACAGGTTTCTGCCTTCCTGGGGTCCAGGCAGCCCTGGCGTAGGAAGGCAGAACAAAGGACTTCCTATGAGAGAGGGTGTAACACCCTCTCCCTTTGGAAATAGGTGTCAGGGCTGGGGAGGAGTAGCCTCCCCCAGCCTCTGGAAATGCTTTGATGGGCACAGATGGTGCCCATCTCTGCATAAGCCAGTCTACACCGGTTTAGGGATCCCCCAGCCCTGCTCTGGCGCGAAACTGGACAAAGGAGAGGGGAGTGACCACTCCCCTGACCTGCACCTCCCAGGGGAGGTGCCCAGAGCTCCTCCAGTGTGTCCCAGACCTCTGCCATCTTGGAAACAGAGGTGTTTGTGGCACTCTGGACTGCTCTGAGTGGCCAGTGCCAGCAGGTGACATCAGAGGCTCCTTCTGATAGGCTCTTACCTCTCTTGGTAGCCAATCCTCCTTCCTTAGTAGCCAAACCTCCTTTTCTGGCTATTTAGGGTCTCTGCTTTGGGGAATTCTTCAGATAACGAATGCAAGAGCTCATCAGAGTTCCTCTGCATCTCCCTCTTCACCTTCTACCAAAGGATCGACCGCTGACTGCTCAGGACGCCTGCAAAAACCGCAACAAAGTAGCAAGACGACTACTAGCAATCTTGTATCGCTTCATCCTGCCGGCTTTCTCGACTGTTTCCAGGTGGTGCATGCTCTGGGGGTAGCCTACCTCCTCTCTGCACCAGGAGCTCTGAAGAAGTCTCCTGTGGGTCGACGGAATCTTCCCCCTGCAACCGCAGGCACCAAAAGACTGCATCACTGGTCCTCTGGGTCCCCTCTCAGCACGACGAGCGTGGTCCCTGGAACTCAGCAACTCTTCCCAAGTGACTCCCACAGTCCAGTGACTTTTCAGTCCACGTTTGGTGGAGGTAAGTCCTTGCCTCCCCACGCTAGACTGCATTGCTGGGTACTGCGTGATTTGCAGCTGCTCCGGCTCCTGTGCACTCTTCCAGGATTTCCTTTGTGCACAGCCAAGCCTGAGTCCCCCGGCACTCTAACCTGCAGTGCACAACCTTCTGAGTTGTCCTCTGGCATCGTGGGACTCCCTTTTGTGATTTTGCGTGGACTCCGGTTCACTCTTCTTCCAATTGCCTGTTCAGGTACTTCTGTGGGTGCTGTCTGCTTCTGTGAGGGCTCCCTGAGTTGCTGGGCACCCCGTCTGTCTCCTCCTCCAGGTGGTGATATCCTGGTCCCTCCTGGGGCACAGCAGCACCCAAAAACCCCTACCGCGACCCTTCCAGCTAGCAAGGCTTGTTTGCGGTCTTTCTGCGTGGGAACACCTCTGCAAACTTCATCGCGATGTGGGACATCCGTCTTCCAAAGGAGAAGTCCCTAGCTCTCTTCTTTCTGGCAGAACTCCAAGCTTCTTCCATCCGGTGACAGCTTCCTTGCACCCTCAGCTGGCATTTCCTGGGCTCCAGCCCACTCTCGACATTGTCGCGACTATTGGACTTGGTCCCCTTGTCTTACAGGTACTCAGGTCCGGAAATCCACTGTTGTTGCATTGCTGGTGTTTGTTCTTCCTGCAGAATCCCCCTATCACGACTTCTGTGCTCTCTGGGGGTAGTAGGTGCAGTTTACACCTACCTTTCAGGGTCTTGGGGTGGGCTATTTTTCTAACCCTCACTGTTTTCTTACAGTCCCAGTGACCCTCTACAAGCTCACATAGGTTTGGGGTCCATTCGTGGTTCGCATTCAACTTTTGGAGTATATGGTTTGTGTTGCCCCTATACCTATGTACTCATATTGCAATCTACTGTAATTTTACACTGCTTGCAGTTGCTAAAGATGTTACACTTGTGTTTCCTCCTCGTGTGCCAGAGTGATGCCATGTGTTTCAATGAAGGGTGTACACAAGCCTTATAAATTGCCTTTTCCAAAATGGTAGTCTGTGCTTGTCTTTTTAGCACTTTGGGAGAAAAACAGTCTGAGTGAAGAGAGCAGTTCCATGTGGACAGGGAGAGCCATTCACTAGTCACCCTCACAAACGTTGGATACAAATAAAAATATCAATGGACTGTACCATTAACTGACCCCAGCCATTAAATTGTCAATATGAAAGAAAGTACCAGTTTGTGTGGACCTAAACTCCAGTAGAGTCAAATACTCTTAAGGTGAGCAACAAAATTATATAGATTACTTAATGTTTGAGTTGCCAGTATAGATAACATAGTGCTTCCATGGCAGCACTAAACAAAGTTGGCAGAAACATTCACCTCTGCAGCTAGGAAGAGTTTGTTGAGAGACAGCAGTCAGCCTCTGCAACTTCCTTGATGTTTGGATTTGTCCATCACCTCTCTGGTGTATTTGCCTGTCTTGAAATAAGTTCTTATTAGATAAGCACTTCACTGTACAGCAGAATGCAATCTCCAGCCAGTTCCTAGCCTTTAGGTAGATGGACCTGCCACACATACTTCTAAGTGTTCTCTAGTGTCATTAAAGATCGGACCATAACATCTTTGCATTGGCCGTGACATCTTTGGCCATAGCATCTTTGCATCGTTATAACACTGGGCAATTATATGTCGTGCTCTGTGCTTGCCTGTCCTCACAAGCCAACACCAGGAAAAGGAACATGTAAGCAAGTAACTTGTTTTTTTCGTGGTAAATTCCTGAGTATTACCAGTGTCAAGTTTCTTTCATGGGAAATACATTGTCTTCAATACATGTTTAATTTTTATCCTCACAGTCCTAAATACCGATTCTTATTGGTCCATAAAAACAGAATTGATCCTTTAGGTGTCAGTAGTGTTTTTTAATATGCATATTTATTTCCAACATTCAACAACAAGGGAGAATGGAAAACAGAATCAATTAAAATATGTTGCTCATTTCTTCAAATAAACCATCACATCACGGTAAAATAAAGCATTCCTCAACTCTTTTCCAGACCCAGTATCCCAACAGAAATCAATCGTGCTTACAGCTACCTCATCTCCCTCTCAACAGATGACCACACAAATCTGTGGGGCAACACTAAATGAATCAGAGGCACATTTCAAAACACCTCCGTCAGGATGTCTGATACATATAAAATCAGGTCCACTGTGGTGCTGATGATAGCACAAACAAAGTAATGGATGAAACAAGATGCATTAGAGTGATTTTATTCGGCGCGGATAAAGAACTCAACCAATAACGCTTACAGGAGACTCAGGACAGTCTTACCTGTTCTGTACATCCTTCAAAATAGCTCATTCTCCAGTAGACCACTTGCAAATATTTTGAATACAAAGAACACTGGAACAAAGCTGGACCTCTCGGGACATGAAAATTCGGAAGTTCCCAAAAAATTAGACATAGCAACCTGAGATGATGTTTTATCTTATTTTGTAGGGATGTATTCCTAATAAACAGATCCCAGGTGAATAAAGTGGTTGTATCCCCATAAGGTCTATCAGCAGATCAGTACCAGCTTCCCAAAATGTCTTTAATCATAAACAGTCCAGGACCATATTAATAAAGTCCATCTCAGGCAGCAGTCTGGTATAACAACTTTGTGCGGGCTGAAGTAAAATGGAAGTAATGTAACTGAGTGTATGTGAGTCGCACACAATGGGCTGCTCGGTTTATAAAACAAAGTAGTATGCCAGTCAGATTCTTGGATTTTACTATGAAAGCTCCGTACCTCTTTGTTTTGCTGTGAACATAGTCCTTTCTTTGGTAACTTTTTACCTCTTACCCTTGAGATAATTATATTTATTTTTTCAATGCCTTTTATTAATTAATTATTGACCTATCGACTGATGTATGAGTAGATATTTGTTACAAATTCTTTTTTTTTTTTAGTCTGCAATAATGTTCAGTTAAGCATTCTGTGACGTCAGTCTTCGACACCAGTGTCCAAGGTTGCACGTGAATAGTTATCCATTGCATGCCTATTTTAATATGCAATTTGATTTTTATTGTGTGGTTTCCCCATGATGAGTAACATAATGATTTGCAGGCATGGCATGATTTAAAACTATTGTTTGAGAATACACGATCACAGTGAATTGTGGATTTTCAAAACAACATTGCTAAACTTGTACCACATATTAATAAGTTAGGTTGTAGGAAGAGAATACTAATGGGGAGTAAAATCCTTGCCAACTTAGTCTTTAAGGATTATCCCTATGACATCCCTGGTGACGGAACACAGTTTTACATTTGGGCATTCAGATGTACCAAAGACAATGGCAACAGGCAACAGGTTCGTAGCAGGCCCCGGTACGGGATGATTTGTTTAGCACTAGGCCTGTATTCAGTGTGTTCACCAGCCAGAAGGGTACTATGATGACAAAAAATGCTGCGGAAAAAGGAAAAACATGTATTAGAAGTTAGAAATGTCTTGATCAGAGAATGTTACATGAATACTGTATTTGACAAGGGGAAATTAAATCATCTGCCTCCTGCAATATAGCAGTCAACCAAGGACTAGCCATTTTAATTTTGTGAGCTCTGAAATGACTCAAGGTACTTCTTAACTCATTTTTCTTCGCTTTCTTAAAAGAGAAGTTGAAGAGTGTAAGATCTAGTGATTACCATTAGATTCTCGTTACAGACCTTAGGGAAGTGCACTGTGGGGCTAGTACGGGAACTTGTCCCCAGTGAGGGCTTACGTTTACAGTTATATCAATCCTGTACATCTGCATGAGTCAAACAGAGTAAAAGCTCAAGCAATGTTTGAAAGACACAGGACAACAACAGTAGCAAAGAGTAAAACTTGAGACCTTGAATAGTATGGTATGACTCTGGTAACACCTTCCAAAATGATGTTTAGTGCACTTTAAAGCATTTTGGGCAAATTGTTTCTTTTAAAACACATTGGGCCAGTCCCATTGGTCAGAATGTTGATAGGATTTAACAAACAAATAGCTGTACCATTACAAAAGGACAAATTTAAGGGTTAAGGGTGATTTCTAAAACACATTGGGAGAGAAACATGGGTCAGGACTTGCTAGGATAAAAAAAAACACTTTAGGAGAAAGTGGGGTTTCTCCAAAAGTAATTCCAGGCACAATTAAGGATTTACAAGAACATTAAGGCCCACATTCAGAGTATGGTAGAGTGTTGCTCTACCCGCAATTATAGGTGTTAAAATACTAAACACACCTGTACTGGATGTGGATCTATACCAGGTAAACCAGTGATTGGCATTGGGGGCAAGAGCTGCAGAAAGATAAATAGCTCTGCCTCTATCTACTGTGGGGGTGCAGAAACACTCAGCTCAACCAGGCAACAGCCTCCCTGTGGTTGCTGGAGAAGTCTGAAATGGTAATCAGTCTGGTCCCTGCATTGCTCACAGTCCAGTGCTGTTCCAAAAAATGTTTTTTTTTTTTTTGGGCCCTTCATACACGAGTGGAGAGAGAGGGGGGGGGGATCTACCTGGCCATGTCCTCCCTAAGTAAACATCTGCAAACATAGATGGCTAGGTAAGAACTGTCATTTGGTAAGATTTTGGACTAATTGCCTTACCCACAACATATCGTCCCATGCTTCATCACTGGCGAATATCCACACCACAGTAGGTAAATACCACAATGGAGGGCTCAACCATTTCTGGGAGTTCTTAGATAAATTGGAACTGGGTTATAGTGGGGATCCAGAAAAAAATATTTTGGAGTATACTCCAGTAGAATGGCTTTTATTATTGAGTTGCCTATATATGGTTTAAAAATAAAGGTACTGGTATACCATTAGAAATTATGACTCATCCACACCTGCCATAGACTTTACACTTAAGTATTACTATGCTTTTCATAGTGCCAACGGTGCACTGAGAGTGTGCTATTGGTAGTGCAAGCTTGCTCTCTTGTTCTTGCATGTTTATTCCGAGGATGCTGTTTTAAATTTGTTTTTGTGTTTTTTCCTCTTTGGTTGTAGCAAACTCAGA
Organism: Pleurodeles waltl; assembly: GCF_031143425.1. Taxonomy (NCBI): domain Eukaryota; kingdom Metazoa; phylum Chordata; class Amphibia; order Caudata; family Salamandridae; genus Pleurodeles; species Pleurodeles waltl. Next base: position 1,543,453,904 of record NC_090445.1, read on the forward strand.
CTTATACTAATATTTCTGGAGAGTGCTAGCGATGATTAAGTATAAGCATCTGTGACCCCCAGGCTAGCTGGTAGGCTACCTCTCAACAGCCACTGTAACATGAAGTCTAACACCTTGGGTCCCTCATACTAGTACCACTCCAGTGGACTAGTGCCTACACTTTGCATAACAGTGACAGTGAGAATTAATGGCACATTGTTGGGGGTACTTGACCCTGGTGTAAAGCTGGTCCTGACATTATGGTGGTGATTTTTGGCACATGGTGTTATGAGCACACCCTGGATGGTAATTCCTAGCTCATAGTGGACATCCACAGAGTGATGGTACGCAGAGGATCCTTGCAAAATTGTGGTAATTCTTGACATATTGTAGACATTGATGGCATGAGATGATGCTACATGGTCAGGCAAGGCAGAATCGTTCCATGCACAGCCAGTAGTATTTCACTGCACTTGGTGAAAATGATTAACTCATGTTGGTCAGCAAGCATGTATTTACCAAAAAATGAAAAGCTTGTATTTGAGGACCAAAATTGTATGTTTTTGGACCATTACAATGATGACTATTTTTTCTGGGGAAGTAGAGTGAGCTTGAAGTGGTAGCCTTGAACACTGCATCACTTTCAAGTTTCAAGGCACACTATTGGCAATTGAACATCCAAAAGGTGATGGAACGAATGCTTGCAAATAGTCCAACCATGGGCAATCCCTCAGGGTAGCATTCCAACCCACCGCTTTTGACCCACTGTGCCAAAAGACAGAGGCCCATCTAATGCAAATCAGTTCTCAACCTGATACGCATGTGATTTGTGTACAGTTGCCTCCTTCAAAAATGTTTGGGCCAGGCATGCACTTTTATTTTTGCTTTACAAATTAGAGGTGATAAATTGGGAACATTCAGCCAGAATCTATGAAAAATTTGTATTGTGAAAGTTCAGCTACTTTGTTTCACACCTAGCTGTGTCCGGCTAGTTATTTGCTCATGGTCAGATGGCTCAGCTAGCTAAAGGCTTGCTGCTGGCATCTAGAGTGACCACCTCACTCCCCATCATTATGCCCCTTTTGCAGTTCTGGGCTTTTTGTGTGCCAGCCATATATATTCTGGGTGTTGTAGTATTAGTTTGCTTCCATTGAACTAACTAGACTCATCTGTTAACACTGATTCGTAGGTGAAAAGTTAAGAACTGGAAACGGTGACTGTGATGACCTGGTGTGAGGTGGTCACTCTACTGGCATCTGTTTGAAACTTGTAGGGTATACTTTTGAATCTTGGTAGGGCCGGTCCACTCCTTCAGCCAGCTGAGTTTGATAATAGAATGTCATTAAATTGGGTAATAATAGCACCATTTATTTACAGTGCAACATAACACCAGAAACTCCAGCAGCAAGTAGAGTAGCATGTGAAACAAATTATTACATTTATATATCAAGCAGTATATACAATAATGAAGATGAACAAACATTATGGGCCTCATTACGACTTCGGCAGTCCTTTTCTAGGACCACCGAAGCCGCTGCAGGCAAAAGACTGCCTGTCTTGGAGGTCTTTTGTCTAGCATATTAGGAGTATTCCGCTGAGCCAGCGGGCAAAAACAGCGGAACACTCACCACAACATTGACGCCGGCGTCAATGTTGTGGTGCGTCGCACATTTCACTGCCGAAATGCACAATGGGACTGTGCATGGAGGCCCCCCAGCACCCCCATTCCGCCAGACTTTCCATGGCGATAATTACCGTCATAAAAAGGCTGGCGGATGGGGACTTGTACTCCCCAGCTTGCTGCCCTGGTGGATTATAACCGCTGGGATCGCCAGGCTGCAGGCTGGCTGCAGCCTGGCGGTGTCGGGGGTTTGATCGTGGTGGCTCCACCACAATCATAATGGGGCAGTCGGACTGCCCTGTGTGTGGCGGTGAAACCGCCATTGCGAGTGTCACTCGTAATCGGGGCCTATGTATATGACACCCATTAGTCCTCTTAGCTATGTTTCAAGTTACAATAAAGAACATGTAAATATAGTGTTATTGATGTCTGACTGCACCAACACATAATAAAAATAGGTCAGGGTTTGCAATCTATCTGTTTTACAAGAATAGCTCTGCCATAACCATACTGGCCTATCAGAAAAACTGTCCTCTCGTGAAATTCTCCTACTTACCTGTCAAGCAATCTGCCTCTTGACTATGTGCCCCACCTCAGCTCTTTAGGACTCAAAATGAAATATCCTGCCCTCTGCCCTACAGTATTTTTGACGTTGAATACTTTAGAATGGCTGTTTTAGAGTTCTGGGAGATTCCCGGCTTCAGAAGTGAACTGGGCTATGGCCTGGAGGTCAACTATTCACCAAAAGTATTTTTTCTTAAATTTCATATATAGATATAATTAGTAAAAACAGTTGTGTCCTTGATTTAAGTAGTATTATGTTGCCAGCCTAGTAAGCATTTTACCTTTATTGGCATCACCATAATTATGCATTTGCGGTCAACTGCCCTTTAAGTAATCTGCCTCACCCCCATTTTGGTAGGAGAGGCAATGTCACAGTTTAGCAATTGTTCATCCGAGCTACAGTTATTAAAAAATACCAAATACGTTAAATATCTTTCAGTGTTTTCAGTTCCAGACTTCTTTTTAATCGAAAGGATCAGATATATTGTACTTTTGCAGGAGTCCAACTAGATAGAATTTAACACGAACCCTGATGCGTAATTTGTTTCTCTACACACTGGTTTGCACATTGGATTTGCACAAGTTTTATTTATTCATCCAAGGTCTGGGCTGAAACCCTGGAACTGGGGGTGATGACAGAGCTGTGCAAATCAGCAAAATGACATTGCTGATGAAACTTAAGGTCCCATTCCATTCATGTGTTTTTGGCCATTCAACGTGTCTGGATTTCACAAACAGTTGTGCGTTTTGTTAAATGATGTGGACGAAGCTGCTCTCAATCTATGGTGTTCATCCAAACCTCCAGCGGAGTGTCATCCGAGTATGTTTGATAGGTCTGCTTATAAAGTTGGATGAAACCCTCACCAATCAAATGAGAGATGGAAAAGGGAAAACAGCGGGTTACTAAACTGCATTATGTTTTTGTCTACTATGATTTGTTTGTCTCTACCTCTTGACAAGAACATTTTGAGCAATCCTCGAGGTCCTCAACCCATACCGCAAGCTTCCTGATAGGATGCTGTGTTGTGCAGTCTCAAAAGTAGCTCATTGGGCTAGCAAAATATGTTTTGCTTGCTTTCTCTCTGGCTGCGGTGGGCAGCAGCTTGCGGGCATCTGCTAACAGAGGCAGAGTAAACTGACTGGTAATGTAGAGCTCTCCCTGCACGTCCCTCAGGCAAACTCTTCAGCATGAAAGATTGGCATCCTTTCTTTAGGACTGGTAACATACGACTAATGCCTTAGAAAGTGACTGTGAAGACGAGGTATTACATCTGATTGCAGATTTCTTTTTGTAGAAAGAGTATGACTACAGCCGATCACAGAGATGCTACGAAGGAACAGTCGAACTCTGATTGCAGCTTGGAGAGGTGACGTTTTTGTAAACACTTGAAGATATAGTCTAAAGATGGATTGTTTCTGAACAATGTTCTTTTTGGCTCTCAAAACTTGCAACCAGAAACTCCTCTGCTTTGTTCTGCAACTAATTCTCTTCTCTTTGATCAGCTGTACACACTAACCTTTATCAAGTTTATGGATGGTGAGAATTTTGAGTTGAAGACACATGCTTTGATAATGTTTGCTTTTAACATTTAGTCTGCACATCGTTTATTTGTAGTATTATTTATTGGTTTGCCAAACAGCATTCTACAGTTCGTTCAAAGACACATAGCCTTCCTTTTCCGATGGCAGCCCGAAACAGAATCTGATGTTAACAGCTTTACAAACAAAAGGATCACTGTTAAATCATTTTACCTAAAAGGTAAACAGCAGATCAACTGTAAAAATGTAACTTTGATCCCAGTGAGACAGCCTATGTTAACAATTCGCTCCCACCTCTGTCGCGTAGGCTCTCATTATTCTAATGAGACTACTGGATTTCGAGCAGCAAGATCGTCCACAGTGTGGGAGACTGAGTCTGACCCACAATGGATGACACTTGTCGCACCAAATCCGGGCTTTGCTCCGGCTAACTAGCAGTGCCTCATCTCTCCCAAAAGGTAGAGACGATTGGGCAGCTGAGCGCATGACATATTCGTACTTCTCAGGGAAGTCGTGGTCACTCAGGTCACAACCGGTTCTCTCATACACAGTGCGGTCTCATATATAAATTACAATAGAAGCAGTATAAGTTTTAAAGATTGGTTTAATAAAACAACTGCATTTTGGATAGCAAAGCGTGAGCTGCAATAACCAGAACTACACAACACAACAATATTAAAATAATAATGAGAGTGAAGCATAAGAATAATGCTATCATAGTGCCACTAAAGTCGATGGACTATTCCCTATCTAAAACATATTTCGAGCACAGCATGTTAAGCTCTAATCCTGCCTTTCAGGTTCTCCGGGAGGACATCAACCCTCATACCTGAGCAAAGGCCTGTGGTCTGCGTCAGCATCTGCAGCGGAGCATTCAGCATACAGTTGTGGTTCCCTGGCTGGAATCTCCCTCTTGACGTGTACTAAGACTAGAAAGTGTTTTTATAACTAACACAGCAGATGTTCTAAGAAAATGTCCCTACGTAAGGATGTGTATTTTCTACGACTGTTGGGGACTAAACTTCTACCACATTTACCGGCAATGTACCAGACTGTAGCCTTGACTGAAGCACAGGCTGATCAAGAATGCGCTGTTTGAGAACACAGTGCTGAACTAAGCAAAACAGTTTGATAGAAGAAATTAAAACAAGACCGTAAAACTGGTTATTATAAAAATAAGAGTGCGAAGCTGAATAAAATTTATCTAGGTCAAGGTGCACAGCGGCCTAGTGTATTAAATTAACGTGCATGGTGATATAAATGGCTACACAACACCTCTTGAAAATAATCCAGTTAGTTGGAAACATTTTGATGTGAAATCAGTAAACCTCTGCAACGCTGTCTTGTGGAGTACAAGATGATATCTCCTTTTTCGGCTTCCTCAAAATAATGAGAGTAGAAAATGTGTCTAGTAAAAGAGCGGGGTTCATTTTGTCTATGAATATGCTGAATACTTAATGTTTTGAAATGGAATGAATACCATCTTTGTAACTGGGGTTGCAAACAGATAATTAATGATTATATTCCTGGTAACATGATCGAGAAGGAGAAGTTGGCTATTGAACAGGGAGATGGAAGGGCATGTTTTTGTTGCATAAGTATGTCTACAATTATTCTGAGCTGTTCTAAAGATCTAAACACCAGGTGGATACATTGGAGGAATATTGATTTCTTGCACAGCAAAGAAAAAGCATATGCTTAGGTTAAAGGACTTCACCCATTGAAATTATGGTAAGTAAAAATGGAATTGGACAAACATGTTTTGGAGCTGGCTAAAGTTTACAATGTATAGGATGGAGGTAATATAGTGAAATCAGCCTAGCCGTTCGGAAATGCAGGACTGGGTTGAGTCTATCACTCTGAGACTATTTCTAATGTCACTGAATCACATAAAGATGAGGTGGTCTGAATGTTGATAGCGTTATCTTGTGCTAAATGTGAAATGCTGTGTCCCTTGAAGTCGACCAAGAAACCCTCAGGTGAGGTATGATTGCACAATCATCTTTCTCTCTGTCATGGCTAGAACAGGCCTCATTTAAGGAAGGTACAATTCTGGAGACATGTTTAACGTAATTCCTGACTAATGGTATCTCGACTTCACTTGTCACTGTCATCGACCTCTTCTTCTTTCTGTTAGATCCCTTTTACTCTGAGTTTTCCTTTCTTTGTTTCTAATGTGTAATAAAATGTTTTGCAGCCAGTCTTTCTTTTCTGCTTTCATATTGATATTTAATATCCCTTGATATGTTATGGTACGTTGTTCACTCAGACATTGCTATAGTTGATGGTTTATAGCCTACAATGAAGTCAATAAATATAATGTATTGCACTGCTTCTAGTTTTAGACTTTACTTTTTGTGAAATTTCTGTAATTAAAATATCTTTAAAAAAATGTGCTGTACATCCGTGGGGTCTTCTTACCATCTCTTAAGAAGCATGTGTATCCTCTTAGTGAACGACCCAAACCTGCTGAGGCTATGATGAGTGTTTAATGCCTTGAAAACTCAAATAACTCTAAGAAACACATTCCTCTCTTATGCACCGAGAGACTTACAACGTATTCATTAAAACAGTCCACAAATTCACTATTTGAATTTTTTGCTCACCAGTGCAGTAGTTGCCTGGCCGCAGTCACTCCAGTGAGGGGACATAACCAGTGCTACCACAGCAAGTAGGGGAATGGATAAAGAAGTACCTCGAGTTTAAGTGTAGAAGTCCCATGATTTTTTACCTCCTCTAGAGCTACTGATTTTCTAGACGACACCAATTTGACACGAGCAGGTAGTTTGGAACGTGTGGTATAAAAGCGCTGTTATGATAGCTGGTACAACCTGTACCTCTTTGAAATAACAGATTGTGACTGTGGCTTGCAATATAGGGTGGGAGCTTGGATTTTCTTTGTGAAACCTACTGTTGACAGAGACAAGTTCATAGATGTGATTTGCTGTCAGGATTAGCTTTCTTTCCATTACTCAGAGTCTTTTGGATTACAGAAGCAGAGTCTGACGTCATTATGGAAAACGTGTGTTGCTTGTTCAGGGACTATATGTGTATGAGGAAAGTTTGTTAAGTATACTATCTATGATTTAAAGCAGGTAATGTCTGTGGAAGTGAAAAGTCGATCTAACAATATTGGCAAAAGGAACGACTTAATATTGTAGCTAGGTCTGTAATACACCCTTATTCAAATCTAGTGATGTTGTATATATCAGTCTCCCATAGAAGCAGAGATAATTCAAATTATTCAGATTCAAGGCAGTAGAATCTACCACCACAGTCAACTACTAAACATACCCTAAATCTTACTAAGATTTTCTTTTACTGGTTGCCAATCCTGACTAAAAAGAAATTTAAAACAGTGATATCAAGTTGTATACACTGTACCTTTATTACAGATGCAGTATATATTCAAATGAGTGACCATTCCATTCATTAGTTACATTAGGTGTAGAATTAGAATTAGTCCTGGTGGAACGTCCAACACACCAATTGCAAAAAATAATAGCCAAAAATGCAGAAATCAGTGTCAGGAGTGCACACACAAGATTAAAGAGCAAACGGCTGAAGAAGGTTCACTTCTACTCTGTGACAAGACTAACAAATAGTACAATTCCAGTAACTACCAGGGAAGGGCACATAAGTACAACAAAACAGATCGATTATTGGACATAAATGTGCTAGACTCTAACTCACTAAAGAACGTTTGGCAGCCACCAGTGGGTTATTTGTTTGCTCAATTACTGCGTCGTGAAGCAGGAATGCTGCATGCTGTGCCCCTTACAAAGTTGGGCTATATGATTGGCTTTGTTATAAAGTATGCCCTTCCTTTTTAATGTTAACCGTCCCTTGACTAATAGAAGCTCTTTTGTTGCAGAAATTGGGGGTTTCAGTAGTACATTCTCAGTGAAGGTTTGTTATTTTCATTTCAGAATGAACCCATTCTGCTTCATACATTATCCTTATTCCAAACGCGACAGTTGTTCAGACCTCCCTATTGGCTCTTCCCTCACAATGGACCCAACTAGATAAAAGCCCAGAAAAAAGCATTTCTTCGTTTGCCTTCCTATCAAACAGGTATACATTTACCAAGAAACACATTCTCAAGAACTATATCTGAATAATATTTTAACTTATTCCTTCCCATATACTCTCCAGAGTGCGACAATGATTATCTTAGTTTAGAATCAAATAAACTTCCTCTGTCTCTGTTCAGAACAGTGCAATGACTGTCTGATATGAAATGCCAAATGTTATAACCACAACTACAGGAGACCTTGCTTTTCTGAAAGTGGACACCTTATAGTTCATCAAACTGATCCTGAGATTATTCCTTACAATTAAAAAATGCAGTGTTCTCATCCAACCTAAAATGCATTGTCTGATATGACAGTTGAGATTACAGGGAAAAAAACTAAAGTGGGTATTCCAGCTATTATCGCTGTGGAACTGATTTTACCTTTACTTAGATGGGCTCAGTGTACCTAACTGCTGCAGTTAACACTTTCTCTTTGATGACAACTAAATGTACATGTCTAGGGGTGGAAAAATGATAAACAGAAAATTAAGAAACAATATATGCAGTCATTTTTATTCTGCTTGGTAGTATAGCATACAGGTTCTCTTTGAAAAGCTTCCTCCACCAATTGGTCTCAGAGTTGAAAAAACAAAGATGAATGTAAAATTGTAAAATAATTGCCTCTATTATGTGGGTCACATGAGTTGATAACAATACACAATGTACAACAGAAATGTTGATGAAAAATATACATAGCTGTTGACCCTCAACATATGGAGTCGGTTTTGAGGGTGACATTTTACTTAGCCTATTTTTTCAGCCAAAAGTGCCACACAGTTTGCGGTTTGTAGGCCTACCGTTGCTATTTAAAATGAAAGGTTTTCTAGTATAAGTACCACAAAGTTAATTGGCAAAAAGGTTCAGGTCAGAAAAAAAGCATTTCTTCTAGAACATAACAAAATACTTGATTAGCTGGAGTACAAACATTATTCGAGGTCTTCTGGCAACAATGTTGTGATGGAACCGTACACGATTCAGCCTACACGTTTTTCACCTTATGTGGTTTACATGCCTAGGGCTTTCTCGAGGCTTTTAAGTAAGTGTACAGTCCTGTGTAATAGAGTTCTTGAGAGTAAAAGAAAAGTTAGTGCAGAACGAAGTGGATGGCTGTAGCTGTACCTGCAATTGTCTGGTCCATGACTGATTGTGGTCTGGTGCTACAACATGATGGCCCACCCTTGTATTGTTCCACGAGAAGGTTGTTTCCGGATGAACTACTTAGATTGTACTTATGATAGAAAAGAATGAGATATTATGTTCTACAAGAGATGTTTTAACCAGTACATTTGTGCCAATGAACTTTGGGGTGCATATATTTGAAAACCTTTCCTTATTCACGCATCCACAGGATATAGGCCCTTCCCTTTCTCAGGAGTATAACATTCACCCAACCGATCCCAGTTGCTTATGATACTGGCTGATAAAGAACTTTGGATTTAAAGTCTAAGACCATACAACTCATAAGTTAGCCACTCTTATTTTGTGAATACTACTTCTCCTGTCAAGAATACTCTTTTAGTTCTACATACCTGTAGATCCAGCACTGACAACTGAGTAAACCAGAGACAACCAGTACAGCTCAGGAGTGGTGTGAGCCTATACAAGAGAAAAATAGAAAGGATTTCTTCTTTTAGAATGAAAAAAACAAACTTCATGTTCTAAGGATGTCATTCCTGCGGGTGTTCAAAGGATTTGCTTTCTTCAACCTCTATTACCAGAGCTGAAAGACTTGCAAACAACTCATCTCCAACAAACACAGTATCTGTAGTCTAGCAGTGTGTAGTTCGATACCCGCTGTATAGCTTCTTGTTCCTACATTCCGACTTGACATAGCTAATTAAAGCGATTCGGGTCTGTCACCAACCTCTTTGCTGAGTATCTCTGCACAGTTAATATAAGCCTGGTTTAATTTAAGCCTGCATCAGTAGTATGAATAGTGTCAGGTAGCCGCATCATTAAAAAGGAATCCAGGAATAGATAAGACCAAGGATGGCTTTTCAAACTGTCTCTGGAGAAATGGCTCCGGACTGGACACAGTTCTACAGTTCTGACCTCCAGAACGGGGCACACTTCTCTAAATGTGATTTGTAAGACTACGTGCATCCTATTTAAGTATGTAAGTGCCACTCATATCGCTTTGTCTTTTTCCTACCTGCACATATTTGTTTAGAGTCTTCAGCATTTTCTCAAAGATCTTTTATGCCATTATAGTTATCGGTCTCTGGGCTGGTTCTTGGCTCCTTATGTTTTTTGATGATGTAGATCCATAACTTGAAATCATGCCCCAGATGTTCTCACCAGAACTGGACATAATCCTCCTAATATGGAATCAACAGCTGAAGACAGTACTACTAGATGAGGTCTCTTAGAAACCAATACAGTGTGCAAGATAAGATGCTGATATTGATGGGTACTGTTATAAACACAGATCATTGTTTATTTGTATACATCACCTTTTATATCCTGCAATTCCTATGACATTTTGTCCTAATTCAGTTACTTTGAGGTAATCCTTTGTAATAAACTAAATACTTATTTTCTGTTTGACCTTTCAGACCTCACCTCCTGTACAGCTTCTCTTGGATTTTGTGTCTTAGTGTGAAGGACAGGATACGAAAAGTGTCTCCCTAGTTCCCTACTCAGTTGCCCGAGGAAAGGGCTGCTCCTTGCAGTACACACAGTGCTACTCTACACATTAATACACAGGGAAAATGTGTCTAGTGCCTCCTTAAGATGGTCCCAGTTCGAAGGGAAAAAGCCATAAAGGCATGAAACTCCTCAGCAATCTTGATGGTTCTTGATTGTAGTTGGGAACAAGACTCGGGTATGAGGAAGTAGCCTAGAAAAAGTCCAGAGGAGCATCCATTGTGCTCTGAATCCTGCTCTGAGATATAACATTTAGAAACGTTGCATTTGACTGCAGTGAACCTAAGCTGCCACCCCTTTGATAACTCTTGCAACATTTCTGAATTGGGCCATGGTTTGCTATCAGCAAGCAGACACTCCTTGTCTGTCAGGTTGTAACATTTTTATATAGTCGTGCTAATGCAGCCTTCACAGTTCTCTAGTGCTTCGAATAGCAGGTCTTCCTAATACCAAAGCTAGTATTTTTTTCACTGCCTTGTTTATTTAGTGTTTTTTAAAGTGCCGCATGCTGCTGTTATGCTGCCTGGAGTTGTACAGGTGCAGTGGGGTTCACATAGGATCAGTGTTGAAGTCGAAGACCATGCAGCTGCCTAACTGCTTTGGATTGGTGAGAAGATAGTAGGTGTGTTGAGGACTATTGGGACTCCTAGTATGGATCATTGTTGCACTTCATGCCAACATCAGCAGAATCCCAAGATGGGAGAGATCGCCTGTATGGCAAGAATTGACATGCATTGCTAATTAAACTTTTAGTCATAAACAGAGCGAAAGGGATGTGTTTTCAACTTTCATTTCTTTTTTAGCATGTACCCTAAACTCTGACTTCTGCTATAGAGAGGGTTCTGTGGTCTTTTCACCAACTTCTCTGTATCTGGCTTACTGGTACTACCATACTTTACTGACTTGAGAAGCATAATATTTTGATTGCTGCTACCATTATAAGAATCCGTACATTTCAGATTGCCTAGAAATCACATCAGCATTTGCCTCAAATAATGGCCTGTTGTGCCGGTTTTGGTCCTCTGGCATTGTATTAAAAATCCCGATTATAAAATTCTACCTTGTGCCACCTATTTGTGAAATTCTGAATGTTATGGTTGTAGAGGTAGGGAAGGGAACGGAGGGCACGTGGGGTTTCAGATCATTGGACATTGTAGTGCAGTGGGGTAAATTTCTGAAGGTAAACTTGTACTCCTCTTTGAAATGCTTAAATAGATTAGGCTATAATTTAAAGTCCACCTCAGCTGCTTGCAGGAGTGCGTAAACGAGGACAAATGTATATGCCACCCTATACCTAAGACTGTATGACACCCACATTGAACAACTTACACATTGTGTGGCCAAACCAGTAAAAATGGCAGTACAGATGCCTTCCAACAGGGAGCTGACACCAAACGTGTGGAAGAAAAACTTCATGCCCCACGGTATATATTCCATCCGAGTGAAGATCGAAGCAAATCCTGAGAATAAATAGGTCAAGAAGTGAGATACGGGCCAAAAGGGAAGACGTACGAGTCACCAACTGAAGGAGGTACTGCAACAAAACAGATTAAATGTTGAAAAGAGGTGGAAGAAATGACTGACAACTGAGACATTGGGAGCTGGAAGGGTCTAGTAAATAAGTAAATCTGCTCATGTGTGGATGGAAGGAGGTCATCAACAGCGGTTAAGAAATAAGGAATTATAAAAAATCAGTAAACAATTGTACAACCCCAAAGAAGGTAATGAGAAAATGTAATCAGTCCAAATAATGTGAGGTGTATGAACAATATGTTAAAAACGTTGAGGTAGTGTTAGGTGTGGGTAAAATATATTGAGTAAAAATATATAGGATATAGACAGAAAGAGGTAGAAGAGCAAGTGGTCAGAAGGGGTTAGACCAACCTGTAAGCAGCTGAGGTACTGATCAAATTAGAATAATCCTCCGAAAAATACACTGGTAGACGAATGTGAAAACGCCAACCAAAAGATGCAGATGAGTGGGTAACATGAAGTCAGAAACAGAAGTAATGGTAGAAGGTGGTAGAATAACAAATTAAAATGACCGATACAGACAGTAGGACGGTGAGTAAAATTATGAGGCATGGAAAGAGCAAGCAGAAGACTAGATACAAATAATGATGGGGGGGGGGATATCCTGACACCCATCCACTTCACTTCCATGTGGTTTGTCCTCAGCTCCTGCCAAACATTTCATGTCAAATGTAGTCTACCCTTAAAAGTAACAGTCAGACAGGAAATCCTCCCCCCAAACGGCCATTTACTTTGTCTGTTCTGCAAAAAGTGTCTTAAAAGTATCAGACCTTATAGCATGCATCTGAGATGGCACTGGTTTGGTAGAACAGTTCCATTCCTTGCATGGATTAGGTGTCGCTAACTTATTTTCTCAGTAATGCTGCATCTGTTTAATGCTGCTGCATGTTGAGGTACTTTAACATCTTTCTGCTGGTGATACCTTCATGGCTGCATAGTGCGAGTATTCAGCTGTTAGAGTGTATTTATAATTAGCATGTTCAAGATTTTCAGTACCAGCTCCCACACACTTGTATTTTAATGCTTTTCCTTTGTTGCATGAATGACGTTGTCTGTAAGCCCTCTCATATACAACTAAACAGACTGGGTGATCACTGCACACAGTAAAGGGAAAGGTTCAGTATTAGGTACCATCAGAATACACAGCTGTGGGATCCGGAAATTCCAATTAAGCTGCAATTCGGCCCAAGATTCTGTTGTGCTTACCTAGGCTGCAGACTGTGAAGCCAATCTGACACACCAAGTTATTGAGCAGCGGCTGGCTGCAGTAGCGTGAGGAACTTGGTCTGAAACAAAAAAGGCCAGGTCAAATATTTCAACTTTTAAGACACATTTAATGATTCACCGCTTGTGCCACTCCCTGCCAAGGTAATGCTTACCTGTGTGTCGCTATATAAGTCTGTACTTTACAAGGGTCTTTGTCTGTAGACATATGATGTATAAAAACAATTTACAATGGTGGCAGTGAGACTTCACTGCATCCCCTATGTTTAACACTATGTCACACATTAGGAGCGCTAGTCCCAGAGCTCAGACGCTAATGGTTTCAATCAGTATTGCACAAATCTGACCAGTACCTAAGTTTTATAACCACACAGGAGATAAACACTTTCAAATTAGTCAAATTTGAAATATAATACACTGTAAACAGCAATACAATATTTTAGATACAAATTGAAAAAAAGATATCCAAATTTCATAACTCCATTACTTCCTGGGATTCTTTTTTATTTTCTTTGAGATTCTTCCATTGACACAAAAAAACATCGGCTCAGCCAGTTTATTTTGTTTCAATATTCAGAACATATTCAAAGTTGTAAAATAAATCTTCAAACTCGCTTACCTACAGTCTGGCATGTAGTGCACGTTGCAGAGAGCATTCTATATGGATGACATATTTCTTGTATCTTTTCATGCGTGCAAGACAGAAAACCTTTGGCATTCTAAAAGCAGTATCTTCAAACTTGAAACTAGAATGTAAATGTAAGGTGGCAGAACTCCTGGTGGATAGCATTGCTTATAGACATTTTAATTGCCTGTATTTATGCGATTGGCTAAAAGTACTATGTCACATATTTAAGTCACTATATTCTAATGATTTGCTCTACAGTACATACAAAAAAGTCTCAGTATTAGTTGTGATCCATATTGAAATGGCCAGACCTGAGGTGCCACTTTGCATTATAAATGTTTGCTTGAGTTATATAATAAATATGTGTTTATATGACTCAAATAATAAACGCAGGAAAGTGCCTGTTTTGACATGGTGATCCCCGACTCACTTTTTGCCTAGTTTCTAGTGCAATTTCGGCTGAAAGTGCACTGGGTCCCTGCCAAACAGGTCCCAGTGCCAGAGCTCTTTCCCTAAAACTGCACAGTTGTTTGTCCCAATCGGCAAACCTTGAGTTGCAACTAGAAGTCCCTAGTAAATGGTACCCCTGGTACCTAAGGCATGGGGTACTAGAGGAAGGCCCCTGAGGGCTGCAGCACAGATTCTGCCACCCTCTGGGACCCTCTCACTAAGTGCACCCATGCTACTTTCGCAGGCTGCGTGTCTTGGTGCAGACCTAAAATGAAAACACGACATGGCACGCAGCCTGTGTGTTCTGTCCCCTGCGCACTGCATGCAATGTATGTAAATCACCCCTCTGGCAGGCCTTTCAGCCCTAAGGGCAGGGTGCATTATATTGCATCTGAGGGCATACCTGCATGAGCAGAGATGCCTCTGCTATGTCTTTGCTGCTTCTCAGACATAGTAAGTGAACAGTGAAGCCATTTTAAGTACATGTGCTGGACACTGGTCATGACGAGTTCCCCAGCTACATGATGCCTTCACTGACAACAGGGATGTTTGGTATCAATCAAACATCTCATATTAATAGACCCTCCCTGAATCCAGTGATAGATTTATTAATACATGCACTTAGAGGGCACCTTAGAGGTGGCCCCTGCAAACCTATCAACTCCTAGTGTGGGCACTGACTGGTCAAAACAAGTAGAGCCACCTTAAAACAGAGTTCGGGCCCCTGAGGTGAGAGCCAATGCTCTCGAAGACTCAGAACAAAGGCCTGTTCTAGGCAGAGGTGTAACCTCTCCCAGGCAGGATGGACATTCCAGGTTGGGGAGCTTCAAAAGCCTTGCCATCTTTGAGATGTGACCCAGGCCTCTCCATACGGTGGAGGAGGCCAACTCCCAGATCCTGACCCCACTTTTGGCAGCAGGACTGGCAGGAAAATTAAGTAAATTAGGGGGAATGCCCAATTCATGCCAGTCCCATCCCTATGGTGGACTAGCTGAAGTGGACACTATTTTTAAATTCCTCCATCTTGCGTGGAAGAAATTAGGCCAGTAGGGTTGCGGCTATGCCCACTTCCTAAAGGAACACCAACTGACGTGGCCTCAGCCCTACCGGCCTGTCTTCAGCCCTCGACGAACCTGCAACAAAAGTCAACCAGTCTAGGGCCAGCGACCTCCAAAGCCCTGGGAGGACTGCCTGCTTTCGACAAAGACCAGGATCTGTGGACAGCGGACCTTTTCAGAAGAGACCAACTTTAAAGACAAAGACCACAGCCCTGAGGAACTGTGAAATTGGATCCAAACCTACCTCTGCACACGACTCACATTGCAGAGTTCTAGTGGCCCACCGGTCCTGTGAAGGTTTCCCAGCGATCCTGAGCCTGAGTTCATCATAGATTGACCGCTGACACTCTGCCTGCATGCCGGCAGCCTCAGTCTGTAGACTCCCCCTGACTGTGACCGCCTAGTAAGCTGATTTCCAACACCAAAAGACACCCTTGCACCCAGAGCCCCTGGGCCTGGGGGAGCTGGACTGATGGTGTCCCTGAGTTCCAACATCAGAACTTACCTGTCCAACTTTCTGGCCCAAGCCTGCAACCTTTTTTCAGAACCAATCTCCCCCATTGGTTAACATTGGGAGCACAACCCTGTGTTGGCACTGTGCACTCTGCTACCCCCGTGCCACTGCTGCCTTGTGCCCCCCCCCCCACCCCCTCTTCTACTTACCTCAAATCCAGGAGAGCGGCCCCTGGCCTCGCTCTACTCAACTGGGAGCAGTGCATCTTCAGTGAACCTCTGTCTCCATAGAATAACATTGGACTCGCAATGCTGTGTTGGCACTCTGCACTCGGCCGTCCCTGTGCTGCTGAGGGTGTAAGTTTGGTGCAGCCTTGTACCCCACCCCGGTGCTTACCTTAACCCCTGGAGACCAACCTCTGGTGCCGCTTTCACTCACCTTTGAGCAGTGCATCTTCAGTACACTATATAGATGGACAGTGTCCTACAGTAAACATTATATTTGACATTGTAGTGTTGGGACTAGTATGTTGAACAAACTCATTTACTTCTCCTGTCTTTCTGACTAGATAAAGTTTCAGTCTATATTATATTATCTTCTAAATAAAAATGACTAGAACCTCTGCATTGGCCTACCCAACAAACATGAACACTGATACATGTTCTGCTTTTGTGCCTAAATTTACATAGCTAGATTGCTAACTCTGCAACCTGACACATGCATGTGTTACTTAGAACTAAGTGAAATAAGTGTGTTTCTATATAATATTCTCACATTAAACGAATATACACATTTAAATTCAATCAATTTTAATTACATCCAATCCAGAATGTTAGTATCATACTAAAGAATTCCCAAAAGCCCATGTTATTGCCAGACCTGCCTGAAACCTTTGTTCAATTTACAGATTGATAAATCATCTGTCTAATCACACTACTCGGACATTTAACTCCTTTTCAATTTCACTATCTTTTCTTATGGTTTGAAAGGATGTTGTCACATGGTGGTTGTTCAATGTCCCTTTAAAATAAAGCACAAAGTTACATCCTAGTCAGTTCGTTAATAACTTACTGGAGACTGATAATAAATGTTAGTACTTAAGGTTTCTGAATCTAGTAGATTGTGGTTCTATTGTGTTAATCTACGCTGACTCAAACAATATGCATCCTCCTGCCTTTATACAATGAAATAGATAATACTGTTTTACAACAAGGTTCTGAATGTTGGCTCAAAATGCCTGGGCTGAGCTGATATGCTTAGTATCATTTGAAGCATCTCAAAGAAAATAAAAAAACTAGCCTATGAAGTACTGGGGTAGTAAAATATGGAAATCTTGGGTTCGCTGTGGATCACAAATATTGTTACTGTTGCCAGTGTGTTCTATTTAAGCTTTGGCTAATTTGCAGATAGATGATGTATGTAGCAATCTTTGAACAATGGGTGGCTGATTATTATAGACAAACGAGTGTTTCTGATCAGAATTTTACCCTGTCCATTTACAAAGATACCCAGAGTGACCTTGAGCACCTCAGCATATATGATTTAAAATTAGCAGTTCAGGAATTCATGACAGCTAATGTTTATACTAGCTAATTGTCTAACTACATACATTTGTATGTAGTGAACACCTGTCAGAGTATTGATGTCCCTTTTAAGGTTAATACCCAAATGCAAACAGCCACTGATAACGTTGGTGGTTCACTTTATTTGTTCGTGTACAAACTACTGGATTATCATTTACCAAACATTCCTTTTGGTTATGCTATAAACCCTTAAAACAGTCCATATGTAATGTTTTATAAAACATCACATCTATGTGCATTTGGGCAGACCCATGCCCTTCGTTAGGAGAATGACTGGAATTGTGTATCATGAAGCTATGCGAAGTCCAAAGAATATAAATTTACTCCAGAGTTTGGAGTCAAATAGAGTATAATTGCAACAACCAAAATAGCTTCAGCCAGCACTGATAAACGTCAGAAACCACAGA
Source organism: Pleurodeles waltl (assembly GCF_031143425.1). Taxonomy (NCBI): domain Eukaryota; kingdom Metazoa; phylum Chordata; class Amphibia; order Caudata; family Salamandridae; genus Pleurodeles; species Pleurodeles waltl. The sequence goes on from NC_090445.1 coordinate 1,543,471,665, forward strand.
ACATACTATACTTCGGGCACCTCGAGGATGCTATTCTTTGCTGTTCTCCGTATTTACATTTGTTTGAACCTTAGTGATCTCGGTACATGTCACATTTAATAATGCTGATCATCATTTATTTTACTCTACCTTTAATGCAGACATATACGTTGTATGTCCAGCCAAAATCATTGGGAAAAGTACCTATATGATAAAATTAGTTAGTTTGAGTTCTGATTGTTTGTTTTTAATTAGAAGTATGAAGTAAAAAAATAATGTTATCAGCCCAAATGGACTCATGTTGAACTTGCCTTTACTTAAAGACTACCGTACAACTAAACTTTGTTGTGCGAGCATCTGTTTAATAAGGTTCTAGAACTTGGTTGTTTTGAATTGTAGAATATTGCGATAGCTGCTCTACCTTCATACTTGGCACACATTTGGAGTATGAATTTTTGCAGATTTTAAATATCTGCATCTTGAACTTGAAATTGGTATAGGTGTGTGCCTCAAATTCCTTGCGCTACCTACACTATAGCCACAGATTCAAAGCACTCTCCTAGATGTACTTTCCGAGGCAGCGACTTACATTTAGGCGCCCTGGGTTGGCACCTGTTTTTATTACTTTCTTCTTGACCTTGTTTGTCTTGATCCAGTGAGCATTCAGATGTCTTCAGGGGAGTGTGCAGATCAGGGGGTCTATACAGGAGCTTCAGATTCTGCTCTTGGACTGACTCTGGGAAGATGGCTCAGGAGCTTGGGCTATGTCTGGGGTTCCTTTCACCTCTGCTTGATGAGTGTTCACCTGGGCAGCGCTGCTCCCACTTATTGGCAGGTCTCTTTGTCAGTGACCCCCTTTCCTTACTTGGGCATTGACTTCACCCTCAGACTCTGCTCTTTGTCTGTTAGTCAGAGTCATGAATACTGATGCTGGGCTCCATTCCAGCTCTGGGTCTAGCTTTGCTAGGACCTGGCGCTTGCGCTGACCCCTCACAGGTATCAGCATGCATGTGAAAGCCCACAGGTGCTTTTGGGTTTTTCATATTCTCATCCGGCTCCTACTCCGACATCAGCTGGTCTTGTTGATAGCAGTTTCACCTCTTTAATTCTGGTTATGTGGTTGGAAGCCTTGTCAATTTCTTCTGTTTTGATGCTGGCGTTGGGGCGAGGGATGACATCAGCCCTGACTCCACCTCCGACTCCCTCTTTTCTTTGATGCTGCAAGACCATTCTGAATGACACCTACAACACCTACTGTTGAGTCAAGATTTATTGGATGAGCCCCATCTTGATGTGCTACCCAGGTTCCAGGTCTCTGGGTATTCTGTTGACTCCGGTATAAGCTTCAAGGCGTTACTCATCATAGTATTACATATTGAGGCTGCTGTTGGGCAGAGGGATGGCCTTTCTCCTCCTCCTCTGACGGTGAAATGGTTCTTCTTTAATTTCCATTCTGTCAGTGATCTCCCGAGTCCAGGTTTAGCCTGTATTGGTGTTTTAGCCTCCCTTTCGAGGGTGTTCTCTCCTTTAGTTCTAACTTGTGAACAACAACTTTGGTCTTTGGATTACACCAGTTAAATCGTGGAAGTAGAGACTGACTTGTTGACAGAAACCCAGCATCCTTACTCCTCCTCATTGGAATCCAGGTGGTTCTTCCTTGAGGCAATCAGGGTCAGTAGTCAAATGGTCCAGGGCAGGCTTGCCTTGGCTCAGCTGCTGTTGTTTAAGTTTGATCACCCATAGATGTCTTCTGCTGCCCTAACAGATTAATTTAATCTTTTATCTTCTCCTATGGCAGGAGATTGGCGGTGTATAGATGCATTGAGGAAGAAAATGTTCTTGTTGAAGGGTCTCTTCCTCTCCCAGATTGATTTCACTATGTGTTCCATCATGTACAAAAGTATTAATGAAAACCTTGGGGAAACTAAAGTGAATGTTGTGTACTAAAATATTACCAGATCATGGAGTTGTAATATAGGTGTTTCTGAAACACTGCCATGGCTGCTTTGTACATTGGTACTCCTTCTGTGCATTGGTCGACTGTTCTGGAAACACAGACCTGAGTGGTTTGTAGCATGTTTTCTGATGGATCCTTCTTAATGCAGATTATTCACTTTTAGAATATTACCTGGGTGCCAGATTGGATTTGGAAGTTTTCACAACAATGCTCCAGCACTCTGATAGGAGTCGTCCTGCATATGGCTCTGCACTGGCCTCATTCTACCTCAGAGGTGAAGGAGCACAGTTGCATATATGTATCACCCATGGATACCGGCGTCACTTGCTTTCTTTCTGCGCCTTCGAGTGTGAATCCAGGGCTCTGCACCCTTTTTTGTTGGCAGATGAATCCTTTCAAAATCTTTTCCCAGTGTGCAAGGGAATGATGTTCCCACCAAAGATAATAGGGTTCAAACTTAGCAGTGACTGTGGAAATAAGATGCCGGTGATGGGCCCATACAAAGTCTGCCTTTGGTGCTCATGCTTTGGCCATAACCACAAGTGTGTGAAGAATGTGCCCTCATGCACCCGAAGGCAATCCGGGACCTTGAATTGAAGCTGTATGCCATGGAACACTGAAAGAAGTCCAGTACCTCGTGCAGGTCTAGCTCCAAGTCCAGTTTAAGGGTACATATCAGTTCCCATTCTTAAGGCTGTTCCTGCAACATGACTTCATCACCGTCGATGTCGTCCAGTTAGTCAGAGTCTAAGAAGAAGCAAAAAAAGATGCTACTTGATCTCGCTGCCAGTCTCTGATTGATTGAGCCAATTCCACAACTGGTCTCACTGTACCCCAGATGTCACTGACCATTGGCAACGCCACAGCAGGTTGAGACCTTTTCTGTATAAACTGTATATTTTTGGCACTCTTCTGGCTCTCTCAAATGCACCAGTTGGCTGCAAGAATCTGTAGGGTCCTCCACTGAGCTTACCACTGGCGGGTTTGCCTTCTGTACTTTCGAGCCCCTCAAACCTGCCTCGGGATCCACACTGACTCTGGTACTGAATTCCACTCTGAAACCAAAGGTCGAGCCTCTGCTGACTCCAGTGTCCAACCCCAAACCAAATTTGTCTTCACCCGGCCATGGTTGCACTTTGACTTCAGTTCTGGTCACCCGGTTCCTTTGATTTTGGACTCAGACAAAACTCTTCTTCTACAACTGACCCGTTTTCTGAGGCTCCATCATCAGTGAGGCTCATATTATGACCAGAGTTTGCCACCACCTGAAAATGATGATGTTTTTGATTTAACCCCACTTTACAAAGACAGTATTATATACACATGGGTTTGCAGGAGGCCATTGGGCTTGATTTTTTTCCCCTGGTACTAGGTTGGTTTCACCCCCCTGGGAGCCCTAACAATCATTTGCTGTAGTGATTAGAAGTACAGCTGAGGTCCTGGAACTCCAGCTGCCTTCTATTGAAGACAAGAAAAATCTTGTTACTGAGGTTTTGCACCCAGGGTCAGCCTTCTCTGACCCCTTATTCCATTTAATGAACCCTGAATGACACCCTTATGCGTTGCTGGGTTAAGCCTTGTTTTTTCCTACTACTGAACAGACAAGTGACCAGATACCCAGATTTTTTTATGTAGCTTCTACACCTAGTGGTCCAGGTTCCTACCAGCAAAATACATTCTAACTCATTCCCCACAACTCCTCCAGACAGGGAGTAGTAAAGGACTGAGGCATTCGTGAAGCAAATGTTGTCTTTAGCTAGGCTGTCATTGAGATCGGTCATTACAGTCTACCTGTTAGGCTGGTATACGCATGCCATGTGGAACAGAACCCGTGAGATCTTGCCAGTGGTCCCGAAGGTGTTAGCATTCTCTCTGTCCTGAATGGTTTAAACCAGAGACTGGAGTCAAGTAAATATGGTTGGCTTTGATAGTACTGACCGCTTGAGGCGATTGTGAGCACTAGCTGGGTGCTCTGCCAACATATGTGGATGTAAGCCACTGGAGGATGTGCAGGCATCCCCTAAGGAAATGCCTTTTGATCGGGTCCACCTATTGTGCAAGAAGGCTTACTCTGTCCTCAGACGGTTTAAGGAAAGCTAAGCATTTCTTGGGTCTTTCTACACCTGCTTATTAGTTCTGCATCAGTTTTGCTTCTTTCGAGGCTACTACAGAGGACTGCTGTACATACAATATCAGGCCTTGCCACCCACAAAAAGCCACCTAAGCCCTTCTGTGGCTGGGGACATGGATGTACCAAACATCGCACAAGTCACTGGACAAAGCCCTGCTACCACTCCTCTGCCCATGATGCATTGGCCTCAAGACTGTTTTAGTTTTCCCTTAGTGGCACACAACCATCCTCTGTGGGGCAGAATCAGACATTTTTGTACTAGGGTAACACTCTGTTACATCCATCAGATTTGTCCTCCAGATCATCCAGATGCCCTTCTGTTTCTCACTGACCAACCACAACTGCATATTTCAGAGGAGCACCTCTCCATCTTCCTGCAAGGGGTGCAGGCCGTACTGGCCAGAGGGTCCATTGAGAGGGTGCCTTGAGAGGGTGCCAGCCTTAAAGCTTGATACGGTTTTTTACTCCTGCTATTTCCTTGTGCTGAAGAAGGACGAAAGCTTTCATCCTATATCAGATCTTCGCACTCTGAATGCCTTCTTGTATAAGTACAAATGCAAAATGCTCACACTGGTCCGTGTTCTGTCTTCCTTAGATCTGGGTAACTGCATGGTTGCCTTAGACCTGCAGGATGCGCATTTCCATGTACCTATCTTGCAGTCCCACAGATGATACCTTGGGTTTAAGACCAGGCCAGGAGCATTTTCAGTTTGCTGTGCTTTCCTTCAGCCTTACAAGTTCCTCTCAAGTGTTTATGAGAGTAATGGTGATGGTCACCGCCCATCTTCGGAGGTTGGGATTACCAGTTTTCCAATACCTCTACAACTAGCGGTTGAAGGCAAGCTTACCACAGTCAGCTGTGGACCACCTCCAGACAGTGGCAAAAATTCTGACTTCTTTGGGGGTCTTGATTAATGAGTGGAAGTCCACTTTACTTATTCACTGAGGTTTCCTTTTATAGAAACTCTTCTAGACATGGTGCAGTTTCCCGGCCTTTCCTCCCTCGCAAAATGTTCAAGACATTCAGGCTATGTTTCCAATTTTTTCAGCCTTAGTCCATGATCTCAGTGAGAGCATCTCTGAGGCTTCTTGGTTGGCTGGCCTCGTGCAGTCCTGCAGTAGGGCCGGGAGTCTCTGCAAGCCCAGCACTAAGAAAACCTGTCAGATGTTATCTAGGTTTCAGAGAAGTTTGGACAAGATCTGCAGTTGTGGCTGTTTCACTGCAGCCTGACAATCCTTCCCTTCTCCATGCAGAGCTGACAGTGGTGACGGATGAGTCTCTGCTGGAATGGTGAAGTCATCTGGGAGAGGTGAATATCAAAGGACTCTGGCCTGTATAAGAAACCTGGCTTCACATAAATCTCTTGAACCCACCAGCCACCCACCTGGCATTGAAGGCCTTCCTGCCATCCATCAAGGGAAGGCCAGTGCTGATTCTCACAGACAACACTACCACCATATAGTATTGCAACAAGGAGGGCGGACTAGGGTCCTGGGTTCTAGGTTCATGTGCCAATAGGTGATCCACCTTTGGAGTTGGCAGAAGTGTCAGTGCTTCTCCCCAGTCGTGAACCACCTGGTGATATCTTTAAATGCTAGGGCGGATTAACTCATCGGGCGATGCCTGACCGATCTTGAATGGCATCTGTACTCAGAAGTGCCACAAGGGATCTTCCAACAGTGGGAAAAGCCCTGGCTGGGTCTTTCTGCCACAGTCCAGAACTTGTAGTGTCTAAATGCCTGTGCGTTGGAGTACCTAACAACAATTCATCTGGGAGATGCATTCAGGTTATAGTGGAGCACTGGACTCCTGTACTCCATTCTACCTCTGCCCAGAGTTCTGAAGAAGATCATGAATAACTGGACAGAAGTCATCCTAGTGACTCCATATTGGACCGTAGGAGGGTGGTACCTGGAAATAATAGGCACGAATAGCTGTCCTCCAACCAGGCTTCCGCTTGTGGGGATCTTTTGTCACAGCAGCAGGGCAGGGTTTCAGCATCCGAACATATGCGATCTACACATCCATGTGTGGGGATTGAGCAGCAACGGTTGACCACATCTGATCTACCTCTTGCGGTTGTACATCCCATCCTCACAGCCAAATGCCCCTATATAAAGTCTATTGATGCAGGGTGCTGGGACAAATGTGTGGCCTAGCATAGAGTTCACAACATACACCCCTTACAAGCCAAATTGATGGGTATTTTGTTATTTGTTTTATTTTTGGCCCATCAAGGTCTGACAGTGGCCACTATTAAAGGTTATTTGTCAGCCATTTTGGCTTTTTTGTATTTACCGGACCAGTTGTAGGTGTTTAAATAGCCAGCTGTGCTGCGGTGTATTAAACATTGGACATGTGTTCCCTCCTAAGATGTTTGCGATACCATTAGATTTCACATCTGTTACACTAAAGACCATTGGGTGGACGATCACCTTTTTTGGGGTTTCTCCTGGGCTAAGAAAAGTGAGAACAGTGCAGAAGGACTCTGTGGACACTCTGTCTGTAGTCATCTGCATTAGGATCTGCTACATACTGGCCAAGAAGCAGCCTACAGAAGAGCTGAGGGCTCATTCCACCAGGGCTGCTACTACTGCTGGCACACCAAGTCCCTGTTCTTGACATCTGCACGGGCATGACGTGGGCATCTAGGCACATGCTTACGAAGCACTTCTGCCTTGGCATACAGGACCGACAAGAAAGGCTTTTCGCCTGTTAGGTCCTGCATGACTATTTGGTCTAAGGCTACTCCACAGGCCCTTCACCTTGGGAAGTACTGCCTTGATATTTATTCTAAAGGAGAGGAATCAGCAGTTAGACATCAGGAGAACAAGCTACTTACGTTTGGTAATGCTTTTTCTGGTGAATAATCTATCTAACCAGAGATTTCCTCCCCATCCTCCTGTCTCATTGTTGTAATTCAAACTGCAGACAGCTGGGATTGTTTCATTAAGTGCTCTGCAATACGCTGTGTTATTTCCAGTGTTTGGCGCTGTGACTGTAAACTGCTGGGTTGCTGTATTGAATGCTGCGGCACTGCTTGTGATTGTATAATGGAGAAGAAATGCGTGGAATTCGAACAGCAGAGTGCTGGGATTGCTGCATTGAGTACTCTGTATTATGTAATCTCCAGTACATGGCTATGTAATTGCAAGATTGTAGGTGTTGCTGCGCTGAGTGCTGATACCCTGCTTGTGTTATTTTTAATTGTGCAGCAGTGGAGATTGTTGATCTTTTGAGCATCCCACGGCTCACAACTTGGGCTGAAGGCCTGGTCGTTAAAGTACAGAAGCAATAGATGGGTCTTTTACCCATACTCCCACCCTACCCAAGCCCCCAGTCCCTGCCTCAGCAAAAGGTGCTTGCAGCACTGCTATCTCGCTGATCCTCTCCGGGCTGAGGCAATAGGGGCTCTTGGTTCTTGTTCCCTTATGTGATGAAACCCCTAGTCTGAGGCTTAATGGTCCCTAGTGTTAGCTACTTTTATTGTATAGCTAACATAAGGCGTTTAATGTAAGGCCGAAACCTTTGACTATGGGATCTGGGTTGGGTCAATCATCTCGCCCCTTCACTGGCACATGGTCTTCAATGTCAGCTTCACTGCCGATTGTCCCTTCTGATCCGAGTATGTCACCCACTCTGATTTGATGCATTGCATCTTTGACCATGAATATTTAAAAACATGAATCCTGTTATTCGAAAAGCTATTTCTACTTGTAAGTGTTTGATTGTGTTTTTGGGTGAACAGGGAGACCAGAGGTAATCGCCACACCAGCCGTTGCTTACCTGCTAAAGCTTGGGGTAACCTAATGGAGCTTGGAGTTGCATGATGGAGTCTGACTTGGCCACCTGTTTGCTTCAGTTGACGCCAGCTTTTCTCAAGAGAGCCCTTTCTTAATTCCAGTTTGGAAATCCCACAGGCCCACTCTTTTGGCTCTTTGTCAGAGAACAACAGCTGCGTTTCTGTGTGAGGACATAAACCATGGGGCAGGCAGCCACTGCATGTTTCCCAAGATCCCTGGAGCACACTTCTGAAGGGGGTACCAAAGGTAAGACACCTGTGTCGCTCACACCCTCCTCAGAGGTTTGGCTAGACAGTTTGTCTCAACTGTCTATCCAGGTGTGTTTCTCTCACCTCATCAGCACGTAGACCTGTAGTGCAAGGATGGCGATCCCCAAAAGCAGCTCGATAACAAGTCTGAAAAGAGAAAGATGAGGATAAATACATGTTTGATCACCTTCTACGTGCACCTGCACATCGGGAAGAGAAGCAGAAATGTACAGCTTCCCAACAGAGACACACACCTGGGCTTCAGGAAGATAATTTCTAACTCACGCAGACACACACAATCACAAAACCACGCTACTGGCCATCTCCATACAGAGATGTGGTATGGTGGCATTCAGTGTCACCCCCCTGTTACACTAACCAGTTCCACAGATACAGCTCTGAGTTTAAATGTGGTAACACGCTCCTGCGAGATCTAGACCGCTGCCCCACGGTGTGGCCTTAAGGAATATGCCCTGTCGTTTTTGAGACGGTTACTTCCTCAGCTTGGACACTGAGACATAGACATACTTGAATTGCAGGGCTGCAGAACCCTGCACCTGTCAGTATGCCGGCCTAGCTACTCCAAAGTATTTTGTGCACAGTGACAAGATAAAAAATGATATTGTTAGCTACTCAAATGGTGTCGACAACGACTAACAAGACAATTTGCCTAAAAAAATGCGGGCTTCTTCGCCTGCCCCTGTAATTGTTCACCCTCACCTGCTGTGGTGATGCAGAGCACCCCGTAGAAGTGGACTCTTCCACCTCTGGCTGTGACCATGTGCACGATGGATCGCCCTGGCCAGAACAGTGCAGAATGGTTACTAAGAGGGGAAAAACGAGTCAACTCTCTTGTGGTTTTCTGGGTTTTGCTTGTGTAACTGGGAGATTCCATCTTGCATGATACGTTTTGGCATGACGAAATGCCATATACAGTAGACCGATTATTTCGCTCACTGCCTCAAATGAAACTAAGACAATGGTTTGGGGGTGTAAAGGGAAAGTTACTACCACAATAGACTGCAGTAGGCTAACCAGGTCAGACTAGGTGGACTTATTGAACATTGCGGTGTTACAGGGTGTTTTAAATTGCTCATTTCATCTTCACCAGTAGAGCGGTTCTGAGACTTGAAGAGGGGTCGTTAGGTATTATTTTTATAGTTTTTTAATTGTCTTAACTCTTACCCCCTTGTCTGATCCATTTGTGATGTTTCTGATTCTTTGTGACATTCACCAGAGTTTAACTATTGAAGGCATCAGGGTGTGGTCTCTGCAGAATATTTGTTGTTGTTTCGGTATTTATGGATTTGTTCAGCATTGCTCACTTCTCCATATTCATAACAGTGTAGATATGTGGTGTTGCACAAGCTAAGTTGCCACTCGGGAGTTTTGACATGGGTGTTCTTAGTTTCCACCGTGATGATCACCATTTTGTTAATGTACGAGGGATGGAAATCTTAGTTGGCCACCCTGGGATTCGAATATGTGAACTGCAGGTTTCACATTGAATTCTACAAGCTGACTTAGGGTGGCATAGGCAGGGTGTGATGGTGCACAACAAGGGCGGTTTAACCATCAGAGAACCGGTCTTCCGACGGACAAGGAAGACAGACACTCTGACCCAAAAGGCTCTGTCCGTATTGTAGTGCTGAGAAGGAGGTCTCATCGTTCTGAGGGGAGAGTCTCAGTCCTGGGAATGGGAGGGAACATTGGCATTCCCTAGAGATTGGGCTCCCCTGGATAATGTCAGGATACGGGGCAGTGGCTTAAACACTTCTCAGCGCACTCACAGTCTGCAGCGGTCTTGGTGAGGCAGGCAGCGGCTCAGGTGGTATGCAGTATGTGCCAAGAAGTAATGGATCATAGTGCAAGCGGTTGTTCCTCTTGTGCACTGGTGTACAGCACTTGACTTCATGGAGCAGCATCTGTAAGGAAATGATAGAGGGTGAACCATTTCCTTATGAAGTCCGTTTCATGTCGGACTAACTCCCTGAACGCATGGAATAAAGTATCCAAACTATATGTATACAGAATATTGCAAAATGCACACCCATGCCATTTTTTTTTAGAACAAACACACGATGGGGAACGTTTGCATCCAAAAGAGAGATAACAGCATCTGACTTTTGAACTTCGTTCGATATTAAAATAAAATACTGACAAGTATAAACTTGTTACTACAAGAGGCTGCCTTCTTCCTAAGTATAAGAGCTTCTACGTAGGCTAAGGAGTTCCATCAGCATGAATAGTAATATTTTATGTGACTTCAGGGACATACTTATAGAGGTGTTTAAAGCGTCGGATGTTGTGTATGGAGCGCCTCTAACTTAAACATGATCTTAGACATTCTTCACACATTTACATGACAAGAGGTCAGTCTGCTTTCAAAAGACGTTTATATATTTGTGACTTCCCCCAGAGCCTCAGAGACATTCAGGCCAACATGATGCTAACCTAACTACTTGAGAAAGTACACATTATAAGTTTAGCTCTTAGCTAAGGACATTGACGTGAGAGGACAACTTCAGCTGATGGCATAACGGCACCAGCGGGCCAGAAATTGGAGAATGCTGTACTGTACAAAAAAGTATTACCTAACAGGTTATTGTGGAGACTCAAGGAGGACAAAGGGAGACTAGAAATAGTCGAGCCAGAGACTAAACTACTCACTGCTTAAAACCGGTTTTGTAAGGAGAGTTTACTAATCTAAGCATATGGCGTGTGGGGACAGGAGACTAAGGAATGTGCGCTTTGATGTCACTTTTCCTAATAAAATGGATACACGAACTCATTAACCTGCATTTTTCAATGATATGCACCTAATAAGGTATTGGAATGCATGTAGAGGGGAACGGTCACGAGGAACATTGCGAAATGTATTTTTTCCCCAACAGAGCCGCGAGTGTAAGCAACAGTATCTGTAGAAGTGGTGAAAGTACAAACAAGAGGATTGAAAAGGCTTCGACAGACGCTTGGGTACAGCAGTTGTCATTACGCTCTGGTAAAACTGTGAGATGCAGTCTCTGCGTATTAACAAAAAAAACTGACTGTAAAACGTAAGGAAAACGAAGTTTCCAACTCGTAACCTGATCACTTTACTGTAATACCCGCAGTGCCAATCAAAGATTGCTACACCCGCCCCTAAGCTATGTATTTGTTAATAAGGTGCGGTCTGCCTCTTGCGACACTCGGAGCGGGAATCTTCCTGTGATGCGCACGGCTGCCGCGCGCATCCAGTAACCACTCCCTCCCCGGTGGTGTCGTTGCTGGAGATTGACGGTGTCGTGTGCGCCTCGTGCTTTGGAGAGACCATCCTGCTCTGTCCACCGGCACTCCATCGCTTGCCTTGTTTCTGGGGTAATCTTTCATCTGTTCCCGTCAAACTTTCTGTGGTACGATTAAGCAGGGCAATCCATTATTACTTAAATTAATAAAACCAAGCCCACCTAAGGTTAGACTCGGTGCCAGTGGTTTTCTAAAGGGCGGCTAAGAAACGTTCTCAAGAGAGAGACTCAACTTAGAATTAGCCGCTGCGGGGGTTTGAATGTTTTGTTTACACTTGCGAATGATGTATTATGTTCTACAAGACAAAAGGTGACTTCTTTTCTCTGCGTCCTTTGCAGCACTGAGGTCCAGCAGCGAGAGCCGTCCACAACACCTGCCCCTGCGCCCAGCAGAGATGGAGAAGTCTGATGACAGGACGGAGGTGGTGCTGCTGGCGTGTGGCTCCTTCAACCCCATTACCAACATGCACCTGAGGTTGTTCGAGCTGGCCAGAGACCACCTGCACGCCACAGGTACGTATTAGACAGTGGGGATAACGTGCCTCCGTGTCCTGTGCACATGGGTGTGTTTGTGAACGCCGCAGGGGTGGGGAGGTACAAGCCTGGTGTGTGCTGCATATGAAACACGGGAGCTCTCAGTGACTTACCCGCGTTAAAAGAGTGCCTTAACCATTGCTGAGGTGTACAAGGGAACCTCAGTATTAAATTAAAGGCGTCATAAATATTGAAATTATATGGGGGTGAATAGATGGTGACTGGCAACGAAAGAACTCACCTGAAGTCAGAGTAGAACCTCTGACATAGTGTCTGTCACTGACATCCGTTTAGGAAATGTTTAGTTAACCTAATTGTGGGCTATCTTAAATGCAGCAAGCTTGATTCACAAAACTTTCTTCCATGAGTAGGCATGGCTGATCCCTGGAAATTCAGGAGTAACTTAACACCTTCTTAGAAGGAAATCTGAACAAATCCGGCCTAATGTTTTGTTTACTGTTCTGGGTTTCAAAGGGGAAGTCGTGTACTTCTGGAGAGCCATCGGAGAGTTTTAGTGCGTACCAAGTCAAAATCAAGAATCGGTAAAGCTATGGCTTATACATGAATGTACTTCTTTGATTGTGCTCTTAAAACAAACACATCTGTAGGGGTTTGTGTGGATTGAAACATGGCCATAAGAAATGCCTATGAAAACTGTACAAGACAAGATGGAACAGTGAGACACATATCATCGACATATTAAGAGTAGGGTGTTGATGTTCATTTTTGGGGTCGAGCCTACCAGACAGTGCAAACTTTCTGGTTTAAAAAAAACCTGTTGTCGGCTTACCAAGTACCTGCAGGGTCTTACAGCACAACCATAGCTTACCACTGTTTGGCTTCATTGTCACTCTCATGTGCTTTCTTCTTATACAACGGCTTTCCTTGTCCCAGCTCATCAATCTTGTGTTTGTCTCTCCCTTGAGAATAGCCTCTTTACCATCTCTCTGATTGGCTGACTAGTATTCCTCCACTGATCACTTTTAGGGAACTACTTTTTTTTCTTATTGCTTTAACCCTTCATGAGAGGGCATGTATTCTCCAGCTCCGTTGTTGGTGTTCTTCTCCCCCTGGAGCTTCATATTGCTGTCTCCCTTGTGTTGTAGACTCTCTTGTGTGCCTCTCTACACCGCCAAACTTTCTGCCTCACCCATAGTTGCTTTTTGCTCATGTGCCTCTCCTGTGTTACTTTACTTTCTGTGCCCCGTTTGCTTCCCTCTTCTTTTTTCAAATTGATTTTTGTAGGGGGAAAGAAAGGCAGCAAATTACTGCCACCCACCTTAAAAAAAAAAAAGTGCTTTCATGCTACTTATTTTTTCATTTTTTTTTTTTAAATGACGCATGCATCATTTTGTAGGTGTGCATGCATAATGAAACATAGTGGGCACGCCTACAAAATTACTCTGATGCTGCAGACGTGTCACCACACCCTTTTTTCCTACCTGTACAGCATCACTAAAAGGTATTGGCAAAGTGAATAGGTCCTAAGTATGGTACCTATTGGGTTTGCCAAAGCTTATTTAGGCATGATTAGTAAGAATAACGACTAGCGCGTCTATAAACTGGTCTGTTAACCCCATACTCTGCATCATTGTAGACACTTCAATTAAAAGGTCTATACTTCATGATTTTGTATTCCATCACTGTATTCGGTCGGTATTGAACCCTGTGGGCCTTAGGCATGCTTTGGTCATTTGTTTGGGCATTTTTGTCCCTCTCCTGTAAAAGGGCGGGAACCAGAGGCACCAGCAATTGCAGCGCTTTACAGCACCTTTTGCAAACAAGATTTCTCGTCCTTACAACACAAATGCAACATGTCTCACTCTCAAGCCCACCCCTGTTGTGCTTTCAAGGGCGGCCTTCATGTGCCAGAGTTGGGCGCAGAATCAGGCACAAGTGATTCTCGTCTTTGGGCCATAGTCAGGCATCATGGCACAGAGTATAGGCACATGAAGAAAAAGAGGAAGTATTGCATGCTCTTTCCTCAGGCTTCCAAATCAAGGATCACAGAGAAGGGCAGGGTCTGCTAGAGTATTGATTACTAAACAAGCAGAGGCGGATATCTAATCTCATTTAGTATTCAATATCCTAGCAGCCACAGCTCTTTCTTTTGGGACCATGGGCAGAGCAGAGGCTTCTGGGGGATTAGGAGTGTGTCAAATTACTTACCGTGTCAAAAGAAAAAGAACCTTCATGATGACTGCACAGGCTGCGATATGAAATGGATGACGATAAATAGCTCCGCCAGTGTGATTCTGAGATGGAAGCAGCATAACCAGCTGCATTCTTAAAATCTGCGGACAGCCTTGAGATGCTTGGACACTATTGTCTAGAGAGCAGGAGCTGAAAGCCTGCCACCTTCTGCTACTGGTGTGTGCTGGTGAAATGACCCAGGGTGGGGAGAGATGTGTACAACTTCCCCTGGTGCTCCATCTTGAACATGAGATGGAGATAACATAGAATCACACGATGAGTGCAAGGTGCTTTGAGTGTTAAGGACTCACAGCGCCCATAGCATGTGAAGTGCCTTGTCCAACAGAGGTCAAAACAATAAATACACAATCAACACCGGGATAAAGGCAGATGGCACATCACAGCAGTTTGGCCATTGCTTTGTTTACTGCAACACACATAACTCACCAGCTTATACACTGGTGTGTTATTACATTTAGGCGAGACAGCCAACTTAGAAGTAGAGAATGGACTGTGTGTGATGTCGATTTGTAACAGCCCTACTGCCACTGAATGTGCTGCAGGATGCACTGTTGGTATGTTTTCTTCATGGCCAACATGCCCTGCAGCTGTTGGACCTAGTGGTGCCATATCGGGACCACTTGGGGAAATTAATAAGTAGCAAGGTTGTCTTTCTCTAGGACAGTAGGTGATAACAATGGTACTCCATTGCTCTACAGGAACTCTTTAGACTGCTTTTTATAACACTTTTAGTAATTACATGAGCTCTGGCAGACAGGTCTCCAGCCAGACCTTAAAAATAATTCCCATCTGAGCCCATCATTAACCTCTCAGATTATTCATCCCAAATTAGTCTCAAATGATTACTGACTCCGAAAATATCACATGGAACCAATTTCAGGGGCCACTTTTGTGACTGGAATATGAGCCTCTGTTGCCTCCTCTGACAATGTGTAAGTATTTTAGGCCATAATCTTAAAGCACACTGTCATAGTCTACAGTTACGACTAACTAAATTTGCAAAAACAACAATCTGGAAGTTTTTATGTTGTGAGTGTAAAGTATCTTGAAGTAGACTTGGATAATACAACAAGATTCCTCTTTGCTCCTGTGTCGTTTTTCTTGTGACATCGCCTAAGCATCACAGAACTCAAGCGAGCATTCATGCCTAAAATGGGGCTTCAAGGCATGTGAACACAATGGGGAGGTGAGAAGTCACATGAGAGATGGAGTCTTCTATTATTGCTCCGTCCCTCTTTATAGGTCAGCGCTTTCATTACTTTCTTTCATGTTCTGTCTCCTCTGTTCCCTATCACCCCTTATTTTCTCAAGCTATATGCAGTCCCTTTCCCACCCAATCTCTTCTAGATTCTTCCTTCCTCCCTTTATGTTCTTTGTCCCTGCTTTCTTCCTTAGCCACTGTACTCTTTGTCCTAGATTTCTTTGTTCCTTTTTCTGCCCCACCCCTCTCCTCTATAGTCATTCTCATTTGTTTGTGCTCTGTTGTTTCTTTTCCCTAGCCTTCCCACGTCAGATCTGTTTTCGTCGTCCCTGATACACTCTCTCTCCTCTTTACAGTGCCCCAGTTTTCTCTTCTAGAATCTATCCTTACTCCTCTTTCTACGCTGTTAAAGTGACCTCCCCGCGATTCTTTCTTTTTTACTCGGCGCAGGTTCTCCACTTTAGCCTCCTTTATTTTTTTAAGATCTCTTTTATTGCTTTATAATTGCATGAGAACGTATACAGAACAAAATAACTTCCCATCTTTTTGTAACCCCCCTCCCCTCACCCCTTTCGCACTTTCCATCAATAATACAGAGGTGTTTGTTCGGTTCACAAATGAGTTACTTATTTGGTCTCTTGTACAATCTTCAACAGGAATATCTTGGTCAGCTGTACATGATCTGGTTCTGATAAATTTGCCTCTGCATCAGAGGTAGAAGTGTCGGGTGTTCTAAGATTGTCCAGTATCGTGTTCCATTGCTGAGCATTGTCTCTAGTTCCTAGTCCCTGAGTGTTTCCCTTAGCAGTACTGTCCCTTCAGTTTCCGCCCACTTGATTAATGCATTTCTCCAACAATTTATCTGTGGGCCCTTCAGATCTTTCCAGTGTGAAGTTATTTCTCTCCTTGCTAGTATCAGAGCCAGGTCTATGAATCGGTTTGTGATTTTATGCTTGCTAGGGCGAAGGAAATCTCCCAAAACCGCCACCATGGCTGATCGGGATAATGTTCATCCCGTGCAAGTGGTGAGTGCCTCAAATATCCCCGTCCAGTAGTCCCCGATTAGTGGGCAACTCCAGAGCATGTGCAGCAACTCTGCTGCTAGTTCTGCACATCGAGGGCAGCTGGCATTTTCTACACCATAAATCTTTGATATCATATAGGGGGTTAGGTAAGCCCTGTGAAAGACATATATGTTTATTAATTTAAACCTGGCGTTTCTGGAAACTGTATATATGTGTGAGGTTATTCTGGTCCACTGTGTGTCATCTATTGTAACTTCTAGTTCCCCCTGCCATTTGGTCTTAAGTTTATTTAAGGGAAGACATATGCTGGTTAGTAGAGATGTATATATCCCTGATATCAACCTCCCTTGGTCTCCTGTAGTGCATATTTGGTCACAGGTAGTATGTCTGGGGGGTTCTTCTAGTCCTGTGCCCCATTGTTTACGAATAGTTCTGGCAATTGCGTTAAAGGTTAGGAACAGCCCTGGTGGTAGCTGGAACCTTTCCTGCAGTTCTGCATAAGAGCACAGTTTCCCATTATTATATAGAGCCCCTATGGTGTCGATCTGAAGTGCCATGAATTGGGTGATACCCCTTATCACATGATTTCCTGCAACGGTTCCTATACAGATCAGGGGGGCCTCTGGCGAGTACGGTGTTCTGGTGTGTGTTCGTTTTAGGTATTGTTCCCAGCAGTGACGCGATGCTTCCCATTCTATCGGAAGCGGTTTATTCTGTTTCTTGGGGTTTAGTAGAATGCCCAGAATTCTATCACGGGAGCAGTGGAGAGGGGCTCTCAGTGCTTCCCCCACTGGGGGTGCTCTGACGAATCGTGCCAGCCATTGGAGTTGGCTCGCCCAATAGTATAATTCAAAGTCAGGAACAGCCAAACCACCCTCTGCTGCTGTTCTGTGGAGGCTGCGCAATGCTATCCTTTGTCTGTTGGTTCCCCATATAAATCCTGTAATCAAGGACAAAATTGTTTTAAATACCACCCTCGGTATAATGAGTGGGATGGTTGCGAAGTAATATAACACTCTAGGTAATACTATCATCTTAATCAGTGCAACTCTCCCAGTGACCGCTAGTGGAAGTGTCTGCCAGAATACCATGCTGTTTTTGATACTCCTAATCGTGCTCTGAATGTTCCCTTCTAGTAAATCCTCAGCGGAGTGATAGATATTAACCCCTAAGTATTTGAATGTGGATGGGGACCACAGGAGACCCCGATTGTCCATTGGTTCTTCGATACCCCTAGTAGCTGGAAAAATGGACGACTTCCCCCAGTTTATCCGGAGCCCAGATGCAGCCCCAAAGTTGTCTAACATTGTCATTGCTCCTGGTAGATCGGCCTCTGCGTTCCGGAGGAAGAGTAACATGTCATCTGCATAAAGAGCAATATGATGTGTCCAAGCATTGATTGTAATGCCTTCGTAGAACCTCTGGGACCTAGCTGATTGGGCGAGAGGCTCAACTGCCAGCGCAAAGAGCAAAGGTGATAGCGGGCAGCCCTGTCTTGTACCCCTACCTATGGCAAAGGAGGGGGATATTGTACGGCGAGTGCGTACTCTCGCTGTGGGGTTTGTATAGAGAAGCCTCGTCCATTTGACAAACCCTTCTCCTAGTCCTAGCTGCAGCATCACTCGTTCTAGGTAGTCCCATCGTAGGCTATCAAAAGCCTTCTCGACATCTATCGAGATGATTACTGCTCTAGTTGCGTCAGAGGGCAGGGCATGAAGGAGTGAAATCAATCAACAGATATTTTGGGCAGTGCTTCGCTTTGGGATGAATCCCGATTGGTCCTGATGGATTAATGTGGATATGTATGTGGTAGAAGTCTGTTAGCTAGTACCCTGCTTAGTATTTTATAATCTAAGTTCAACATTGATAGTGGGCGGTATGATCGAACGTCTGTGGGGGGTTTGGTGGGTTTCAGAAGGGGAATCATTATGGCTTCTGTAGTGGAAGGAGGCAAGCTGTTGTTATTCCATGCCTCTGCATATAAGATGAGGAGCTGGGAGGTTAATGTATCCTGATACGCAAGATAGAACTCCAAGGGGAGACCATCTGCTCCTGGTACCTTGCCCCTTGCCATACTCTGGATTGCAGTCTTTATTTCTGTAAGCGAAATGGGGGTCGCCAGGGCTATTCTATCTTCCCCTTTCAATGCCGGGAGGTTGAGGTTCCCCAGATCTTGTAATTGAGCGTCGCTGAGTACTTCGGTGGGAGGGGCATATAGCTCTGAGTAATATTTAAGAAAGGTGGCATTGATCTCCTTCTGTCCATATATCTTAATACCCGGGGTGGTCTCTAACTCCACCACTATGGTTTGATGTTGGGGCGGTTTGGCCAGCCAGGCCAGTAGGGCACCTGCTCTGTCGCCCTCTGTATGTTGCTTCTGCAAGAATTGCTTGTAATCGAAACGAGACAATCTAGTGTTAGTTTCTATTATTCTAGCCCTTGTCTCTTCTAGTTGTGTTGAGAGGTCGGGTTGTGTTGGGTGCTTACGTTCGAGATCCCTAAGGGAGTTCTCGAGATCGCCTAGTTCTATCTCTAGCACCTTCCGTACTCCCTCAGTTGTGCTAATACAATATCCCCTGATCACTGTTTTAAAGGATTCCCATTCGACAGATCTGGACGAAGCAGTTCCAGCATTGTTCTCGAAGAATTCCGTGATCTGCGTGCCCAGTTGGGCTCTAAAAGCCTCGTCTTCAAGTGACTCTGCTCTCAGACGCCAAGTGGGGATCAAAGGTCTCTTGCCGCACCAGGCCAAAGAAATCAATAAGGGATTGTGATCTGAGATGGTGTGGCCAAGATACTTGGCCTTCAGCACCACAGATTGCACCTCTGGAGACGCCAAAAAGGTGTCCAGTCGTACATGCAGGTCGTGAACTGCTGAATAGAAAGAGTATTCTCTATTGGGGGGATTAAGTTTGCGCCAACAATCCGTTAGTTGCCAGTGTTTTTGCCACTGCTGGAAGTGCAGTGCTGTTTTATGGGTTACAGATTGTGACAATGGGTGGGTGTGATCTATCCATTGCGGTATCCATTACACAATTAAAGTCTCCTCCTATTAACGTAGTGCTAGTGAGAAGTGTGCTCATGACCAGTGATAGTCTGTCTAGGAATCTTCCCTGCTCGTGATTTGGGGCGTATAGTCCCGCAAGAGTTACCTCTCTCCCATCCAATCTACCAGAAATCACTACGTATCTCCCCTCAGTGTCGATCAAGGTATGAAGAACCTGTAATGGGACGCCTGGTCTGATCCATATCAACACTCCCCTCGCAAACGCTGAGTGGGTAGTGGCGAATATGTGTCCCCTCCTGAGCTTTTTCAAGGCCTTGATCTCCTGCTCCAACAAGTGAGTTTCTTGTAAGATAGCTATGTGCACTCCCCTTCGTTTAAGAAAACTGTGAACCTTGTACCTCTTGGACATGTTATTTAGGCCCCTGACATTCCATGTGATTATCTTGTATTCTGTGGTCATGATTTAAGGAGGGATGTAGAGGCGGTCTTCTAACACCGCTCTATTACTACTACTGGACAAACCTATTGAGTTTCGTAATCTAAGGTGTGAACCGTTTGGGCTGCAAGATAGATGTGCCTGATAAACCCTGAAAACAACACAACCAAAATCAAACCCCCTTTGTAACTCCCTCTCCCCAGGACCGGTACCTACAACTCTCCCCGTCCAAACCATTACAACTATTGTAATCTTAATTATCAACCTATTGGAGGGAGGCGTGCCAGAGACCAAGAGGCAGCGCCCCGGAGCCTTCCCCAGGCCCGATCATGTGTAATGTGCCGGTTAAGAAATGACATCCAGGTTCCTATCGCTCTATATTCACGGTTGGGTCCTAGTAATGTCCCTAAACAGATTGAGGTTCCCCCACAATTGTCAGCTCACTTGCCAACTTGTTCTTTCAACAAGGTCAAATAATCTTGTCCGCCGTTCTTGGGGTGATCAAAGGCAAGCCGATGAGAGTGTCCCGGGAGGATATTGAGGAATGTTCGCAGTTTGAATCAACGTCTGATGCAGCATCTGGGGTCCGGCGTGTATGGAAGTCTCCCCCGCTTAACGCTGCTGCTGTTTCCACCGCATGACGCATTTCCTGTTGTGACTGACGTTTTGATGGAGCCGCTTCTGTTGTCTTCTTCCGGGATCTGCTACGTTTCTTCCCGGGGTTTCGGAATGTTCGGTCGCGGGTCGCTCTGCAGTGGATGTTCAGCGATTCGAGCCATTCCATCGCCAGCTGAGGTGTGAGAAAAAAATGGGTCCTGTTATCGTATTCCACTCGGAGTTTTGCCGGAAAGAGCATCGCATATTTTATACCATGCTCACGCATGGTTCGTTTTACTGCGATGTAGGATGCCCTTTGTGCCTGTGTTTCTCTCGTAAAGTCTGGGAATATCATGACCTTTTGGCCATCCAATTGAATCTCTCCTTGCTGGCGGGATTGTGACAGTACGTAGTCTCTATCTTTGTGGTGGAGTAATCTAGCGATTATTGGCCGTGGCCTGACTCCCGGTGGGGGTGGTCCGCCAGGGATCCTGTGGGCTCGTTACACCGCAAAAAATGGTGAAAAGCCCACTGATGCTATTGTGTCTCTGAGCCACTGTTCCAGGAATATTTCTGTATTAGCTGCGGTGGTCTCCGCCCCCTCCGGAACCCCCACCAATCTGATGTTGTTCCGTCGGGCTCGGTTTTCGGCATCCTCTGCCCTTGCCTCCAATGTTTTCAGCCGGGTGGTCAGGTCTTTCATTTCTGAGGATGAGTCTTTGTGTGCCGCTAATACCCCTGTCAGCGCAGTCTCGTGCAAACCCACCGTTTCTTTTAATTTACGGTGGTCGTCTCGCAAAAGGGAAAGATCTGCGGTGAGGTTATCGATTTTACGCTCAAGTGCTTCTCGGGAATCATTAGTGGCCAGCAGCACAGTATCCAGAGTAGTTTCTTGTTGTTCGTGTCCTGTTTGCGATTCTCTGGCGGGCGTTGGGGGTGGATTCTCCGTGTGCGAGGAGTCCTCCGCTGTTGATTTGTCGTGTTTTTTGGGTTTTACCATTGTAATAGGTCTCAGGTTGGCGAAGGCCGTTCGTATTAGTGGAAGGTGGTATCGTTCGTCAGTATCGTCCAGTCCGTATGTCGTCTGTCTCTGTCCCGGTGCTCTCACGTGGCGAGTGCTATTAGAAGTTCACCGTTTTGAGCTGTTTGACCATGTACTGCCATTTGTTAAATTTTGTTTTGACCAATGACTTTGTGTTTCACCACTGCGCATATTAGTTGCTCAATGTTCACCAGTAGCACATGGTATGTTTTGTTCAGTTGAGCCGCCTATGGGCTTTGACATTGCATTAGCCATTACATTCTGTATTCTGCCTATTGGCTTTGACATGCTGTATCCAGTCTAGCCGCCTATTGGCTTTGACATTGCATTCCTATTGGCTTTGACATGATGTATTCAGTTTAGCTGCCTATTGACTTTGACATGCTATTAGATATTCTGCCTATTGGCTTTGACATGATATCATATATTACATTTTGTATTCAGCTCCGCTGCCTATTGGCTTTGACATGATATTCAGCTCCGCTGCCTATTGGCTTTGACATGATATTATACATTGCATTTTATATTCAGCTCCGCTGCCTATTGGCTTTGACATGATATTATACATTGCATTTTGTATTCAGCTCAGCTGCCTATGGGCTTTGACATGATATAAGACATTGCATTTTGTATTCAGCTTAGATGCCTATTGGCTTTGACATGACACTAGACATTGCATTTGATATTTAGGTTAGCTGCCTATTGCCTTTAACATGACATTGCATTTGATATTTAGGTTAGCTGCCTATTGCCTTTAACGTGGAGTTAGACATTGCAGTTGAGAATCCAAGCTGTATTTTTCCAAGCTGTGTTTTTGCACCAGAGAACCAAGATGTTTTTCTCACAGTAGACTAGACATGATAAGAGAGAGTACATGGGTGTTGTTTTTTCTTCGCTTGAGCTTGGGAACAGGAGTAGTCTTGGAGACCTGGCCAGTCTCCAAAAGGCTTGCTCAGTTTCCCAGGTCTGAGAGGAGGGGGCACACCTTTGTAACGAATGTAACAGGCTGCAGAGGGTCAGATTCGAATATGCCGGACCTCGTGCTGGAGCTTGGCGCAGGCTGCCAGCAATCCCGTGTGGGTAGATGAATCTCTCTTTCTCGCGGCTGACAGGGGTCATCAGCTTGCAGACCTTAGAAAGATGAAGCTGTAGATAGTTCCCACACGGTGAAGTATTTGTTTTGCTTTGCATTCAATATCTTATAAATATAACCTGCTGTGTATATTGCAAACTGATATATTTTGTTTGATTAACGCGGACTTGAAAGCTACTAATTCGTCATTCATAAATATTGTGGTTGGGGAAGAATTAACAACAATAAAAGTCTTCTTTGACCTCAAAAAAAAAAAAAAAAACACCGCTTAGTTCCCGTGGAAGAATGCAATCAAACAAGTTGAACTTGAACTGAAGGCGCAGTTTGCGCAAAATGGATCCATGGTGCTGGCACTTTACTCAGCCAGGTTCAGGTTGGGGATTCGGTCCCTTCCCCGACCCCACACGCACACACCGGAAGGGGGACCACACAGCACACTCGGGGACAGTGGCGAAACGTGGTAGGATCTGCAAAAGAAACAAGTATGACTTTTCTTGCAAATAACATTTTTCATTTAAACTGCACCCTTCCTCTTTCTTTCCCTGTTTTATAATCAGCAGGACGTTTTTGGGGCCCTTTGTTATATTTTCTGCAGGTTCTGGAGGATCACTTGGGGCTTCAGCCCACACACCAGCACTGAGGTTTTTATCTGCTGCGCCACAGCTTCCCTTTTCTTGCACTGTCAGAAGGGCTGGGGCAGACTCATTCTTTACCAAACCTCCATTCACTGCACTTTTGTCAATTTGGGCCATTCTGTCTCCAATTTGTATGAATGAATCAGATTCTTTTCTAGGTATCAGCAGAATTTCGATTTTTCCTTGGTAATTTGCAGCAATCACTCTCCCTAAAACCTGATCACTTTGCCATTTCTGATCTGGTAACTTTCCTCTCCCCAACTGCTCTGTGACTGCTTGCATGACAGATTGCTTTTGTGCGTGCTGCACAGTTTTTATCAAATCTAGGGGAATGTGCATCTCTCTCATCTCTGCCCACCTGTAAGTGGCTTTTTCTCTCAGCTGTTCACATTTCTGGGGCACCCACTTAGCCATCCCCACTAAGGCAGAATTCTGGGTGAACACTTCTCTCTCTGCATTTTTCTCATTAACATCTGCAAGGTAATTGAACCAGTTAGGTACAAGCCATATGTAAAAACAAGCAGCTAAAACATTAGCAATGAACCAAAAATCAGCGTAAAAATGACACATCTCACGTAGCTCTTACTTTAAAATCTGACACACATTATACAACGCTGTTCCTTCTACTGTGCCAGAAAGCAACATTTCAGTCAATGAATCATTAGTAAAACAAACATGCTTTTTATCTTCAGTAGACACGAATTCAAATGGTGCACACAATTTCATTGGTAACTCTTTTACCTGTGGTACTCTGGCCCTGTCTTGCAAGTACCAGATCCATTGTATGATTCTAGCTAGGGGCACTATTTTCTTTCCTTGTTCTTGAATTACATGTACATAAGTATTTCCTTCTTGCACTGCGCAGAAACCTAAAGTCTGCATTATTTCATTTGCCAAATCACAAGCGCGCAGCTGCATATAATTTTTCACAGTGATCATATACAAAAGTGTTAGGATTTCACTCAAATGAGGGCTATTCTTTTTCCAAAAATCAAACAAGCTAATGAAACTCGGGGTGTCTTGCTCTAAAATCCTTCGTTTTACTTGTGCATTTTGCAACGGTAACTCGTAAATCACATTCTGGTCTCTCTCGTCCGTGTTATCAGTTAAGGAATGCATTTTGGCTGCCAAAAACCCTGGCTCACACGAAATCTCAGTGCAGCTCGGAGCTGTCTTAACCCCCTCATTACTGGAATGGGACAAGAAAGATTCTTCAAAAACAGCCCTTTTATAACTTTCAGTCGGGCTAATTTGCTCACGTAAATTCCTATTTTCATGTTCCAACTTCCTACATTTCTCCTGCATTTCTCTGTAAGCAGATAAAGGTATCCAGACCTTTCTGTCATCATTACTTCCAAAACACACTTTTTCTACACATGCATTTTCTTCTGTAATTCCCCAAACAGAAAACAATTCACAGTTTTTCTTAGCACCATCAGGCAGTTCATCAACACATGTATTCTCAGACATGGTCTGCCGTGCTACTGTGATTCCCCAAACAGAAAACAATTTCTGTAATTCTCCAAACAACAAAAAAACAATTACACTTTTAAAGTGTGCACTTAGAAATCTACCAACTCGTCAAACCCCTTCTTAATCACCTCTTAATGACCGACCCCACTTCTGGTACCAATTGTAGTGCTTTCCTCTTATCTAGTTTCTAAGCACTAACATAACACACTAGAAATGCACTTGTGAGGTCAAAGAAGACTTTTATTGTTGTTAATTCTTCCCCAACCACAATATTTATGAATGACGAATTAGTAGCTTTCAAGTCCGCGTTAATCAAACAAAATATATCAGTTTGCAATATACACAGCAGGTTATATTTATAAGATATTGAATGCAAAGCAAAACAAATACTTCACCGTGTGGGAACTATCTACAGCTTCATCTTTCTAAGGTCTGCAAGCTGATGACCCCTGTCAGCCGCGAGAAAGAGAGATTCATCTACCCACACGGGATTGCTGGCAGCCTGCGCCAAGCTCCAGCACGAGGTCCGGCAGATTCGAATCTGACCCTCTGCAGCCTGTTACATTCGTTACAAAGGTGTGCCCCCTCCTCTCAGACCTGGGAAACTGAGCAAGCCTTTTGGAGACTGGCCAGGTCTCCAAGACTACTCCTGTTCCCAAGCTCAAGCGAAGAAAAAACAACACCCATGTACTCTCTCTTATCATGTCTAGTCTACTGTGAAAAAAACATCTTGGTTCTCTGGTGCAAAAACACAGCTTGGAAAAATACAGCTTGGATTCTCAACTGCAATGTCTAACTCCACGTTAAAGGCAATAGGCAGCTAACCTAAATATCAAATGCAATGTCATGTTAAAGGCAATAGGCAGCTAACCTAAATATCAAATGCAATGTCTAGTGTCATGTCAAAGCCAATAGGCATCTAAGCTGAATACAAAATGCAATGTCTTATATCATGTCAAAGCCCATAGGCAGCTGAGCTGAATACAAAATGCAATGTATAATATCATGTCAAAGCCAATAGGCAGCGGAGCTGAATATAAAATGCAATGTATAATATCATGTCAAAGCCAATAGGCAGCGGAGCTGAATATCATGTCAAAGCCAATAGGCAGCGGAGCTGAATACAAAATGTAATATATGATATCATGTCAAAGCCAATAGGCAGAATATCTAATAGCATGTCAAAGTCAATAGGCAGCTAAACTGAATACATCATGTCAAAGCCAATAGGAATGCAATGTCAAAGCCAATAGGCGGCTAGACTGGATACAGCATGTCAAAGCCAATAGGCAGAATACAGAATGTAATGGCTAATGCAATGTCAAAGCCCATAGGCGGCTCAACTGAACAAAACATACCATGTGCTACTGGTGAACATTGAGCAACTAATATGCGCAGTGGTGAAACACAAAGTCATTGGTCAAAACAAAATTTAACAAATGGCAGTACAGACCATGAGGGAGTTCTCTCATAATTATGCCCGCGTTGGTCGTCTGCATTGCATACTGTTCTGATAACAGGGAGAAGTTCTGTGCCGAAGTTCGTGGGCTCCCTTTCCAGTGCGAGACCGCGGTCTCCGATTCCTCTCAATGTGCCAGTATTAGTTCCTGTCTCGGGAGGTGGTTTCTGCGTTTTCCCTGGTCTTTCGACAGCTGGTATTCCTACTCACCGGAGCTGTCTATCTCTCATTCGATGTTCCCGGCACTTCGTTCCTTATCTGCTCCTCTCTATTCCCTCCAAATTCATTGATGTTCTGCTTCGTATTGTTGCTCTCGCCGTTGGTGACGAAGGTGTTTGAGCCCCTTGTGCCCCCCAATGGATGGTGTGGAGGTCCTCACCTCCGCGGGACCTTCATATCCTCTCAGCTGCGGTTACAACGGGTTCACTGCCCTGTCGCGGCTGTCATTTTGGGTCACAGCAGCCGTGACGTTGTCGGAGCGTTTTCCGGGTAGACTCTGCCCCAAGGTTGGACGCCGCGGTCCCTACTCGTTCTGCATATTCTCCGAACGCTTCTCTTCAATTTTTGAGACCTTCGGTCGTTATTATGGCAGGGATTAAGCTTGGGCCTGGATTGTGGCCTGAGGGCGCTGTACTACGATGCATTCGCTGATGTTCCGCTTCGTACTGTTGCTCTCGCCGTTAGTGGTGAAGGTGTCTGAGCCCCTTGCGCCCTTCAATGGATGGTGTGGGGGTCCCCATCTCCACGGGACCTTCGTATCCTCTCAGCCGAGGGCTGTGGTTGTAGCGGGTTCACTGCTCTGTCGTGGCCGCCATTTTGTGTCGCGGCATCCGCAAAGTTGTCGGGGGGAGTTTTTCGGGCGATCTCTACCCCAAAGTGGAGCGCCGCGGTTCCTACTTGTGCTGTATATTCTCCGATCGCTTCTCTTCAATTTTTAAGACCTCCGGTCGTTATTATGGCAGGATTTAAGCTGCGGGCTTGGATTGTGGCCCGAGGGCGCCGCATTACGCCGCATTCGCTGATGTTCCGCTTCGTACTGTTGCTCTCGCCGTTGGTGGCGAAGGTGTCTGAGCCCCTTGTGTCCTTCGATGGATGGTGTGAGGGACCTCACCTCCCCGGGACCTTCGTGTCCTCTCAGCCGCGGGCCACGGTTGCGACGGGTTCACTGCTCTGTCACGGCCGCCATTTTGGGTCGCGGCAGCCGTGAAGTTGTCGGGGGGAGTTTTCCGGGTAAACTCTGCCCCAAAGTGGATCGCTGCGGTCTCTACTCGTGCTGTATATTCTCCGATCACTTCTCTTCAATTTTTAAGACCTCCTGTCGTTATTATGGCAGGATTTAAGCTTCGGGCCTGGATTGTGGTCCGAGAGCACCGCACTACGCGTGCAGCTCCATTGGTCCCAGGCCACGCCCCCTTCCACTTTAGCCTCCTTATTGGTCCCAATCTGTGCTATGTCACCGTTCTCTACCTTAGCCTTTCTCATCCCTTCCTACTCTCCTAGTTTACTTCCAAATACTCTTCCACCTCCCCCTTTTAGTGTTCTCTGTTTAAATTCTCTCCAATAGAATGAGATTTATAATTCAGCCAACACCACGTGTACAGTGGTGAGTGACATAATCATTGATTGACGATTAAGTAGCAAATACAATTCAAGATCGTCAGCCTGGCCCACTATTCCCCTTACTGAAAATGACTTGGGGCCACATGTACGTATATTTGGAATTGCGATTCCATGTGAACCGCAATTAGGGAATCGCTATTCCAAATGTAACAAACTCCACTGAGTTTCCTTTGCGATTCCCGGTGGGATGCAAATAGACCTGCCTCATTAATATTAATGAGGTAGGTCGCAATTTGCGACCCACCGGGAATCGCAAAAATCACAGGGATGGTGGCCTGCTGGTCTCAGCAGACCACCATGTCTGTGATTGCTTTTAAATAAAGCAATCTTTTTTTTAAAATGCAGCCCGTTTTCCTTAAAAGAAAACGGGCTGCGTTTAAAAAGAAAACAAATGAAACGTTTCAGTTTCATTTTTGGAGAGTAGGCAGTGGTCCGTGGGACCACTGCCTGCTCTTCAAAAACTTTTTTGCATGCATTCACAAAGGGGAAGAGGTCTCTTGAAATTGGTGCTAACTGCGATTGTTTTGCGACCGCATTCACGGTCACAAAACAATCATGCATACCATTTAGATTCAGTATTAGGAAGGAACGCCCTGAACATTCCCCTACTTAATACCGAATCGCAAAACCCAAATTGCGATTCAGTAAAAAGTTACTGAATCACAGTTTGGGCTTTGTACATCCCAAAAAGCATTTTTCCAGTCGCAGATGGGCCGATTCTGCGAATCAACCCATTTGCAACTAGAAAAATGCTTTGTACATGTGGCTCTTCTTCTTCTTCTCCACCCTCTTCCTTAGAGAGTATTCCTTCTGCACTTTTTTTGGTGAGAAATCTCCATGTCAGAAACTAGCTGTTGGTCAACATGAAGACACTGTCTAAGTTGGCCTCATGCAGTAATATGGACCGTATGCCACTCAAAATTGTGTAGCCACTCAAAATTGTGTAGATGCTATAGAGGGTTTAGTTGGAAATGTGAAGCCACAGATGTGCCATTCTGGAGGAGCAAGAAGATAAGATGTATGCTGGGAAAAAAATAATCAACTGAGTAGATTGAATCGGAAGAGCTTGTGGAATAACTATGGTTTGTGTGGATGTATTTTAGAATTGTGGCCTAGACAAAGTAAACATTGACATTTTGGCTACATGTGATAAGCATTTGGTATATCAGGCACAGTAACGGGTGTTTATGCTGTGTGCTGTACATATTTACGAAAACATTATAGGTGTGTAGTGGTAAATGGACATTGCAAACCCAGCTAGGGAGCAACAAAGTGTCGGACAGTGGTCAGTAGCTTGACAATAAGATTTAAGTTTGTTTGGAGGAAGGTAGGTAATATATAAGTTAATACCAAATAGGCAGGTAAAACTCTTTAACGTCATTCTGAATTGCAGGACAGTCGGAGGAGTTGTCATGTCTGTGGGGGGAGTTGTCATGTCTGTGGAGTGAGTGCTGTCAAGTGACACTGATTGTGTTCATATGTACACGTTTGCAAAATGTAATAATCGTAGGCTACTTATTATGCAGCCAGAATGTTCCCTGATTATATATAAAAACATGCAGAAGCCTGAAAGCAAGACTGGTGATTGCTTGCTTTAAAAATAAATTGTATACAAAACGAATAAATGTCAACTTAAAAAAAGGTTTTGCAAAAATATTGTGCAGCTTTCAATACAATTTCCTTGAGGTATTGTTTTGAAAAATTAGTTTGATGCTGGCAATATGTGTTTTAAAGAAAGACTGATGTAGAATTGATGTAAGACCATTAGGTCAGCACTGATATGATCTTGAAGATAAACAAAAAGCGCACCAGAGGTGTATGTCCTTAAATTGCTACAGATTTACAATTTTCATGAATTCACTAGAGTTTACAGAAGTTGGCTTTGAGACCATATGCCTAGAAAACATTTGTGAATTTTATTTTTGCCCCAGCAAATATAGACATGTATATTTACTTGTGCGAAAATCTACTGAGTGATTGATTGCAAATGCACTTACATTTAAATTCCCTACACCCCTTTTCCCCTCTGAAAACAGTTTACTCTTGCCCTCTTCAAGTGTAAAATATTAAACTTTTTCCAGTAAGGGAAGAGATTGGAGAGAGTTTGGTTTTCAGCAACTCATTGAGCATTCCAGTCCTGATCTATCACAACCTTGATGCTTCCAGCCCTTGTATGTGGATATGCCTTATTATGCAAACTGTGATATAATATTAGCTATAGACAGAATATATTATCTAATTTGAGCAATAGCGTAATCAGCTATAGCTTTTTCAGACATCTTATTATCAGACCTCTGATATAATACGGACACTGACATCATTTTCCACCTCAGTGCTAGGTGAGATACTCCTAATCTGTGGCAGCACCAAGAAGACTTTTGGCATTCGTATCCATCTGTCTGTCTATCTATCTGTCTGTCTGTTTATCTATCTACCAACCAAAAGGGACAAGTAGATTTTTTACAGGAAAAGTATGTTTCTGAAGCATCCTCTCCTTTGGACAAGTAGATATTTTATAAAACTCCACATCCATGTTGGTAGGTTTAAAGAGTGCCCTACTTCTGTTGGTTGCTTTTTGATAGTAGTATCTGTGGCTTTGGTGTAGCTGATGACAGACCTTTGTGTTGAGTGGAGTGCTTTGAGTTGGGGAAGATCATTGGAGAGGGGCACTGCCTTAGCTTAATTACTTTTTGTCTTCTTATTTCTTGGTTATTTCTTGCTTGTTCTCTAAGAATTATTGAGTGCATCATGGTTCTTTGGGTTTAGGTTTTGAAAAATGTGCTATCAGAGATACGTTGAGCTCAGAATTTTTTTCGGTCTTACAGTGTGCATACTTGGAGAAGTGGTTTGATATATGATGTAGACTTCATGGAGTTTGAGAAAATGGCGAGTTATTCTTTGAAGCTCTCCAAGGGTCTGTTTATCACATTAAAGAGCCTAAGAAATGAAGGGATCGTTAAGAAGACAGGGTCAGGTAAACTTTTGGATGACAGCAAATTCTTCTCCCATCTTCTGTGTCCAGCCTATTTATTGGGTATTGTAGCCTGTGGAGGTGAAGTTGTCAAGAATGTGTGAGAAAGTGGCTGTGAGCCATGTTTCTGTAATGAAAAATGAGCCTAAGTTGGATTTGTCTGACATCAGCTGTCGGGTGCATGGAAGACTGCAGAGTGTACATTGTTGAGCATGAGTTGGAGGATTTGTGCTGTTGTTTATGTGTGTGCTAGTGCGCAGTATTGGAAGGAGGACTTTGGTATTTGCATTGCCTGTTTGGTATGTCAGCACAGTCTTGAAATGTCAGTAGGGGGGTGTGCGAGGCACATGGTCTTAACTGCTTACCTGACAAGCAAGCAATTTGGTCTTTGGCTGTAAATGGCCCAAATAGCAGTTGCCTTTGCCTTCCTTTTGCAGAGGACGCCTCAGTTATAGGTTCGTAATACATCTTAGGAGGTGCCCTACGGTTGGCTGTTATGTCAGCATGGCAAGGAGGTCACATGACTTTGTACTAGGGATGCTGGGGCATGACTGAGCCTTTGCGTGAGTGGTTCATTTTGACTGAGGTTCTGGAAGAAGGAATAATCACCGGATGCTGTGTTTGGCAATTAAATCAAGTTTGTGAGAAGGTTACAAGACCTTGTAAGATTGAGAGATGCTGTGCTATGATTTGAGAGGCCTTCCAAGACTTATGAGCTTTCCATCCGCAGGGCGCTATAGGGTGGTGAAAGGCATCATCTCACCCGTTGGGGACACCTACAAGAAGAAAGGTCTAATTGAGGCCTGTCATCGGCTGGCCATGATACGGCTCGCTACTGCTGACTCAGATTGGGTGCAAGTGGATCCATGGGAGTCTTCGCAGAATGAGTGGCTGGAGACTGTGCGAGTGCTCAGGTAAGCACACAGCAAGTATGCATTGAGAAAGCCAATAGCTTTGGCTTTTGTATAGTTAAGTTTGTTTCATTTTGTGCTAACAATGCTTTTACGGTGCACAGTCACCAATCATGGAGCCATTACCGCTCAAACTATCAAAGGTTTGATAGTCCCCAAACATGAGAACATTGATCCAGCTCAACCTTTGCACTAAATACATTGGCCGCCTCGCTAGAGAATCATTTATTAAGGGTGTAATTATTTTCCGAAGTGCAAACATAAATAAAATGAGGTCAGCCTTTAATGAGACTCTCTTTTAACAGACACTTAAAATATAAGGTGAGGTTGTTGTGCAAGGTCATTGTGATGTCCATTTAACTTATTCCTCTGCTTTGATTGGTACCAGGCGGTAGAGACAGTTGTGTGTTTGATGGAAGGTTAGAGCTCAGCAGAGTAGCATTCAGGACCTGAACCCACAGCCAAAGGAGGATAAGAGGATGGAGAAATGATGGGAGCCGACAGGAAGAGAAAAACACAGGAACTGGAGGATGACAGAGTGATCAAGGGAATGGACTTGGGAGTAAAGGCCCACTCCAGCATTAAAGGTCCAAGCAGTAGCTAAGGCGGCCTATAAGTCTATTAGAAAATTCTGTCACTGGAGGGCAGAATGTTCTAATAAATAAAAAAAAAGGCCTCACAGAGTCCGAGGGGACTGAAATCCCTGAAATCCCCCAGGCTCCATGAGGCCTTTGTCAACAGCTGTTGATGTGAGACAAACATTGGAATGTTGGAGCTCCGGGCTTTTAGCAGGCATTAGAAGCCCGGAGCACCCCATTGTCTTCAATATAGCACCCAGCATTCTAATGTTCTAATAATCCCATATACCACTCTGGTATTATAAACATCACATTCAATTTAAGTTAGCTTTACTAAATAAAAAAGATGCACACAAGTAATTTGTAATGCAACTAAATAGGAGATTTTGTCAACTATATATTTCTTCAATCTTTCGACTAATTTATGAAAACCCACAACAATACCATGGATCTGTGTAATATGATTATATTACTGTTGTTCAACTCAGTTCCTTTGTGCATTTTAACATGCCTTTATTGGGAATATTGGTTGGACTGGTGTAGAGACAAGGCGAGTCACGAGACTAAGGGACTCCTCCCTTTCGGCTCCATTGCGCATGGGCGTCGACTCCATCTTAGATTGTTTTTTTTCTGCCATCGGGTTCGGACGTGTGCCTCTTCGTTACGTGTTTCGGTTCAGAAAAGTTAGTTATCAATCGGAAAATTCGTCGGTATTGTTTTGCGCTCGTTACCGGGTTAGTGCTAGCACATCGACACCGAAGCGCGTGCATCTTCGAGGCTCATGGAACGGACCCCCTTCCGCTTCTGCCCCAACTGCCACGCTAAGTATCCTTATACAGACCAACACTTGGTCTGTAATCTGTGTTTGTCCCCCGAACACAAAGAGGATACGTGCGAGGCCTTTCGGGCATTTCGATCCAAGAAGACACTGTGGGATCGTAGAGCTCGAACACTTCAAATGGCATCGACACCGGCCGGACACCCCGACGTCGAAGAAGAGGAGACATTCTCCATTCCAGATTCGGACTCGGAAGAGGCCGAGAGTGAGCAGCCGACGAGGCAACAAACCGTGAGTAAACCAGCCCCGGAAAAAACTCACTCGAAAATCATGAAGGCCCAGGGGACGCCACCACCAACAGGCCATGGCTTTACCCAAAAGCACGGTGACCAAACATCCGCACCGAAGAATGCCTCCCAGCAGCCGAAGACATCCGACTCCGGTCGAGATACCGGCTCCGAACAGAATCGGCACCGAGATACCGGCTCCGACCAGACTCGGCACCGAGATATCGGCACCCCGAAAACCAAAAAGGTTTCTTCGGATCTGAAAAAGACTGCCAAAAAGGTTTCGGTGCCGAAACACGCAGCCTCAGAGCCAAAACACAGCTCCTATACAGACAAACAGGGCCTTTCCTCACAATTACAAGGCCACAGGTTTGAACAAGAACTGGGCATGGGAGAGCCAGACCATACCCAGAGGAGGCTCCATATACAAAAAGACACGGGAAAATCAGAACTCTTCCTCCAATGAAGATGAAGCGGAAGCTCGCATTCCATGAGGCGGAAATGCAGCCAAAAGTAAAAGTGGCTAAAGAAAAAACACCACCACAGTTTTCTCCACAGCCATCGCCACCGCACTCGCCACATCTGTCCCCAGTAGCAACACCCCCAATGATGCAGTCACCAACGCACACCGGGATGAGCCAAGATGACCCGGATGCATGGGATCTGTATGATGCACATAGTCCGGATTGCTACCTGGCAAGGCCATCAACACCGGAGGACAGTACTGCTTACATGCAGGTGGTTTCCAGGGCAGCTACTTTTCATAACGTAGCATTGCATGCAGAGCCCATAGAAGATGACTTCTTGTTCAATACCCTGTCATCTACGCACAGCCAATACCAACGTTTGCTAATGTTACCAGGCATGTTAAAACACGCCAAACAGGTGTTTCAAGACCCAGTCAAGAGCAGAGCCATCACACCTAGGGTGGAGAAGAAATATAAACCTCCCCCTACAGACCCTATGTACATTACACAACAGTTAACTCCTGATTCGGTGGTAGTAGGAGCAGCCCGGAAAAGGGCAAACTCACAAACCTCTGGAGACGCACCACCACCCGACAAAGAAAGTCGGAAATTCGATGCAGCAGGCAAAAGGGTGGCAGCACAGGCAGCCAATCAATGCCGAATTGCCAATTCGCAAGCTCTACTGGCAAGATACGACAGGGCACATTGGGACGAAATGCAACATTTCATTCAACACCTTCCCAAAGAGTTCCAGAAACGTGCCCAACAGTTTGTCGAGGAGGGCCAAACTATCTCCAACAACCAAATAAGGTTGGCTATAGACTCAGCAGACACGGCAGCCAGAACAGTAAACACAGCGGTAACCATTCGGAGACACGCATGGCTACGTGCCACCGGATTTAAGCCAGAAATCCAGCAGGCTGTGCTGAATATTCCTTTCAGCGGACAACAATTGTTTGGGCCGGAGGTGGATACAGCAATAGACAAACTGAAGAAAGACACTGACACGGCCAAAGCCATGGGCGCGCTCTACTCCCCACAGAGCAGAGGCACTTTTAGGAAGCTGCACTTTAGAGGAGGGTTTCGGGCCCAGACCACAGAGCCTTCCACCTCACAAGCCAGACCCACATACCAGGGCCAATATCAGAGAGGAGGTTTTCGGGGACAATATAGGGGTGGACAGTTCCCTAAAACAAGAGGGAAATTCCGAAGCCCAAAAACCCCACCAACTAAACAGTGACTCCAACGTCACAAACCGCCACCACACAACACCATTGGGGGGAAGGCTCACAGATTATTACCAAAATTGGGAACACATAAATACAGACGCGTGGGTCCTAGCCATTATCCAACATGGCTATTGCATAGAATTCCTACATTTGCCACCAAATGTGCCTCCAAGAGCACACAACATGTCCAAACAACACTTAGATCGGTTACAACTAGAAGTCCAAGCATTGTTACAAAAAGAAGCAATAAAGCTAGTGCCCAACCATCAAAAAGGAACAGGTGTTTACTCCCTGTATTTCCTAATTGCAAAAAAGGACAAAACACTGAGACCCATATAAGATCTCAGAACACTAGGGCCCTCATTCCAACCCTGGCGGTCTCTGACCGCCAGGGCGGAGGGCAGCGGAAGCACCGCCAACAGGCTGGCGGTGCTTCCTGGGCTATTCTGACCGCGGCGGTAAAGCCGCGGTCAGAAAAGGGGAACCGGCGGTTTCCTGCCGGTTTTCCCCTGGCCCAGGGAATCCTCCATGGCGGCGCTGCTTGCAGCGCCGCCATAGGGATTCCGACCCCCTTCCCGCCACCCTGTTTCTGGCGGTTTTCACAGCCAGAAACAGGATGGCGGGAACGGGTGTCGTGGGGCCCCTGGGGGCCCCTGCACTGCCCATGCCACTGGCATGGGCAGTGCAGGGGCCCCCTAACAGGGCCCCATACAGATTTTCACTGTCTGCTTTGCAGACAGTGAAAATTGCGACGGGTGCCACTGCACCCGTCGCACCCCTGCAACTCCGCCGGCTCCATTCGGAGCCGGCTTCCTTGTTGCAGGGTCTTTCCCGCTGGGCCGGCGGGCGCCCTTTTGGCGGTCGCCCGCCGGCCCAGCGGGAAAGTCAGAATGACCCTCGCGGTCTTTTGACCGCGGAGCTGTCTTCCAACGGGGTTACTTTGGCGGGCGGCCTCCGCCGCCCGCCAAAGTCGGAATGACCCCCTAAATCTTTACATCAAATCAGATCATTTCCACATGGTGACACTTCAAGACGTGATTCCCTTGCTCAAACAACAGGACTACATGTCAACATTAGATCTCAAGGATGCTTACTTCCACATACCCATACATCCTTCCCACAGGAAATACTTGAGGTTTGTAATCCAAGGCGTGCATTACCAATTCAAAGTGTTACCGTTCGGGATAACAACAGCACCAAGGGTATTCACAAAATGCCTTGCAGTAGTAGCTGCTCATATCAAGAGACAGCACATGCACGTATTCCCTTAATTAGACGATTGGTTAAAAAAAGAAACAGCACTCAGCAACAGTGTCTTCTACACACAAAATACGTCACAGAAACCCTACACAAACTAGGGTTCTCAATAAACTACCAAAAATCACATCTACAACCATGTCAAATACAACAATACTTAGGAGCAACAATCAACACACAAAAAGGGATTGCCACTCCAAGTCCACAAAGGGTACAAGCCTTCCAAAATGTAATACTAAACATGCACCCAAACCAACACTATCAAGTGAGGTTTGTAATGAAACTTCTAGGCATGATGTCTTCATGCATAGCCATTGTCGCAAACGCAAGACTACACATGCGGCCCTTACAACAGTGCCTAGCAACACAATGGACACAAGTACAGGGTCAACTTCAAGATATAGTGTTGATAGACCGCCAAACACACTCCTCGCTTCAATGGTGGAATCCTATAAATTTAAACCAAGGGCGGCCATTCCAAGACCCTGTGCCTCAATACGTGATCACAACAGATGCTTCCATGATTGGGTGGGGAGCACACCTCAACCAGCACAGTAAACAGGGACAGTGGGACCTTCAACAAAGGCACCTTCATATAAATCATTTAGAGCTGTTAGCAGTGTTTCTAGCATTGAAAGCATTTCAACCGCTAATAGTCCACAAACACATTCTTGTCAAAACAGACAACATGACAACAATGTATTACTTAAACAAACAAGGAGGGACACACTCATCACAACTGTGTCTCTTAGCAAAGGAGATTTGGCATTGGGCGATTCACAATCACATTCGCCTAATAGCACAATACATCCCAGGGATTCAAAACCAGTTGGCCGACAATCTCAGTCGAGCTCACCAACAGACACACGAATGGGAAATTAATCCCCAAATACTACAAACTTACTTTCTACGCTGGGGAACACCAGAAATAGACCTATTTGCAACAAAAGAAAACGCAAAATGCCAAAACTTCACATCCAGGTACCCACACCCTCAGTCCAAAGGCAATGCGTTATGGATGAGTTGGTCAGGGATATTTGCCTACGCTTTTCCCACTCTCCCACTCCTTCCTTATCTAGTAAACAAATTGAGTCAAAACAAACTCAAACTAATACTAATAGCACCAACATGGGCTTGCCAACCATGGTATACAACATTACTGGACCAGTCAGTAGTACCTCATAGCAAACTACCAAACACACCAGATCTGTTAACTCAACACAAACAGCAGATCAGACACCCGAATCCAGCATCGCTCAATCTAGCAATCTGGCTCCTGAAGTCTTAGAGTTTGGACATTTAGAGCTTACACGAGAATGTATGGAGGTCATTAAGGAAGCTAGGAAACCTACTACAGGACATTGTTACGCAAACAAATGGAAAAGATTTGTTTATTACTGCCATAATAATCAAATTCAACCACTACATGCTTCTGCACAAAACATTGTAAGCTATTTATTACACTTACAAAAATCAAAACTAGCATTTTCTTCTATCAAAATACATCTCACAGCAATATCTGCCTATCTGCAGATTACACATTCAACCTCACTCTTTAGAATCCGAGTCATCAAAGCATTTATGGAGGGTTTAAAGAGAATCATGCCCTCAAGAACACCACCAGTTCCCTCGTGGAACCTCAATATTGTATTAACACGACTCATGGGTCCACCATTTGAACCCATGCACTCTTGTGAGATGCAATACTTAACCTGGAAGGTAGCCTTCCTAATAGCTATCACATCTCTTAGAAGAGTAAGTGAAATACAAGCATTGACTGTGCAAGAACCCTTTATACAAATACATAAACAAAGTGGTTCTCCGTACAAATCCAAAATTCTTACCAAAAGTTATATCACCGTTCCACCTAAACCAAACAGTGGAACTCCCAGTCTTTTTTCCACAACCAGACTCAGAAGCCGAAAGAGCCTTACATACGTTAGACATCAAAAGAGCACTAATGTATTACATTGATAGAACAAAACAATTTCGCAAGACAAAACAATTGTTTGTAGCCTTCCAAAAACCTCATGCAGGAAATCCAATATCCAAACAAGGCATTGCCAGATGGATAGTGAAATGTATTCAGACCTGCTATATTAAAGCAAAAAGAGATCTGCCTATTACACCAAAGGCGCACTCCACTAGGAAGAAAGGCGCCACAATGGCCTTTCAAGGAAATATACCTATGACAGAAATCTGTAAGGCAGCCACATGGTCTACGCCCCATACATTCACAAAACATTACTGTGTAGATGTGTTGACAACACAACAAGCCACGGTAGGACAGGCTGTATTACGAACATTATTTCAGACAAATTCAACTCCTACAGGCTAAGCCACCGCTTTTGGGGAGATAACTGCTTACTAGTCTATGCACAGCATGTGTATCTGCAGCTACACATGCCATCGAACTGAAAATGTCACTTACCCAGTGTACATCTGTTCGTGGCATGAGATGCTGCAGATTCACATGCGCCCTCCCACCTCCCCGGGAGCCTGTAGCCGTTATAAGTTGATGAAACTTGGAAATATATACTATTTTTATACGCTTTATGTACATACATAGTCACTCCATTGCATGGGCACTTTTACTATATACACAACTCCTACCTCACCATCTGCGGGGAAAACAATCTAAGATGGAGTCGACGTCCATGCGCAATGGAGCCGAAAGGGAGGAGTCCCTCGGTCTCGTGGCTCAAAAAGACTTCTTCGAAGAAAAACAACTTGTAACACTCCGAGACCAACACTAGATGGCAGGATAATGCACAGCATGTGAATCTGCAGCGTCTCATGCCACGAACAGATGTACACTGGGTAAGCATGCCTTTTTATGGAGCTGGGGTAACTTGAATTAATTTATTTGTTAGTAGCTGACAGAGGTGAACAGTAACAGTATGCTAGTAGAAGTGTCCGTCAGCACCATTCCGTGGTTGAACACCTGGTGTCACTGTAAACTGGTAATCACTATGCTTTCTACCTCAGCCGTTGCCATGGTGTGACGGAACACTGTGTGGTGTTACCTTTGCAACAATGTTGGGTTTATCCATGCAGAACATCAGCTAATTCTATACTGCTGTTAGGCAGTAAGTGCCATTGTTGAACCAGTGTTTCTCTAGCTTGGGTGGAACTCTAGATCTCCTGGATTTAGGAGACAGTGCATGAAAACATTTTGAACTTTGTATGGATCCTCAGAATCTGCGTCCCAATTATTCCCTGTGACAAAGCCTGTTATAACCAAGGTGTTCAATGCGAAAGCACAAGTCATTATTTCTTTATAACAATGGTTCACTTGATAAATGGAAAAGGAGTTATTTTACTGTATTTTAGTATTTTGTTCCTAATTGCAGACACCACCAACAGAAACTGGCAGTGGAACAAAATTTGAAATCCCCACCAGACAGTGGCATCCCCGTAAAGAAAGGGCAGAAAAGGAAACTGGAGAACCATGAGGACGAGCCGGATAGAATATGCTCTGACAGAAAAGGTGACAATAGTGCAATGGTCTTCATGCTTTAATACCATTCTCAACTTGTATAAAACAAACAAAATCTTCAAGTCTCTCTGAATGACAAACATATTTTCTCATAATTATTCTTTAAACTATATTTTGAGCGGGTCAGACATTGCAGTGATGTTCAGTTGCCACTTTCAAAAATAAAGTCCATTATATGTCTGCCAACATGCTAGTGGCAACCTGGAATCAATGAACGTGTCCACAATGTATCAGAAATAGCTGGAGGGACTTTAGGGTTACTTAGAGTCCTCCATCTGCTCCCCATCCTACTTTGACACCCACTTCCGGCAAGGGCATGAGTGGAAATACAGTGGATGGATTATCGATAGCCTATTACTGAGATGCTCAAAACCACTGTTTTCTATCAGTAACAACACAGCAGTGTTTTAAGGATGATGTTTGCATCTGTTTCCTTGTAGTATAAATGCTCCTCTTGGATAAAGTCACCCCTCTCCCCACATTTGAAGACCTTTCCAATACTGTGAAGGGAATGTTTCTTGGATAAAGATGTAGAGTTCTCTGCAAGGATGAAAGTGAGAGGGTGTTAGCTATGGTTTCTCAGAGGGTAAATTATCCTGTAGAAAATACCCCAGGTGCTCAGGTCAAGATCAGAGTCCGAAGGTAAAAACCAAAGCTTTGTTATAGTTAGGAAACCTTTGTTATAGTTAGGAAAACCTTATTCTTTTTATACAAACCAAACTTAAAATACATAAACATTAGAAATTCTTCAGGTGAAGTTATACATTACATTTATAATTTACGTACCACCTTTAAATGTATATAACTTTATTTATTCTTTAGCTACAAAGAATAGTTAAAGTATACAAAAATTTAAATTTCTAAACTTATATCTTTAATTTATAATAATTTACTCTTGCAACTCCATACACAGTGTATTCAACTCGGCAGCTACTCAGTATTAATTATAACTCATGTCTTCTCCATGCACTGCTGATACCCTTATATATTTTATCAGTTATACCATCTAAAATGATATTATTTACAATAATACTTATGACATCCCAAATCATATCTTTTGTAAGAACACAGTGCAGTGGAACACCTTGTTAGAGTGGAGTGGCATACGGTGGAATGTCGCAGAGTAGAGTGACGTACAGTGGAGTGGCATAGAGTGGACTGTCGTAGAGAGTTACTGGCATACAGTGTAGTGACATTAAGTGGAGTGGCTTATAGTTGAATTGCGTACAATAGAATGGTACAGAGTGCAGTTGCATACAGTGGAATAGTGTAGAGTCTGGTATATAGAGTGGATTGCCATAGAGTGAAATGATGTACAGTGGATTGTTGTAGAGTGGAGTGCCAAACAGAGGAATAAACGTATTGTGCAGTGGTGTACACAAGTAGTGCACAGTGGAATGGCATAGAGCGGAATATCGCGTAGGAGCAATTAGTGTAGTGGCATTTAGTGGAATGATGTAGAGTGGAGTGATGTGGCATGTAATAACTTAGAGATGAGTGGCATCAAGTGTAGTGTCATTCAGGGAAGCGTGATAATTGAAACAGATGTAACATGAAAGTGTGTTAACGGATGTAAATGTAATGTGGCAAGAAAATATATCATTTGGTGTAAATGGTAATTTTTTGTGGTAAGTGTGCATAGTGGAAGTAGTTTTAAAGTTGTAATGTTGAAAATAGTTATATATGGTGCTGCAGAAAGGTTGCGGTATACCACAATACAATGCACATGATAAGGCAGTATGTGTTTGGCTAATGGCTGTGTTCACCAAAGGTGAAAGGCATCATGTCATTTTTTGCACATTTTGTCTGTCTTCTGCGTCTGGGTCTTAGATCTAAGTAAGCAGTAGAATTTATTGTTGTTCCCTACCTTTTCTCACTTCATTAAAGTGTCAATAGGCAGAGAAATTTATTTATAATTTTCTGTGTATTTTTACAGCAGTTTAGGGAGAACTGCTCATCTTTAAAAACATATTTTTATGTAGCACAGTAATTTGTAGGTATTACCACGCTACTCTGTAGACTTTTTATTGAAGATTTATACATATAAAAATAGAAAATACACTGTCGTACCCCATATATGTAAAATATACGGGACTATACTGTAATATTAATTTTGTAAACAATATATATATTTTTTTGGTACCACAATACTTCTGAGGCAGTCCCGTAGTATTCTGTACATTTGTTTTTCAATATATAGAAACTTAGAAATATTTTTCCTACCTGTTACCCCTTCAATAAAGTGGTAATAGATAGGGGGAACATTTCAAATCTAATACCTACATCAAAGGGTGAAACGCAGATCACAGGCAAAGTGTATCTAAAAACAACGTGGCAGCTTTAACTTTAGTAAACGCAGTCATTAGCCAGTCACATAATGACATGACTTGTCATTGCTATGTACCGCAGTACTTTCAAGAAATACAGGGAAATTTGTGAAAATACTACAAAAAAAGACATTACTATGTTAAAATACCTTATAACGTTAAAAGTACTGCCTCTGCTTACCTGTAGTACCAAAAAGGATCATCTGCGTTCCATAATGTGTAATTCTGCCAAATTTTATTCAAATCCGTCCAGTCATTTTGGCGCTACATCCATCTGAAAAGTCCATTAAAAATGCATTGGGGAAAACAAGCATTTGCAATGCAATGGTCTTGCGTTAGCTCGCTTTAGAGCTACTCGCATTGTAAATTCTTAACTGGACTTTTCTTGCCACACAACTGAAAATAAAAAATTAAACAGTTGACATAAGCAAGCCGATTCAAAGTGCTACTGTGAGGACGAAGAGAGAGACTAGAGGGAAAAGAAATTTGCTCACAGTAAGAGTTATTGACAAAACTGCAATTACCCATGTAACATGGTCGATGGCCAAGGCAGTAACAAAACCGCCCTAAGGAGGAACAAACGTAAAGCAGTTACGAACGAGAACAAAGGATTTTTGAAAGGCAAGCCCATGAACGAGTGATAGTGATCGGTGGGCGTGGTTAAAAGCCCAGATACATACCAACACGTCGGAAAAGCAGTGCTTGCGTGCTGCTATGCTCAACCTAAACATGCTTTGGGACCCCACTTTTTTCTTTGTTTCCACTTTGACAAATCACCGCAAAACTTTGCCTGTATGCCAATGTAGAAAAAGCAAAAGGTCTGCAAAGTTATCATGGCAATCCATCAAACGGTGACAAAAATGGCTACAACCACTCTGTAACATAAATATAATAGATATATATATGTTCGATGGCATGTGTAGCTGCAGATACACATGCTGTGCACATCCCGCCATCTAGTGTTGGGCTCAGAGTGTTACAAGTTGTTTTTCTTCGAAGAAGTCTTTTCGAGTCACGAGATCGAGGGACTCCTCCCCTTTCGGCTCCATTGCACATGGGCGTCGACTCCATCTTAGATTGTTTTCTTTCCGCCATCGGGTTCGGACGTGTTCCTTTTCGCTCCGCGTTTCGGTTCGGAAAGATAGTTAGAATCTCGGAAAATTCGACGGTATTGTTTGCGTTCGGTATCTGGTTAGTTACAACAGATCGACACCGAATTTTGAAGACCTCTGTGGGCCCTTTGGGGTTTTCGATCCCCCGGCGGGGCCTGGTCGGCCCGACCACGTGCATCTTCAAGGCTAATGGAACGGACCCCATTCCGCTTCTGCCCCAAATGTCACAACAAGTATCCTTATACAGATCAGCATCTGGTCTGTAACTTGTGTTTGTCTCCAGAACACAAAGAAGATACTTGTGAAGCCTGTCGAGCGTTTCGGTCGAGGAAGACATTAAAAGACTGAAGAGCGAGAAGACTACAAATGGCGTCGGCGCCGACAGGACAAAGACACTTGGAGGAGGAAGCAGAAACCTTCTCCATCGAGGATTCGGACTCGGACGAGGTCGATCCCGAAAAGACGCCGAAAACCGTGAGTAAGACGTCGACACACAAAACACACGGAAAGTCCACTAAAGCCCAGGGGACGCCACCGCCAGCAGGCCATGGCTTAACCCGGAAAGTAGGTGACCGACCATCGGCACTGAAAAAGGGCATGCATGTGTCGAAGGCATCCGACTCCGGTCGAGATACCGGCACAGAGCAAACTCGACCCCGAGAAAGCGGGTCAGAGCAATTTCGGCACCGAGAGGGCGGCACCGAAGCAGGCCGGCATTGAGAGACTGGAACGCCGAAAATTAAAAAAGTGGCGTCGGAGCCGAAAAAGACTGCCGAAAAAGTTTCCATACCGAGACATCCGGCCTCGGAACCGAAATCAAGTTCCTACACAGAGGAACAGGGACTGTCCTCACAAATGCAAGGACATAGGTTCGGACAAGAACTAGAGTCAATGGAGCCAGATTACACTCAAAGAAGGCTCCACATCCAAAAGGACACAGGGAAGATAAGTACTCTTCCCCCAATTCGGATGAAAAGAAGACTTGCCTTCCAAGAGAAAGACAAGCAGCCACAGACAAAGGTGGCAAGACAAGTAACCCCGCCACCATCTCCACCACGCTCAACACAACCATCACCGATAGCCACTCCACCACTGATGCAGTCTCCAACTCATACTGGACTGAGTCAGGATGATCCAGACGCATGGGATCTTTATGATGCGCCAGTATCAGATAACAGCCCAGACTGTTATCCAGCGAGACCGTCACCACCTGAGGACAGTACAGCATACACACAGGTGGTGTCCAGAGCAGCGGCGTTTCATAATGTCACCCTGCATGCAGAGCCTATCAAGGATGACTTTTTATTTAACACACTATCATCCACACATAGCTAGTACCAGAGTCTCCCTATGCTA
The DNA here is from genome assembly GCF_031143425.1 of Pleurodeles waltl. Taxonomy (NCBI): domain Eukaryota; kingdom Metazoa; phylum Chordata; class Amphibia; order Caudata; family Salamandridae; genus Pleurodeles; species Pleurodeles waltl. Next base: position 1,543,516,176 of record NC_090445.1, read on the forward strand.
CCTGGAATGCTAAAACACTCCAAACAGGTGTTTCAGGAGCCTGTGAAGGGCAGGGCCATAACTCCAAGGGTGGAGAAGAAATACAAGCCGCCACCAACAGACCCTGTATACATCATGCAGCATTTAACACCAGACTCTGTGGTAGTAGGGGCAGCTCGCAAGAGAGCGAACTCACACACCTCAGGAGACGCACCACCTCCAGACAAAGAGAGTCGCAAGTTCGACGCTGCGGGGAAAAGGGTTGCAGCACAAGCAGCCAACCAATGACGCATTGCCAAATCACAGGCATTGCTGGCGAGATATGATAGGGCTCATTGGGAGGAAATGCAACATTTCATTGAACACTTGCCCAAAGAGTTCCAAAAAAGGGCACAACAAGTGGTGGAGGAAGGACAGAGCATCTCGAACAATCAAATACGCTCTGCAGTGGATGCAGCGGATACAGCTGCTAGGACAGTAAATACAGCAGTGACCATAAGGATACACGCATGGCTGCGTACATCAGGATTCAAGCCGGAAATACAGCAAGCTGTGCTGAATATGCCATTTAACGGACAGCAGTTGTTTGGGCCGGAGGTGGACACTGCTATCGAAAAACTAAAAAAAGACACAAATACAGCCAAAGCCATGGGCGCACTCTACTCCCCACAGAGCAGAGGCACATTTTGTAAATCACTGTTTCGAGGGGGGTTTCGAGGACAAAGCACGGAACCCACAACCTCACAAACAAGGCCCACTTATCAGAGCCAATTTCAGCGGGGAAGTTTTCGGGGACACTATAGAGGGGGACAGTTCCCAAAAAGTAGATGAAAGTTCCAAAGTCCCAAAACTCCACAGAACAAGCAGTGACTTCGACGTCACAAATCCCCAACACATAACGCCAGTGGGGGGGGAGGAGACTAACCAAGTTCTACAAACAATGGGAGGAGATAACAACAGACACTTGGGTCCTAGCAATTATCCAGCATGGTTATTGCATAGAATTTCTAAAATTCCCTCCAAATGTCCCACCGAAAACACACAATATGTCAAAACAACACATGGATCTTCTACAACTGGAGGTCCAAGCGTTGTTACAAAAAGATGCAATAGAACTGGTACCAATTCATCAGAGAGGAACAGGAGTTTACTCGCTGTACTTTCTCATACCCAAAAAAGACAAAACTCTAAGACCTATATTAGATCTCAGAACATTAAATATCTACATCAAATCAGATCACTTTCACATGGTGCCACTGCAGGACGTAATCCCATTGCTCAAACAACAAGACTACATGACAACACTAGACCTAAAGGATCCATACTTCCATATACCGATACATCCTTCACACAGAAAGTACTTAAGGTTTGTATTCCAAGGGGTACATTACCAATTCAAAGTGTTGCCATTCGGAATAACAACTGCGCCAAGAGTTTTTACAAAATGCCTGGCAGTAGTAGCAGCTCATATCAGAAGGCAGCAAATACATGTGTTCCCGTACCTAGACGATTGGTTAATCAAAACCAACACGCAAGAACAGTGTTCACAACACACAAAGTATGTCATAGAAACCCACCACAAACTAGGTTTCTCACTCAACTACAACAAGTCACACCTTCAGCCGTGTCAAACACAGCAATACTTAGGGGCGACAATCAACACAACAAAAGGGATTCCCATTCCAAGTCCACAAAGGGTACAAGCATTTCACAATGTAATACAGGCCATGTACCCAAAACAAAAGATACAAGTGAAGATGGTGATGAAACTAGTAGGCATGATGTCCTCAAGCATAGCCATTGTCCCAAACGCAAGATTGCACATGCGGCCTTTACAATAGTGCCTAACATCACAGTGGTCACAGGCACAGGGTCAACTTCAAGATCTAGTGTTGATAGACCGCCAAACATACACCTCGCTTCAATGGTGGAACAATATAAATTTAAACCAAGGGCGGCCTTTCCAAGACCCAGTGCCTCAATACGTAATAACGACAGATGCCTTCATGATAGGGTGGGGAGCACACCTCAACCAACACAGCATCCAAGGACAATGGGACACTCAGCAGAGACAGTTTCACATAAATCACTTATAACTACTGGCAGTATTTCGAGCGTTGAAAGCATTTCAACCTATAATAAGCCACAAACACATTCTTGTCAAAACAGACAACATGACAACGATGTATTATCTGAACAAACAGGGAGGAACACACTCAACACAGTTGTGTCTCCTGGCACAAAGAATATGGCATTGGGCGATTCACAACCATATTCGCCTAATAGCGCAGTTTATTCCAGGGATTCAGAATCAGTTAGCAGACAATCTCTCTCGGGATCACCAACAGATCCACGAATGGGAGATTCACCCCCAAATACTAAACACTTACTTCCAAAAATGGGGAACACCACAAATAGACCTATTTGCAACAAAAGAAAACGCAAAATGCCAAAACTTTGCATCCAGATACCCACAGGATCAGTCTCAAGGCAATGCGTTATGGATGAGTTGGTCAGGGATATTTGCATACGCTTTTCCCCCTCTCCCACTCCTTCCATAGCTAGTAAACAAATTGACTCAAAACAAACTCAAACTCATGCTAATAGCACCAACTTGGGCAAGGCAACCTTGGTACACAACACTTTTAGACCTATCAGTAGTACCGCATGTCAAACTACCAAACAGGCCAGATCTGTTAACTCAACACAAACAACAGATCAGACACCCAAATCCAGCATCGCTGAATCTAGCAATCTGGCTCCTGAAGTCTTAGAATTCGGACATCTAGACCACACACAAGAATGTATGGAGGTCATAAAACAGGCAAGGAAACCAACCACAAGACATTGCTATGCAAATAAGTGGAAAAGATTTGTTCATTACTGCCATGATAAACAAATACAACCATTACACGCATCTGCTAAAGACATTGTCAGCTACCTACTGCACTTACAAAAGTCAAAGCTAGCCTTTTCATCCATTAAAATACATCTCACCGCAATTTCAGCTTATCTGCAAATTACGCACTCTACATCACTTTTTAGGATCCCAGTCATAAAGGCTTTTATAGAGGGTCTGAAAAGAATTATCCCACCAAGGATGCCACGAGTTCCTTCGTGGAACCTTAACATTGTCTTAACACGGCTCATGGGTCCACCGTTTGAAACCATGCACTCATGTGAGATACAATACTTAACATGGAAAGTAGCATATCTAATTGCCATCACATCTCTAAGAAGAGTAAGTGAGATACAAGCATTTCCCATACAAGAACCCTTAATTCAGATACACAAGCATAAAGTAGTTTTACGAACAAACCCTAAGTTCTTACCAAAAGTCATATCACCGTTCCACTTGAATCAAACAGTAGAACTACCAGTGTTCTTTCCAGAACCAGATTCTGTAGCTAAAAGAGCACTACATACATTAGACATCAAAAGAGTGTTAATGTACTACATTGACAGAACAAAACAAATTTGAAAAACAAAACAATTGTTCGTTGCTTTCCAAAAACCTCATACAGGGAATCCAATACCCAAACAAGGCATTGCCAGATGGATAGTTACATGCATTCAAACCTGTTATCTCAAAGCAAAAAGAGAAATGCCTATAACACCAAAGGCACACTCAACTAGAAAGAAAGGTGCTACCATGGCCTTTCTAGGAAACATTCCAATGACTGAAATATGTAAGGCAGCCACATGGTCTACGCCTCATACGTTTACAAAGCACTACTGCGTGGATGTGTTAACAGCACAACAAGCCACAGTAGGACAAGCAGTACTACGAACATTGTTTCAAACAACTCCAACTCCTACAGGCTGAACCACCGCTTTTGGGGAGATAACTGCTTACTAGTCTATGCACAGCATGTGTATCTGCAGCTACACATGCCATCGAACGGAAAATGTCACTTACCCAGTGTACATTTGTTCGTGGCATGAGACGCTGCAGATTCACATGCGCCCACCCGCCTCCCCGGGAGCCTGTAGCCGCTTGAAGTTGATCTTGAACATTTGTAAATTTGTAAATATATCGCTTTAAACCACATTATGTACATACATATTTACTCCATTGCATGGGCACTATTACTATAATACACAACTCCTACCTCACCCCCTGCGGGGAAAACAATCTAAGATGGAGTTGACCCCCATGCGCAAGGGAGCCGAAAGGGGAGGAGTCCCTCGATCTCGTGACTCGAAAAGACTTCTTCGAAGAAAGACAACTTGTAACACTCCGAGCCCAACACTAGATGGCAGGATGTGCACAGCATGTGAATCTGCAGCGTCTCATGCCACTAACAGATGTACACTGGGTAAGTGACATTTTCCATATATAACAATGGTGATGACATTTAGCAAAGAAAATCATTTAATTCTCAGCATTCTTAACAAATATTGGGATATAATAAAGAATGATCCAGATGTTGGAAACCTGCTTGGAGCTAGGCCAACGATCACATACAAAAAGGTACAGTCACTACAAGATCTCCTGGTAAGAAGTCATTTTCAAATGAATAAACCATCAAATTGGTTAATGACTCAGGGAAATGGCTTCATATGTTGTGGGAAATGTAAAGCATGTCGCATAGGGATAAACACAAAATAATGTAAAGATTCTAAAGGCAATAAGATGGTGATTAATAAAGATCACACGCAATACCACTTATGTTGCGTAAATAATTGAATGCTTTTGTGGACTACGATATGTGGGAAGCACAATATGTCCCCTAAAGAAACAAATTTTGGAGCATATTAGAGCTGTACAAAATAAAGACCGGAACTATGCTATGTCAAAACATTTATCAACACATGATGGAAAAGATTGGACAAATATGAGATTCTTTGACATTGCAAGTATTGACAAAGATGAAAGAGGAGGAGATTGAGAATTAAAACTAAGGCGCCTGGAATCACGATTGATCATACAATTAAGAACTAAGACTCCGAAGGATTTAAATGGAGACGAAGAACTTTACAGCCACTTATAAAAGGAAAATCTGATCATTATAACTAAGTTGATTAAGATATTTGAATTACCAAAAATACAGTGTTGAGAGATAACATGGATTAAAAACACAGCATATGTGGAGAGAACAGTGACACAAAAAAGAATACATACAAAAAAAACTCTAGAACGTTAAACAAATAAATGTTTAAAAGGGGACAGTGAAGTCAAAAAGATGATATTGAGAAATATAGAGAAAATATGATTAATGATAATAGGGGACTCCTTATATAGAGACAATATAGGAAAAGTAAGAGACAAATTAAAAGGAGAGTGTCACTGTACCAGGATGGATATAATATGAAGAAACATAATTGTAGAATAATTAGTATTACTCTAAACTCGAAAGATTAGTTATATAGATGCTGTATTGGGGGTATCAATGGCGAATGTCGACATGACATGATGAGCAGTTACCAAAAAAAGGCCTTTTTGAATATACTATTAATAATTCCTTGCACCATTGCTAAATGAGAGATGCACTTTCTGCTCTCATATGGACTATGCACAAAAGGATTGGATTGAATTAGCTGTTTTTAATATTTTTTTTCACTACGTTTCCCATAATGCATTGCTATTGCTGTGTTTGGAAAAAGTACAAGAATAAGACAACGAAAAGGCACTCACAAGCTGTGAGCAAGACCTGTTGGTTGAAACGCGTCAGTGGTGGTTTCGGTGTTATACTTAACAAGAATAAAGTGAAAAACTCTCCTGGAGTGCAACAGAGTTACAATTATTTGGTTTGGTAAAATGAATAAGCAAGGTCCGTCCCTTATGTGTGCACCAGCCTGGAGAAGTGCGCTGCAATTAGGACCGCTTTGTTGGAGGATATATATATCTTCACACCAGCTTGACACTTGTGTCAAAGACGCTGCACTTACTGGATTGCACAAATCTTCATTTAATATATGAAATCATATATGGGATCATTTCATATATTAAATTGAGATTTGTGCAATCCTGTGAGTGTCGCGTCTTTGACATAAGTGTCAAGCTGGTGTGAAGATGAATTCAAGGGAAAGGTCCTTCCCTGGCGTAGGCACCGACATAAAGTAAGCGCGCCTTATCTGGACCTTTTGGGACTAAAAGAAAACAGTTGAGGCAATTAAGACAACTGTAAAACTGCCCTCCAGGAGAATAATTGGCTCTTTTCTTTATTTGCAGTCAAGGTTCACCAACCACCCTTGACTGCAAATAAAGAAAAGAGCAAGTTATTCTCCTGGAGTGCTGTTTTACAATGGTCTTAATTGTCTCAACTGTTTTGTTTTTGAATTTTAAGAGGAAAGGTCCATTCCCCCGAACTGCACCAGCATGAAACAGCACACCATAAGCGCCATAAAGAAGACCGGATTATTATATATATATTCTCATTTTAGAAAGAGACTCCCTATGTTTTCTAATTCTAAAAATAGTAGTGCTATTTTAGCAGTATTTTATTTACATTCTCTTTTTAATGATGGGTGAAAAGATCATAATTAAGTCATATGAACATGCCATGATAGAATTTGTAAAGTGGATATGACTGAGTAACTTTCCTTATTCTGAGTTCACACTATAGTTTGATGAAATTTAGGTGTGATTAGGTCTTATGAATGATTATATAGATCTGTACTGTGCTATTGATGATGATTGTTCAATTTCACTTCCCTGTAACTTGGCAAATGCAGAATAGGTAATATCACATATAGAGATACATATATATATATATGGAATATGATATGGGACCAAGAAATCAATAGAATTGGTTGTTTTAATTGGAGTTTTGTAACACTTTGATGCACTTTATATGCTTGTTTGCACTTATTATTAGTATAGATTTTTAGCACTTTGCACTTTATGCTGAGGCCTTACTTGAATACAACCTATCTACATGTGTCTATAGAATTACCTGCTATACAGATAAGGATAGAGATGAATCAGATTTGATTATATAGGCATTAGATATACACTTAAGCACTACAATATAGTCAAATAGAATTTTAATACAGGATATTAATTAGTAATAATTATATTCATATATAACGAATGACTACCAAAATATTTAAAAATATGATACTACAGTTCCTTCGTTTATATTTATATTGTTACTTTTCCTGTCATTTCAGTAATGTCTTTATATGACCGAACATTATGAATTATTGGAAGCTATTGCCTTTTCTCTATTATATTTGATATTTATGACTCTTTAATTCTAATTTTTTCTGAAAGTATTAGCATTAATGTAGGTTCATTCTTTTATCAAGTGTTGTATTTAAATAATAATCATTGCATGCTTCAAAATGGCCGCCGCTCTGTCAGTACACTAAAGTGTTATGGAAATAAATGAAGGACTTAAAATTTGTATGTAAATGATGTTGGCTGAGCAGCCAAACTGTCCAGTAGAAGGCGTTTTGCCGAAACGCGTTGACAGACATCACACTCAGGACTCTGTGTTACCTGTATAAGAAAATAAATTCATGAACTAGATACGAGCGCATTGGATTTAATCGATTTTGAGATTTGGGAGATACTTGATGGGATCGGTGCAGCCGTCAGATGGCTATCTGTCCATCTGTTGAAGAAATATTTTAAACGTGGTCTCCGGTACGCGAGACGGCTGGCACGCCGGTTGAGTGCGCGTGGTTGTACTACTGGAGGAACTTGGATATTGTTTCTCACTCAGCACCGTGCCTTCGACAATCGAAGGAAAACACAGCCGGACTGACACGGTTGGATTGTTACCTTTCCCCGGGGGGTTGGAGAATGCCCGTGGGGTAATGAACGCGGTCCTCCGAGCAGATTGACAGGCTTGATATCAGCGTTTCGTCGTTCGTATGAATAATTGGCACACGGCCCGGAAAATAAACGGAAAACGAACGGCAGGAAAGAATTTACTTTGACGTTTGACACACGGCTTTCCTGTCCTACAGAAGCAGATTAATTTAAAATCTGAAACAATCCACAAACTACACAGTATTTAGCTATTGAAAGGTCTATATCTACACAGAGTCCTGTTTTATAGAATTTTTGTCCATATCCCTCTATTCTACATTTTTCGCTTTCTTTGTTAGGAGTTAGAAATCTGACATTTGAACAGTAACAAGACATTGTTAAACCCTATGCAAAATGGCTGAACGGAGAAAATTGTGGGAACAAGCAGCAGCCGAGCTGTTTGACAACTCGAAAATTAGCAGTGGACCCATGGGGGTTCAGATACAAACTACCTCCAATATTATACATCAATTAGAAAAAGCACGTATTTCTGAACTTAAAAAATGGTGGGAAATGACCTCATTAACTAAATACATCGAAAGTGGTAGAATACCTAGAGGTCTACGTATTTTAATTTTACCCACCTTAGGAGATATAGACTCAGATTTATTGGAGGAATGGAGAATGCAAACAGCAGACTGCTCAACCAAACTCATGGGAACCCTAATCACTCAAGCCAAGAGACGCATGGAGGAACAAATCATTAAAATTGAACAACTTACAAAAGAATTAGAAAAGATGCCCAACCAACAAGAAATTTCTAATCAGCTAGCGAAAATGGAAGAACGGATCAAATACAAGGAAGAAGAAATTAAATCACGTAAAGCACATAAATTCAACAGAGATAAGATGGATTATGAGCATGGAAGAATTTATACATTTGCTCGAAAATATGATACTGCAAGAACCAAAGATATGTCCAAGAGTGGGGCTGATTGTGCTGTACAACACATATCTGCAGATGACAGTTCAGAAATAGAGTCCTCTGCTGACGAGATACCACGTAATAAACTGGATTTTCAGGGGGAAATGCGCCTCATGCAAATGGTCACGCCACCTCCTGGGCAAAATCGCAGGCGTGGCCGAGGAAGCGGAAGACGAGGCGGGGCAAGAAGAAGAAGCAACCAACAATCAAATTAGAACTTAATCCCGGATCAGTCAATAAATTGAATCACTTGAGCACTGTGGTGAACATTTCGCACAGTACCTTGACAGACAATCAGCTTTGTATACTTGATTTAGGATTAAGCTTTTGCCCTAATATTCAATGGGACTATGTTAACACCCGTATTGAACTGTACAAATTTGTTCGCAAACTACGTCTCATTAAGCATTTCTCTAACAAAGATATAAATCGAATGGTAGACAACGTCAACCAGAGGGCTGGACTCTCTGGATTCAATATTGCTGATAGCTCAGAATTGATAGCTATCAATGAGTTAGATCATGACAGCAATGAAGCTAGATGTTTCATACACGATGATACAAACAAGAGTACAGATACGCTTAACCAGATGGGATTTATAACTAACCTTCATGATAAAAGTAATCTAAAATTGTTGAGCAGATTTAATCCCCCACTACCCAGTGGCAATTTGATAGACATATTTCATGAGTTAGTGATTAATGACATCGACAAATTTCGTAGTAAGGGCTCTTTGAAGACATCGAGAAAGACGAGATCTAACTTTACGCAACGAGATTGGCAGGATCTAAATACACTGAGGTTGAACTCTTCTATTGTCATTAAGCCCTCAGACAAGGGTGGCAACATTGTTGTCATGGATACAACTGATTACACTAAAGAAGCGTATCGGCAATTGATGAACAGAGAGCATTACGAGAAATTAAAGATCAACCCCTTACCCCAATACCAAGGGACATATCATGATATGCTAAATGAATGGTATACTAAGCAATTGATGGATTATGATGAGCTTATGTATTTGAAAATTGACCATCCTAAAATTCCATGTATTTACTTCCTACCTAAAATTCATAAGAACAAAACCCATCCTCCAGGTAGACCAATAGTCAGTATGAATCAATCATTACTCGAGAACACCTCACGATATTTGGACCTGTTCTTATGTACCTTTGTCACAGAACTACCTTCGTGACACTAATGATTTTTTGACCAAGATACATGACATCCCATGGCATAAAGACTACTTGCTGGTCACCATGGATGTAGCATCTTTATATACATCCATTAAACATCAATATGGATTACAGGCCTGTAGGTACTTTCTACAAACACGATCCATTGAATTCCTGGAGCATACTAATATGCTCCTATCGATGCTACAATTCTGCCTTACACAAAATCTGTTCCTTTTTGATAATGAAAGCTTTTTACAAAAACAAGGGACAGCTATGGGGGCATCCTTTGCTCCCACCTATGCCAATTTATATATGGGCTGGTGGGAGAAGGAGGTGGCATGGTCAGAAAGTAACAACATCTATATGGATAGAGTGATACTGTGGGTGCGATATATCGATGATTTGTTTATTATTTGGGACGGCACAGAACAACTGTTGTTGGAATACATAAATGTACTAAATAACAACCAACTTAACATCTATTTAGATGCTATCTTTAGTAGAGATACTATCTCCTTTTTAGATGTCCAACTAAAAGTAGAAAAAAAATCATCTTGAGACAACTATATATCGAAAGCCCACGGCCTGTAATTCCATATTACATGCTAATAGTGGGCATCCTAATGCACTTTAATGGAGCATACCATACAGCCAGCTACTGCGGGCTCGCAGAATATGCTCTGATGAGAACCAATATGACTTGGAATCCAAGGCAATGGTGGACAGGTTTCGAAGTAGAGGTTATCCTCCAAAAATTTTAAGTGATGCACTATACAGAGTAAGGAATAAAAGTAGAGATGAGTTACTTTTTAATAACACAGTGACCAGCAATGATTCCCAACACTCAGCACCTAGAGTATTCTTTCAGTATAACCAACAACATGACTCACTAAGAACTATACTCCAAAAAAATTGGCACGTTTTACAGAACGATCCTATTATCAATGATCACATAGAAACTCATCCGTCCATAACATTTCGCAAAGCACGTTCCTTGGGAGATTATCTAACTAGAAGCTATTTTTCAGCAAAAACCAACACATCTTGGTTGAGCCAAAAAAGTTTGGGATTTTGGAAATGTGGCCATTGCATGGCCTGTAAGTACGCTCAAAATACATACAAATACCAAACTTTTGATGGTCGTCAGTGCGAGATCAAGGATCGAATCACATGTGACACTGAATTTGTGATTTATGTAATTGAATGTGGATGTCATAAAAAATACATTGGAAGTACCATTCACAAGTTAAAAGTCAGGTTCTTACAACACTTCAGAGCCATAAAAAATCATGACAAAACCTATCCTTTGGCCAAACATTTCTGGGAGGCACATAAAGGAGAATGTAGTACCTTATCTTTTTATGGCATCAAACATATCAAAAACAATCCCAGAGCTGGCAACAGAACGCTTGAGCTCAGACAAATGGAATCCAAAATGATTTTACTATTGGGTTCCGAATCCCTTTTGGGGCACAATCTTGATGCTGAGCTCTATGTCCATCTTAGATGATAATATACAGTTTACTGCTTTTATTCTCATTTTAGAAAGAGACTCCCTATGTTTTCTAATTCTAAAAATAGTAGTGCTATTTTAGCAGTATTTTATTTACATTCTCTTTTTAATGATGGGTGAAAAGATCATAATTAACTCATATGAACATGCCATGATAGAATTTGTAAAGTGGATATGACTGAGTAACTTTCCTTATTCTGAGTTCACACTATAGTTTGATGAAATTTAGGTGTCATTAGGTCTTATGAATGATTATATAGATCTGTACTGTGCTATTGATGATGATTGTTCAATTTCACTTCCCTGTAACTTGGCAAATGCAGAATAGGTAATATCACATATAGAGATACATATATATATATATGGAATATGATATGGGACCAAGAAATCAATAGAATTGGTTGTTTTAATTGGAGTTTTGTAACACTTTGATGCACTTTATATGCTTGTTTGCACTTATTATTAGTATAGATTTTTAGCACTTTGCACTTTATGCTGAGGCCTTACTTGAATACAACCTATCTACATGTGTCTATAGAATTACCTGCTATACAGATAAGGATAGAGATGAATCAGATTTGATTATATAGGCATTAGATATACACTTAAGCACTACAATATAGTCAAATAGAATTTTAATACAGGATATTAATTAGTTAGTAATAATTATATTCATATATAACGAATGACAACCGAAATATTTAAAAATATGATACTACAGTTCCTTCGTTTATATTTATATTGTTACTTTTCCTGTCATTTGAGTAATGTCTTTATATGACCGAACATTATGAATTATTGGAAGCTATTGCCTTTTCTCTATTATATTTGATATTTATGACTCTTTAATTCTAATTTTTTCTGAAAGTATTAGCATTAATGTAGGTTCATTCTTTTATCAAGTGTTGTATTTAAATAATAATCATTGCATGCTTCAAAATGGCCGCCGCTCTGTCAGTACACTAAAGTGTTATGGAAATAAATGAAGGACTTAAAATTTGTATGTAAATGATGTTGGCTGAGCAGCCAAACTGTCCAGCAGAAGGCGTTTTGCCGAAACGCGTTGACAGACATCACACTCAGGACTCTGTGTTACCTGTATAAGAAAATAAATTCATGAACTAGATACGAGCGCATTGGATTTAATCGATTTCGAGATTTGGGAGATACTTGATGGGATCGGTGCAGCCGTCAGATGGCTATCTGTCCATCTGTTGAAGAAATATATATATATGTATATATATGTATATATATATATATATATATATATATATATATATATATATATATTACATACTGTGTGTAGTTATAGTTAGGACCTCGTTTCCATAGGAAAAGTGTTTTTTTGACTTGACCATATTTTTGCTGCTGTTTGATCAATCTTCATGAAAGTTTCCACAAAAGTGTGCCCTAGGGTCTTATTGTACATGGAAAGTTTTGGGGTGAGCCATCAAGTGGGGGCCAAGAAAAAGGGAGGGTTCAAAAAAAGTATGTTTCCCATTTGAATTTTTATAGGGATTTTTAACATGACTGCAGCCCGAACCTCTGGATGGAATTACACCAAATTTAGCAGAAAGGTAGCTTTTGGTCCAGAAAGCACACATTTGTTATCTGGTGTAAATCCATTCAGTAGTTTATGGGAAATTAAAGGAAATACAATTTGTATATCTAGTCGCAACAACTTTGTAAATACTCTCGATCTCGTGCAGGGATCTGATTGGCTGCCAACACTTTAGTCAGGAAGTGTTGACACCCATTTTGGGACTCTGCTTCAGCCAAGTACCAAAAAAAGAAAAGGGGGCAGGGTACGAATACCCTAAATCCCAATCCTTGGTCCTGGGGTCCCCACCAGGGCAAAAAAGCATTTCTTTTATTTTGATTCACAGCGAAATTCACAAATATCGCAAATTTTACTGTGAATTTTAAAAAAAAATTGCGGTCTCCTGCCCTTTTATGATTGTGGCCCCCCGGGTGGGCCAAGGGCATACTAAGTTTATTTATTTTTTAATTGAGGATGGCGCACAGGGCCCCCTCCAAGAGCTTAACAATGCCCCGGGACAACCACCTCCCAGGGGCTAAAGACATTATTATGAGGGGTGCCGTGAAGACCCCCACCACACCCTGGTCCCGGGGACCACTACCTCCCCAGTGCTATAAACACAAAATTATGTAGGGGCCACACTGATTCTCCCAAGCCCTGAGCCCCAGGATCCACCACCTCCACAGGACTAAAATAAACATTAAAGAGAGAGTCCCAGGGACCACCACTTCCCCGGGGCAGATTATTTTTTTAAAAGGAGGGGGCCTGCTGTCTCCCTCCTAAGCCATATACAGTCCAAGGGACCACCAACTCCCCGGGGCCAACCCATGCTGAATAAGGGAAAGGGGGGATGCTCGGGCCCCCTCCTGGAGCCATATATGGCCCTGGTTACCGCCACCCTATAAAGTGGCCATGCTCGGGAGATAGCAGTTTGCTTTTGCTTGACTGGAGGTGTGACAGCTCACGCTAGACAAAAGCAAACACTCCGCTTCCAGCAAGCGGGAGCTGTAGAGTGCTCCCGCTTGCTAGAAGCAGAGTTTTCATCTCTTTCTCTGCCCACATTTCAGCTGCCAGGGAAGAGATGAAAGTATTGCTCCAGCACGCAGGGAGCTGCATTTCCAGCAGCTCCCTGTGCACAGGAGCAATACTGGCTCTCGCAAGAGGTGGGATGGTCCCCAACATAAGATTAAAAAAACAATGAATCATGCCCTGCGTATTTATCTTAGAATAATACGCAGGGCAGGATTAATTTTTGCATGATGCTCATTTCAGAGTTATTTACAGCTATAAACAAAGCAGGTGCCCAAGTTGAAGCTTCCCTTCTGTGAAGTACTAATCATCCTAATTTCTAAGTGGTGTTTCTCTACATTTCTACCTTGAAAAGTTATCTTGATGGAGATGTTTGCATCCATTCTTATTTTGACTGCAATGTCTCATGTAGTGACTTTGACGAGTGGGTTCTTTCTTGTCATCTGCTGCCGAGACCAGAGGTCAAGTTATCCCTTTTAAAAATGAAAAGTTTGCAAAATGGGCTAGAAGCCCCGTGCTTTTGGCACGCCCCATATACAGTAGTGGGATGCAACATCTTCCCTCCATTTTCCCAGGAAGATGGACAGCTTATCAAAAGGACCCCGAGCGCATTTCCGGCCGATTTTGGAGATGCGTTCTTGATGCACAGGAATATGATCACATCTCCACCAAACAAAGAAGCACTTCATGAGTGCCGTGAGGTAGGCTGCAGGCTGAGGGTGGTGTGGGGTTGTGTGATTATAGGGAGTTGGCCGCACACGGCCGTGTGGGTGCTGGTATGCTTCCTTATCATCAGTGATGTCAAGTAGCACGTCCGCTTTTGCACCAAACATTAAAGAGAATCCGTCCACTCCAATAAAGAGATTTCGATAACTCTGATGTGCCACGTTTATTCTTAAGAAGTGGACAGATTTTCTTTCATGTTTGGCGTGAAAATGGACACGCCTAATACACAGCATCACTGACGCTGAGGAAGCACTCTGGCACCCACCCAGCCTACAGTGATACTGAAACTTTCTGAGGAAAAATAGCCTCATCCACCTCTACTTCTTCCTGGAAAGTTTTGGATTGATCCATCAAGGGGGGTTGCAGAAAAAGGAGGGGTCCCAAAATTAGTTTTCCCTGCTCAGTTTTCCATAAGAACACCTACAGCCAAAGTGGCTGAACTGAATGTAGAAGGCTGGCCTGGCTTATAGTGGGTACCTTGTGGTACTTACACCTTGTGCCAGGTCCAGTTATCCCTTATTAGTAGAATAGAGGTGTTTCTAGCAGCTTAGGCTGTTAGAGGTAGCTATAGCTGAACTTTGAGACATGCAAAGCTCCTACTATGCCACTTATATCATATAGCACAATATCACAAGAAAACACAATACTCAGATTTACTAAAAATAAAGGTACTTTATTTTAGTGACAATATGCCAAAAGTATCTCAGAGGATACCCTCATTTAGGAGGTAAGTAATATACACACATTATATGTACTCAAACCCAAAACAGGTAAGTAACAGTAAGAAAAGTAGTGCAAACAATGTAGAATCACAATAGGATGCAATAGATAGACATAGGTCTAGGGGCAACACAAACCATATACTCCAAAAGTGGAATACGAATCACGAATGGTCCCCAGGCCTATGGGAGATTGTAGAGGTCGCTGGGACTGTGAGAAAACAGTAAGAGTGTCCAAAATACCCCACCTCAAGACCCTGAAAAGTAGGAGTAAAGTTACCCTACTACCCCAGAAAGACAGAATAGTCGTGATAGGGTATTCTGCAAGAACCACAAGCACCAGCAAAACACTGAAGACGGATTCCTGGACCTGAGGACCTGTAAAGGAAGGGACCAAGTCCAAGAGTCACGAAAGTGTCTAGGGGGAGCAGAAGCCCACTAAACCCCGGACGAAGGTGCAAAAGGGCTGCCTCTGGGTGGAAGAAGCCGAACATTCTGCAACAATGAAAAGGGCTAGGAACTTGTCCTTTGGATGGAAGATGTCCCACGGCGTGCTGGAGGTTGCAGAAGTGTTTCCAGGCAGAAATACCGCAAACAAGCCTTGCTAGCTGCAAGAGTCGCGGTTGAGGATTTTGGGTGCCTCTGGGGACCAGGAAGGACCAGGATGTCGCCCCATGGAGGAGGAGACAGAGGGGGCGCTCAGCAACTCAGAGAGCCCCCGCAGAAGCAGGCAGCTCCAGCAGAAGTACCGGAGCAGGCACTTAGAAGATCTGAGGACAGCGGTCGACTCAGAGTCACAAAGGAGGGTCTGACGACATCGGAGTCCAACTCAGAGAGTTGGGCAATGCAGGATGGAGTGCGGGGGCCCAGGCTAGGCTGTGCACAAAGAAATCCTTGGAGAAGTGCACAGAAGCCGGAGCAGCTGCAAAACACGCAGTACACAGGTTTGCTGTCTGGCGTGGGGAGGCAAGGACTTACCTCCACCAACTTTGGACAGAAGGGCCACTGGCTGTGGGGGACACTTGGACCCAGCTCCTGTGTTCCAGGGACCACGCTCGTCAGGATGAGAGGGGACCCAGAGGACCGGTGATGCAGAAGTTTGGTGCCTGCGTTGGCGGGGGAAGATTCCGTCGACCCACGGGAGATTTCTTCTTGGCTTCCAGTGCAGGGTGAAAGCAGACAGCCCTCAGAGCACGCACCACCAGGAAACAGTCAAGAAAGCCGGCAGGATGAGGCGCTACAATGTTGCTGGTAGTCTTCTTGCTACTTTGTTTTGGTTTTGCAGGTGTCCTGGAGCAGTCGGCGATCGATCCTTGGCAGAAGTAGAAGAGGGAAGTGCAGAGGAACTCTGGTGAGCTCTTGCATTCGTTATCTGAGGAATAGCCCAGAGGAGAGACCCTAAATAGCCAAAAAAGGAGGTTTGGCTACCAAGAATGGAGGCTTGGCTACTGAAAGAGGTAAGCACCTATCAGGATGGGTCTCTGACGTCACCTGCTGGCACTGGCCACTCAGAGCAGTCCATTGTGCCCCAACACCTCTGAATCCATGATGGCCGAGGTCTGGGACACACTGGAGGAGCTCTGGGCACCTACCCTGGGAGGCACTGTTCAGGGGAGTGGTCACTCCCCTTTCCTTTGTCCAGTTTCACGCCAGAGCAGGGCTGGGGGATCCCTGAACCGGTGTAGACTGGCTTATGCAAAGATGGGCACCATCTGTGCCCATCAAAGCATTTCCAGAGGCTGGGGGAGGCTACTCCTCCCCAGCTCTTCACACCTATTTCCAAAGGGAGAGGGTGTAATACCCTCTCTCAGAGGAAATCCTTTGTTCTGCCTTCCTGGGACTAGGCTGCCCAGACCCCAGGGGGGCAGAAACCTGTCTGAGGGGTTGGCAGCAGCTGCATTGGAAACCCCGGAAAGGCAGTTTGGCAGTACCTGGGTTCTGTGCTAGAGACCCGGGGATACATGGAATTGTCCCCCCAATACCAGAATGGTCCTAGACATGTTACATGGCCATGTTCGGAGTTACCACCCTACACTTAGGTAGTGACCTATGTGTAGTGCACTCACAAAGTCCGGGGAATTTGCCCTGAACAATGTGGGGGCACCTTGGCTAGTGCCAGGGTGCCCACACACTAAGTAACTTGGCACCTAACCTTCACCAAGTGAGAGTTAGACATATAGGTGACTTATAAGTTACTTATGTGCAGTGAAAAATGGCTGTGAAATAAGTTACTTATGTGCAGTGGCAGTCCTGTGTAAGAATTGTCCGAGCTCCCTATGGGTGGCAAAAGAAATGCTGCAGCCCATAGGGATATCCTGGAACCCCAATACCCTGGGTACCTAGGTACCATATACAAGGGAATTATATGGGTGTTCCAGTGTGCCAAAGAGAATTGGTAAAATTAGTCACTAGCCTGCGGTGACAATTTTAGAAAGCAGAGAGAGCATAAACACTGAGGTTCTGGTTAGCAGAGCCTCAGTGATACAGTTAGGCACCACACAGGGAACACATACAGGGCATACACTATGAGCACTGGGGTCCTGCCTAGCAGGATCCCAGTGACACATGGGCAAAAACAAACATACATACAGTGAAAAATGGGGGTAACATGCCAGGCAAGATGGTACTTTCCTACACTGAATTACACTAAATTTGGCAGAAAGGGAGATTTTGATCCAGAAAGTGTGCTTCTTGTGATTTGGTATAAATCCATTCTGTTGTTTTTGACAAATTAAGGCTCAAAATGTATGTATATTCCATGCTGTGGATCCATAAGCTCAACCAGGTGTTGTGATTAGCTTGCTGCAACCTGTAGGAAAAGTTGTGGGATCCATCTTAGGACTCGGGTAGTAGTCACACAAGCTTTATTCGGTCTAAATAACCATCAAAGCAATAACTTACAACAGTAAAATCATGATCTTTGCATAATAAATATGTAACAGCAAGACTAAAAGATAGATAATAAAAAATAAGATAAAAGACTATAAAATGAGGAGTCTGCGAGAAGAATTACAATAAAACCTACATATGCGGCCCGTCCTATAAATGAGGAGCAAGAGTCAAAGTTCCATGTGTTGGCTGGCTGCTTTAAACTTCCTCATCAATAATTTATATATATAAAAAAAAAAAAAATCTGTAAATAAAACAATTTTATGTTAAATAAGATAAAATCAAGGATCAGTTAATATCAAATCACTATAAACCTTTTTCTTTAAAAAAAAAATGTGCGTGTGTACCAAGCGGACGTAAGGAACTTGCTGACCGCACAAGTAAGGGGAATGGAACAATCTCTCAGCATCAACCTAAGGGCATCTCTACACGTTCTTATCCCCATGTTCCTACAGGCGGGACGAAGCCATTTCTGCCGAGCCATGCCATAGGCAGGACAAATAAACATAAAGTGCACTACAGTTTCCACAGAACCATTACAGCAAGGACATTTATCAGATGGCAGGGTGGAGCTCCATGAACTAGAAAAGGACTTCAAAGGGAGGCTTCCATACCTAAAATGAAGATACAAACTTTTGCTTAGTTGATCGGTAATTAGGTCCAGGAAGGGTTCAAAGTGGGGAAACCACTCATAATCAAGAAAAAGAGACGTCAACCTACCATGTGAGGTGCAAGACAGATGTTTCTCCCTAACATAGGACCAGTAGACAGATTTCAGATGGTCCTTATGGACCCTCCTTAAATTATTGGGCTGGCTCCAAAAATGACTAAGTTCCAAGGTATGGAACCATTCTGAGATGTGCTTAAACCAAGGGATAGAAAATACGTTTGGTCTGTCCAGTAAATCTTGCAAGGATTCCTTGTAGGTGACTAATTTAGGGGTAGTCCAGATACTAACCCAAAAAATTAAAGGCCTTAAAGCTATTACATCAGAGATGCGAGGGAACCCTAGGTCCATAAACACTGGGACCAGGGGCGTGCTACGAGGACATGCCACGAGTGATCTTGCAAAGCTATTTTCCCCCACAGATAGCTTGCTAGATTTAGAGCAGCCCCAGACCTCAGCACCATAAACCGCAGCACTCTGAGCCTTAGCTAGATAAATTTTAATAGCTGGAGAAACAACTTTCTCAATATTAGACATTTGGAAACGCAGAATTGCCCCTGACCTATGTGCTAGGAGGGCTGGACTCGGGTACTCTCTCCTGGAGCTTTACAAATGAAAATAAGATATAGTGGCAAAGTGTAGGGGTACACTGAACCCCTGAGCCTAAAGTAACTATAACTCACACCCTTGCCATGCACTGCTTGTACCCTTATATATCGCATCACTCATAACCTTTTTAGTGACTGCATTGATAACATCCCTACTGGCATCTTAAATGAAATCACTGATAACAGCACTGTGCACGGCGGGGGTGCGAGTTGTAGTTATATTAGGGTAGGAGTTACAGTTGATTGAAATAACAATAACTGGTGAATTCCAGTGGTTTTATTAGTTTAAAAGGTTGTATTTTAACTGATGTCTTGACCTAACTACAGTGGAGGCTGCCACCGAACAAGGGTGACGGGGGCATTAAAAGATATAACAAAAAAACACTTATCTTTCTTCCGGAGACGCGTTTGCGTCTCCTCTATCCTCTTCCTTGGCAGCACACAGGCTCCCTGCCAATCACAAAGCTGCTGTCACCACCATTACAGCAGCGTGATTGGTGTGAGCGCCCTGCTTCAACGCTCACATAGGGAGTGGGAGTCTGTGCTCTTTCTCCACCCTCAATACAGCCGGGTGGAGTAATGCAAAGTCCGCATGTCTGTTTGGCTGGCCCAACATAGCTGGCCAAACAGACATGCACACTTAATGTGCACTCCACTCCTCCCTCCAGCCCTCCTCTGGCCCCCTTCAGCCCAGCCCTGCCCTGGCCTAACCCAGCTCCCAGGAAAAATAAAATGATAATAACACTTTGTTATTCTCATTTTATTTTTCCTTCCCCTTCTGCTTAAAAGCAGCGGGGGAACGCTCCCCTGCCGTAGCGGAGGAGGCGCTCCTGCCTGTCTTAAATGTCCCTTTAACATTTGGCTATGAAAAATAAAGGGGGCTGAGAAGTACACCCAAAAGAAAAACACTGTGATGAAAAATAGATCGGGGAGTTAATTGCCAAAATGATAAAGGGTTAGTTAAAAAAGAGGGTGGATAGAGTTATATCTCCCACACCCTGTCCAAAAAAGAGATAGACATTGGATTAAAAGAAGGTGTTTGGGTTTGCCTATTTCTAACCATTTCAAGCCACTTGTGCGTAATCCAATTCGGGTTGGATTGTTTGATGTGGCATTCTATGTTGCCAGAAGGTTAATAAATTCCTTACCAGTAAACTAAAGGCCAAATGGTAAATCAGCGACAGCTTCTATTTTTAAGGAAAATACCCATTACAAAGAGCTGCAAGCCAGAGCAGCCAGCTTAAGATCTTTTCATACTCTTAGGGCCAGATGTAGGAAGCCGTTTGCATGGTGCAAACTGCGAAAATCGCAGTTTGCGCCATGCAAACAGCCTTCTGCGATGCACATTCACAATTTGCGAGTCGGTACCGTCTCGCAAATTGTGAATGCGACTCGCAAATAGGAAGGGGTGTTCCCTTCCTATTTGCGACTCGCATCGCAATGCAGAATTGCTTTGTGACCACGAATGCGGTCGCAAAGCAATTCGCAGTTACCACCACTCATTCACAAAAGGGAAGGGATACCCAGGGGACCCCTTCCCCTTTGTGAATGTTGGCAAAAAGGTTTTTTCAGAGCAGGCAGTGGTCCAACGGACCACTGCCTACACGGGAAAAACGAAACCAAATGTTTTTGTTATTTTTTTTTATTTTGCAACTCGTTTTCCTTTAAGGAAAACGGGCTGAAAAAAAAAACTGCTTTATTGAAAAAGCAGTCACAGACATGGCGGTCTGCTGACTTCAGCAGGCCACCATCCCTGTGAGTGCAAGGACTCGCTATGTGGTCGCAAAATGCGACCCACCTCATTAATATTTATGAGGTGGGTCTTTGCGACCCCATAGCGAGTCGCAGACGGTGTCTGAGATACCGTTCTGCATCAGGATTTGCGAGTCTGAAATTGCGAGTCGCACCGACTCGCAATTTCAGACTCGCAAATTCTGACCTTTCTACATCTGGCCCTTAGTCACTGTCTTGACACAGACTCTACAGCAGATACCCAAGGAGGTCAACCTTCAAGAAACCTTTTTGGATAGTACATGTTTTTCGGTTTTCCTTAAGGGATGGCCTTGTCAGTCCAGTCGGTGCATATGAATAACAATAAAGATCCCTGGAAGCAGAAGCAAAAGGTAAATGTAATCCTAGTTCTCCTTCAAGGAAATCTGCCTTGAAATCGTAGGCAAACCTCCCTTCCTTTTTCCTGTTTTAAAGACCAGAATAGTTATGTTTTCCTACACAGTATCCAGAGCCTAAAAAATGAGCTGATGTGAGCAACACTCTAGAGCATGGTTGGCTATTGCTGTTGTCGCTCTACTTAAAGGAGGAGTTTTAACTTTCTGCAGGCTGTTTGTCTTCTCACCCATGTTTTCTTTGATTTTTCTTTACAAAATGTCCTTGAAACGTACGCCTGTTAACTTGCTTAAATAACAGTGTTGAAATTGGCATTAAAAAAAAAAACAATATAAACAAAATCCTGCTAATGTTCACTGAAGAGAGACTACAAAAAGTTATTTTTAGTTTTAAAAAAATTGGCTTTTCAGGAGAAACGTTTTTAATATATATATATATATATTTTTTTTTAAAGTGCTACATAATCCTGTCTGTCGGTGGGGCTATTCAGTATTTGTTAACTTAAATGAAGAGTCATTGTAAATCATTTTTACTTCTCAATGTAGATGAGTTCTATTCTGTTGGGGCTAAAGGTGCCTGAGTAATAAATGTCCTCACTTTTCGCATTTTTGACCCCTTTTTTAGGGACACCCAAGCTTAAGCTGCTTTGTGGAGGGGATTTGCTGGAGTCCTTCCGGATCCCAAACCTGTGGAAGTTGGAGGACATTACAGAGATTGTATCAGACTATGGCCTAGTGTGCATAAGCCGGATGGGAGCAGATGCTGACAAGTTCATCTATGAGTCTGACATCCTCTGGATGTACAGAGACAACATCAGTCTTGTTACTGAGTGGATCACCAACGACATCTCGGCCACCAAGATCCGCAGAGCACTGAGGAGAGGACAGAGTGTGCGCTACCTGCTGCCTGACTCTGTATTGGAGTACATCAGGAAGCACCAGCTCTACAACCCTGAGAGTGAGGACAGAAATACTGGAGTCATCCTGGCCCCTATCCAGAAGTATTCTACAGGGCCACAGTAGGAGCCCACTCAGTGTAGCAGCTCTTGAACTTAATACCTTTGACAAACAGAGCTTTTGTGGTTTTCAAATTCCAAAAAGAAATTAGGGTTTTAATAATGTTAAAGCAAACATCAGTCTTCAGAGGTATTTTATGGACTGAGGGTTAGTGATAGAAGTAACTTACCCTCAGTTGAGAACAACATCAAACCGGAAGGGCAGACTTAGGCGTGACATGGGTCTACTTATTATGAGCACTTAGACAGACAGCTCCTCCACCAAGTTAATCACTTTAATTTTAAAGACACACTTTGTATGAATCTGAAAGGTTTCTGGGTGAAATGTAAAGGTTGTGATGGGACTGTATAAACCCAACCAAGCACACTCTTTTTCACTCCATGTCTCCAAAAATACATTGTCATTTTGAAACCCCTGTCTCAACATGCTGCACAATACTACTGAAGCTGTCCAGTAAGTGTCCAATAGCACCTTGAGTGGTGTCCATTTGCTCATGCACTTGGAATTGCTTGTTTAGATTTGATATGCATGATGTAAGATTGGGATGTGATGTCTTGTGCGTTGTAGTGATATTTTTTGGATTGATAGTGTTTGTGCAGATTATTGTAAGCAGGCCATCCTCTTTATGGTCCTCTGATCCAAATTTGGCAATAGTTCAGAAGCAGATGCACAGTTTGTCTTGAAACCTTCTACGCTATTTACTTCAAAGCACTTAAAAAAGTAACATGATTATTTTCTATCGGGCACAGTGTGTTTGCTTTCAGACTTAAATATTTATGCATGCATACACCCTACAGTATGAAGGATGGAACTGTTTTATTCTGAGGTTTAAAAAATGAGTTGAGTAAACGGTGAGGTAACATAGCAGTGACAACCTCCAAAGTACTCTAAGCACCGAGAGTCTGCAGCAACCCCGGCTCTTCTAGTTGTTGTTTCTATATGTTTGAAACCTTAAAGAATAAAACTGGACCCTTTCAATCTTAGGCTAACTTTTTTCCACCGGCTACTTGATTTAGAGGCAAAAAAGAAGGATGCACTGCTAACGAGTCCAAACCTATTTGTTACAGCAGCGCCCCAGGATTCCAAGGAACAGGTCTGTTGAATAACCTGCTGAGTTTTGAGGTCTGTTACCCGTTATGATATCGGATATTTCATTAACACTATTCCTGACTGCTGAAGGCTCCCTCTTAACTTTGATGTTACGTTGCTCCAATGGCTTTCACGTGTTCCGTTTGCTTGTTTGGAGTTGTTTTAGGACATTTAACTCTGTTTGACCTTTGGCATTGTGTTCATATACTCAGGTTGTCTCCACCCTGTTTCAAGCCTCGGAATGCAGAAATGATCGTTTCACCCTTCTGCAGTATCCCTTTGTTCATACTAGTTAAATGTTTATTTGATTGATGGCCGTTAGCACTTATCTGTACTTTTACTAAAATTGTAACTCCTTTTAGCAATCTTAGCTAGAGGCTGGGACAATGTGGGCTTTGGATTTTTATTCATATCTGGCCGTCAGTTTTGATACATACAGTGTTGGACAGTTTTGGAAGGTCGCATTGGTGGGTAGCTGGCACTCATTACTAGTGTGAGGAACTAGCACTGTAAGGCAATAGAAAAAGAAGGCACTGCTGGAAAGTGCGAGAATCCTGTGATGGAAGCAGAGGAACATGGATAGCAGGAGTGAGGGAGAGAAGTGAAATACTGCCTAGAGAGCTCAGGAAGGGGAAGGTAATCTTGTGACAAGTTATTTCTGGAAGTGGTAAATGGATGGGGCCTGCCCAGTCATAACTGGTATCTACATCCATACTCTGCGTGCAATATCTACAGTCTCATTCACTGCAAAGGCACATACTTCTTGCAAATTACACTTCAAACATACTCCCAGAACAAAATGTCTCTGCTGGACCCAAACATTTTTTAACATCTCCCAATTACATCCTCACATGTATAACTTTGATAAGAGTGATTACTAGCTGTTCAAAAAGATGTCTTAGAACTAAGAAATATGGCACAAAATAAAACATGTTTCGTTTACCAGATCTTGGTTACTTTCTCTCTTCTCACCCCAAGTGAATGTACAAATCTTTGTAAAGGTACCATTGCTTATCTCCTTTACATTCATCCTTTAAGGTTCTTTCAGTCCCACTTGACAGTCCTGTGCTATTACTTCAGGCACACAAGGGAATGGCTCTGTGTCGGGGTGACGTAGGGGATGTGGATAGTAAGGCGGGTTACAGGACGAGACACCATGGACAATAATGGACATAACTCCCAAAACGCAACATAAATGTGTTTCTTACTTTCAAGCAGAAGGGGATCCCCCGTGGAAAGAAGGTCAGGCATTGCCGACCGGGACAACTGGAAGTCCTGGCTTCCCCTTTTACGCCAACCGGAAATGGGAGGAGCCTGCAGGTGAAACATCTCTGTCTGGCCCCTTTAAGGAGGTGGAGTCACTGGAGGAACACGATGCCCACAAGACAGAATTACGGACTGAGCTCCTACCCCAAATGGAGGAATACAACGTTGCTCAGGGGTCATGAGCGCAGCCGTTGGAGTCAGTGCCGCAGACTAAAGACGCCAAAGTCATCCCGAAACAGGAGTGTGTGGCAGACTGAGGACGCCGCTCTGAACCAGGAGGCCATCAGCAGGACGGACCACCCTGCCACACTCCAGGAGGAGAATGTCTCAGCATGAAACGCACTAGTTTCTTCATGCAGTATGGGAGGTAGGAGTGAACCCAGTCAGGTTTGGGTTGGGGGATGTGGTGAAAGACACAAAGGCCATTGGTGACCCCAGTAAAGCGGGAGTATTTGAGAATAACGGCACCCTCGTTGGTTTCTGTTCGTCCTCTAAAACCAACACTTTATGATTAAAAATACAGGGCTACGCCAGTAAAGGTTGCATTACTCTGTTTCTGCAATGCTGCTTAAAGGGTGGAAATCTGTCAGTGCACCGGAAATGCTATTTATCCCAAAGTCTCCCTCTCAATGGCAGCACTTCTACTGAGGCAGGGAGAATGGTTCACTGAAGAACATTTAAGGATTCAGGAACATGACCTCAGGTAATTCTAAAATGATAAGTTACCCCGGGAGCTAAAACTTGCACTGCCCGAAGCCCTCTTTCATGCCTCTCTACAGAAACCAAACATATGGAGGTAAGAAGCACTGTAGCACCACCCCACCACCAACCTGGCAGAGGCTGCACCTGAGGCTCGCTGTCTAACCTTACTCTTCTATTCCACCACATAGCCCCAGTCCAGCTCTGACCAGACCCCCTGGTTGTACTCTGGTACAGTGTCGGTGGCTGGGCCCAGAAGGGAGATTAGTATATGGAGTGAGAGCAGCAGGAGAGTGGTATCATCTTCAGTAGGGCAGGAGAAAGAATAGAAGGGGGAGAGGGCAAGTCTCTCTCATGGGTCAGAGCCCAATGGGTGTATTTACATTCTTTTTTAAATCACCCAAACCACTGCAGTGTGGCATCCCACAGGGATCTACCCTGAGCCCGCTCTTATTCAGTCTTTACCTTTCCCCTTTGGTGGATTTTATTGAAAACTGGGGTGTTAAGGTTGTGTTGTATACTGCTGACACTCAGCTGCTCTTTTCCTTTCAAGACAAATTGGAGGTAGCTTTTTACAACTTCAAAGAGTGCCTTGGAGGAGTCTTGGCTTGGATGGACAAATTTGCCTTAAACTCAATTCCACTAAAACAGAAGTTCTGGTTTTTAGTCAGAGTGAACCACCCCGCCGGCCCTATTGTGGCCTTCTGAACTTAATCCTCTTCCAACTCCAATCCCCTTTGGCCAGAAATCTTGGCATAATTTTCAACTACATGCTCTTAAATGAAAGATCTCTCATCTTGCTTCATGAAAATGAAAATCCTAAAGAAGTTTCTGCATTTTGTCCCTGAGGAGACTAGAAAAACTAATCCATTCATTAGTCACCTTGCGCTTGGACTATTCAAATAGTCTCTACCATGGCCTCCCCGTAAATCTGATACACAGACTACAGATAATCCAGAACGCACCATCCAGACATTAGGAGAGTCCCTCGCTTCTATCACATCTCTCCATAGCTGAGACATCTGCAAAGCTCCCGGTGGAGCAGGGCATTAAATTTAAAGCTCCAACGCTGGCTTTCAGAGCTTTCCATGGAGATGCCCTGCACTTTTTGATGAACAGATTGGACCAGTAGACTCTAGAGAGAGTTCCTACAGATTTCAAAATTCTTCAAGTCCTGCTGTGGAGGTAGTTTATTTGCTGTTCTAACAGTTAACTTATGTGACAGCCTACCTTCTAGTCTGCTTTGGGCTGAGTAATTGGCCACTTTCAAAAGGAAACTAAGATATTTTGGCTAGCCTTTGGTTGTCTGCTTGAGTGCCAGGTAGCTTATGTTAGAAGCAGCTCTGCGGTTTATCAAGTGATATTTGGTTGATTGAAGCTGTGCTAGGCAGGTGGAGAGGAAAGAGAGGGAGCAGAAGGGGAACAAGCAAGGATGGAGCATGGGGAAGTGGGATAAGGTGTGTTCAGGAAGGCAAAGGAAAACAGGAAGGGGACAAATGTAGGTTTGATTGAGAGAAGAGGAATGGGAGCAGAAAGAAAGATGTGTGCTGGGTGGTAGTGGGAAGATCAAAAAGGAGCAACAGCATGAGAGTAAAATAAATGCTTTACCTAAAAAAAAACACAGAAATCCTCAAAGCGGCTCTCCCGACACAGCTAGAGAGCCAACACTACAGTATTCACTGCACTTGGGAAAGTCAATCCATAATGCTTTGCAGGCCATTACCTTTAGAAAACATTTTTACTCATAACTCAGGACAATGGGACCACCACCAAAACGTTCACGACAAAGTGCTCTTTCTGTCTACATAATCTCTGGGTCCCCACACTAGGTTAGTAGGCACCCCAAAATTATAACCCCTTGCACCATTTTGCCTTTTTAAGCACCCTCATGGTTGGAACTTTTGTTTCACAGCATGGAATAATTGTGTTTTGAAGGCCTTGTTTGTAATTTCATTGCAGTAGTCCTGCTAGCCTTAAAGTGTAATGCACAATGCCCTCTAAGGGTTAAATATATGGTTACAGTGCATTACTTTCTGGCATTTTCTTTTCATGTGGTTATGCCCTCTAGGGGCTAACTATATGGTTACATGACCATGTTTCTTACAAATGCTGTTTTCATTGTGGTGTCCTCTAGGGGCTATTCTGAGCATTACAGTTTAATGCCAAAGTTAATTTCTGATAAAGTTTTTATTTGGTTTACGTGATAATTGTATGTTTTAATTTCTCCTTATTGCAGTTATGACAGTGATTCAGGCTAATGCAACATCATAATTACATTATGACTGTTTGAACACTCTTGATTTGTTTAGGTAACCCTTCTAGTTTATTTCTCTTGTCACTTCTCTCTGGCTATCTTGTTTCTGGCTTTTTGGGGGAATTGTGTTAGCCAGCCAGCAACTCTGATGGTGGGGTGGTGAAAGTAGTATTCTATGGGAATCAGCATGGCAGATTTAAATTAGGATGCTAAATGGCAGCATTTTCATTTTTGGCTGCAGACAGAGGAAGAAGGCTAATGGAAGTGCTTTAATTATATGAAGGGCTACTGGAATTATATGGCCGGAAAAGACCAAATTATGAGGCAGGGTCGACCAATTTATGTGGCAAGAAAAGTCAAGTTATGAATTTACAACACCTATAGCTCTAATTCAAGCAAATGCAAGACCTATTGTATTGCAAATACTCATTTCGAGTGAAAACGTAAATGTGTGTGTGTGTATATATGTATGTTCGATGGCATGTGTAGCTGCAGATACACATGCTGTGCACATCCAGCCATCTAGTGTTGGGCTCGGAGTGTTACAAGTTGTTTTTCTTCGAAGAAGTCTTTTCGAGTCACGAGATCGAGGGATTCCTCCCCTTTCGGCTCCATTGCGCATGGGCGTTGTTTTCTTTCCGCCATCGGGTTCGGACGTGTTCCTCTTCGCTCCGTGTTTCGGTTTGGAAAGTTAGTTAAATCTCTGAAAATTCGACGGTATTGTTTGCGTTCGGTATCGGGTTAGTTACAACAGATCGACACCGAATTTTGAAGAGCTCCGGTGGCCCTTTGGGGTTTTCGATTCCCCGGCGGGGCCTGGTCGGCCCGACCTCGTGCATCTTCAAGGCTAATGGAACGGACCCCATTCCGCTTCTGCCCTGAATGTCACAAGTATCCTTACACAGATCAGCATCTGGTCTGTAATTTGTGTTTGTCTCCCGAACACAAAGAGGATAACTGCGAGGCCTGTTGAGCGTTTAGGTCGAGGAAAACGCTAAGAGACCGAAGAGCAAGAAGACTACAAATGGCGTCGGCAGGACAACAGCACGTGGAAGAAGAGGAAACCTTCTCCATCGCGGATTCGGACTCGGACGAGGTCGATCCCGAACAGACGCCGAGAACCTTGAGTAAGACGTCACTGCCCAAAACTCATGGAAAATTCACTAAAGCCCAGGGGACGCCACCGCCAACAGGCCATGGCTTAACCCGAAAATTAGGTGACTGACCATCGGCACTGAAAAAGGGCACGCATGTGTCAAAGTCATCCGACTCCGGTTGAGATACCGGCACAGAACAGACTCGACCCCGATACACCGGGTCAGAGCACTCTCGACACCGAGAGAGCGGCACCGAAATGAGTCGGCACCGAGAGATCTGAACACTGAAAGGCAAGAAAGTGTCTTCGGAGACGAAAAAGACGGTCGAAAAGGTTTCGATACCGAAACATCCGGCCTCGGAGCCGAAACCAAGTTCCTACACCGAGGAACAGGGCCTGTCCTCACAGATGCAAGGACATAGATTCGGACAGGAGCTAGAGGCAGGGGAGCCAGATTACACTCAAAGGAGGCTCTACATTCAGAAGGACACAGGGAAAATCAGTACTCTCCCTCCAATCCGAATTAAAAGGAAACTTGCCTTCCAAGAGAAAGACAAGCAACCACAAGCAAAGGTGGCAAAACAAATAACTCCGCCACCATCACCACAACGCTCACCACAACCATCACCGGTAGCCACTACACCAATGATGCAGTCTCCAACTCGTACGGGAATGAGTCAAGATGATCCTGACGCATGGGATCTTTATGATGCGCCAGTATCAGATAACAGTCCCGACTGTTATCCAGCGAGACCGTCACACCTGAGGACAGTACTGCCTACACACAGGTGGTGTCAAGAGCAGCCGCGTTTCACAATGTCACCCTGCACGCAGAACCAATAGAAGATGACTTTTTGTTTAATACACTTGTCGTCCACACATAGCCAGTACCAGAGTCTCCCTATGTTACCGGGAATGCTGAAACATTCAAAGCAAGTGTTTCAAGAGCCTGTGAAAGGCAGGGCCATTACTCCAAGGGTGGAGAAAAAGTACAAACCTCCACCAACAGACCCTGTGTACATCACGCAGCAATTAACTCCGGACTCAGTGGTATTAGGGGCAGCTCGCAAAAGGGCGAACTCACACACCTCGGGAGATGCACCACCACCCGACAAGGAAAGTCGCAAGTTCGACACAGCGGGGAAAAGGGTCGCGGCACAAGCAGCCAACCAATGGCGCATTGCCAATTCACAGGCCTTGCTGGCTAGATATGATAGGGCTCATTGGGACGAAATGCAACATTTCATAGAACACCTTCCCAAAGAGTTCCAAAAGAGGGCCCAACAAGTGGTGGAAGAAGGCCAGAGTATCTCTAACAATCAGATACGGTCAGCAATGGATGCAGCTGACACAGCTGCTAGGACTGTAAATACACCGGTCACCATACGGAGACACGCATGGCTATGCACCTCAGGATTCAAGCCGGAAATTCAACAAGCGGTGCTGAATATGCCTTTTAACGGACAGCAGTTGTTTGGGCCGGAGGTGGACACTGCTATCGAGAAACTTAAAAAGGACACAGATATGGCCAAAGCCATGCGCGCAGTCTACTCCCCACAGAGCAGAGGCACATTTCGTAAATCACAGTTTAGAGGGGGGTTTCGAGGACAGAGCACAGAACCCTCAACCTCACAAACAAAAGCCACTTACCAGAGTCAATAGCAGAGGGGAAGTTTTCGGGGACAATACAGAGAGGGACAATTCCCTAAAACTAGGGGGAAGTTCCAAAGTCCCAAGACACCGCAAAATAAACAGTGACTTCAGCGTCACAAATCCCCAACACATAACACCAGTGGGGGGGGGAGACTAACACATTTTTACAAAAACTGGGAGGAAATAACAGACACGTGGGTCCTAGCCATTATCCAACATGGTTATTGCATAGAATTTCTACAATTCCCTCCAAATGTCCCACCGAAAACACACAACATGTCCAAACAACACATGGATCTATTACAACTGGAGGTCCAAGCGTTGTTGCAGAAAGATGCAATAGAATTAGTACCAATTCATCAGAAAGGAACAGGAGTTTACTCCCTGTATTTTCTCATACCCAAAAAAGACAAAACTCTTCCATATACCTATACATCCTTCTCACAGAAAGTACCTAAGGTTTGTAATCCAAGGGGTACATTACCAGTTCAAAGTGTTGCCATTCGGAATAACAACAGCACCAAGAGTTTTTACAAAATGCCTGGCCGTAGTGGCAGCCCATATCAGAAGGCAGCAAATACATGTGTTCCCGTACCTAGACCATTGGTTAATCAAAACCAATACGCAAGAACGGTGTTCACAACACACAAAGTATGTCATAGAAACCCTTCACAAGCTAGGTTTCTCACTCAACTACATCAAATCACACCTACAGCCGTGTCAAATACAACAGTACTTAGGAGCAACAATCAACACAACAAAAGGGATTGCCACTCCAAGTCCACAAAGGGTACAGGCATTCCAAAACGTAATACAGGCCATGCACCCAAAACAAAAGTACCAGGTAAAATTAGTGATGACGCTACTAGGCATGATGTCCTCATGCATAGCCATTGTCCCAAACGCAAGATTACACATGCGGCCCTTACAACAGTGCCTAGCATCACAATGGTCACAAGCACAGGGTCAACTTCAAGATCTAGTGTTGATAGACCGCCAAACATACACCACGCTACAATGGTGGAACACTATAAACTTAAACAAAGGGTGGCCTTTTCAAGACCCAGTGCCTCAATACGTGATCACAACGGATGCTTCCATGATAGGGTGGGGAGCACACCTCAACCAACACAGCATCCAGGGACAATGGGACACTCAGCAGAGACAGCTTCATATAAATCACTTAGAACTACTAGCAGTATTTCTAGCGTTGAAAGCATTTCAACCCTTAATAACCCACAAACACATTCTTGTCTAAACAGACAACATGACAACAATGTATTATCTGAACAAACCGGGAGGGACACACTCGACACAGTTGTGTCTCTTAGCACAAAAGATATGGCATTGGGCGATTCACAACAACATTCGCCTAATAGCGCAGTTCATACCAGGAATTCAAAACCAGTTAGCCGACAATCTCTGTTGGGATCACCAACCGATCCGCGAATGGGAAATTCATCCCCAAATACTAAAGACTTACTTCAAAAGATGGGGAACACCGCAAATAGACCTATTCAGTGCATTCAGTGGTAGTGGAAGCAGCCCGGAAAAGGGCGAACTCACAAACTTCTGGGGACGCACCACCACCCGACAAAGAAAGTCGGAAATTCGATGCTGCAGGCAAAAGGGTGGCAGCACAGGCAGCCAATCAATGGCGAATTGCCAATTCACAGGCTCTATTGGCAAGATATGACAGGGCACATTTGGACGAAATGCAACATTTCATTGACAACCTTCCAAAAGAGTTCTACAAGCGTGCCCAACAGATTGTAGAGGAGGGCCAAACCATCTCCAACAATCAAATAAGGTCGGCTATGGACTCAGCAGACACGGCAGCCAGGACAGTAAACACGGCGGTCACCATTCGGAGACGTGTGGCTACGTTCCTCCGGATTTAAGCCAGAGATCCAGCAGGCTGTGCTGAATATGCCTTTCAACGGACAACAATTGTTTGGGCCGGAGGTGGATACAGCAATAGACAAACTAAAGAAAGACACTGACACGGCCAAAGCCATGGGCGCCCTCTACTCCCCACAGAGCAGAGGCACTTTTAGGAAGCCACACTTCAGAGGGGGGTTTCGGGCCCAAAACACAGAGCCTTCAACCTCACAGGCCAAACCCACATACCAGGGCCAATACCAAAGAGGAGGCTTTCGGGGACAATATAGGGGTGGACAGTTCCCTAAAACGAGAGGGAAATTCCAAAGCCCCAAAACCCCACAAACTAAACAGTGACTCCAACGTCACAAACCCACAACACCAGTTGGGGGGAGACTCACACATTATTACCAGAATTGGAAACACATAACTACGGACTCGTGGGTCCTAGCCATTATCCAACATGGTTATTGCATAGAATTCCTACAAATACCACCAAATGTGCCTCCAAGAGCACACAACATGTCCAAACAGCACTTAGATCTGTTACAACTAGAAGTCCAAGTGTTGTTAAAAAAAGAAGCAATAGAACTAGTACCCAACCATCAAAAAGGAACAGGTGTTTACTCCCTGTATTTCCTAATTCCAAAAAAGGACAAAACACTGAGACCCGTATTAGACCTCAGAACACTAAATCTTTACATCAAATCAGATCACTTTCACATTGTGACACTTCAGGACGTGATTCCCTTGCTCAAACAGGACTACATGTCAACATTAGATCTCAAGGATGCTTACTTCCACATACCCATACATCCTTCCCACAGGAAATACTTGAGGTTTGTAATCCAAGGCGTGCATTACCAATTCAAAGTGTTACCGTTCGGGATAACAACAGCACCAAGAGTATTCACAAAATGCCTTGCAGTAGTAGCTGCTCATATCAGGAGGCAGCACATGGACGTATTCCCTTACCTAGACGATTGGTTAATAAAAACCAACACTCAGCAACAGTGTCTTCAACACACAAAATACGTCACAGAAAGCCTTCACCAGCTAGGGTTCTCTATAAACTACCAAAAATCACATCTACAACTGTGTCAAATACAACAATACTTAGGAGCAACAATCAACACACAAAAAGGGATTGACACTCCAAGTCCACAAAGGGTACAAGCATTCAAAAATTTAATACTAAACATGCACCCAAACCAACAATATCAAGTGAGGTTTGTGATGAAACTTCTAGGCATGATGTCTTCATGCATAGCCATTGTCCCAAACGCAAGACCACACATGCGGCCCTTATAACAGTGCCTAGCAACACAATGGACACAAGCACAGGGTCAACTTCAAGATCTAGTGTTGATAGACTGCCAAACACACTCCTCGCTTCAATGGTGGAATCCTATAAATTTAAACAAAGGGCAGTCATTCCAAGACCCTGTACCTCAAAACGTGATCACAACAGATGCTTTCATGATAGGGTGGGGAGCACACCTCAACCAGCACAGCATACAGGGACAATGGGACGCTCAACAAAGCCAACTTCATATAAATCATTTGGAACTACTTGCAGTATTTCTAGCATTGAAAGCATTTCAACCGTTAATAGCCCACAAACACATTCTTGTCAAAACAGACAACATGACAACAATGTATTACCTAAACAAACAGGGAGGGACACACTCATCACAGCAGCTGTGTCTCTTAGCACAAAAGATTTGGCATAGGGCGATCCACAATCACATTCGCCTAATAGCACAGTACATCCCAGGAATTCAAAACCAGTTAGCCGACAATCTCAGTCGAGATCACCAACAAACCCACGAATGGGAAATTCATCCCCAGATACTACAAACTTACTTTCAAAGCTGGGGAACACCACGAATAGACCTATTCGCAACAAAAGAAAACGCAAAATGACAAAACTTCGCGTCCAGGTATCCACACCCTCACTCCAAGAGCAATGCGTTATGGATGAGTTGGTCAGGGATATTTGCTTACGTTTTTCCCCCTCTCCCACTCCTTCCGTATCTAGTAAACAAATTGAGTCAAACAAACTCAAACTCATACTAATAGCACCAACTTGGGCTCGCCAGCCATGGTACACAACACTACTAGATCTGTCAGTAGTACCTCATATCAATCTACCAAACAGACCAGATCTGTTAACTCAACACAAACAACAGATCAGACACCCGAATCCAGCATTGCTCAATCTAGCAATCTGGCTCCTGAAATCTTAGAATTTGGACATTTAGACCTTACACAAGAATGTATGGAGGTCATTAAACAAGCAAGAAAACCTACTACAAGACATTGTTATGCAAATAAATGGAAAAGATTAGTTTATTACTGCTATAATAATCAAATTCAACCACTACATGCGTCCGCAAAAAACATTGTAAGCTACTTATTACACTTACAAAAATCAAATCTAGCTTTTTCGTCCATTAAAATACATCTCACAGCAATATCTGCCTATCTGCAGATTACACATTCAAAATCACTCTTTAGAATCCCAGTCATCAAAGCATTTATGGAGGGTCTAAAGAGAATCATACCCCCAAGAACACCACCAGTTCCCTCATGGAACCTCAATATTGTATTAACACGACTCATGGGTCCACCATTTGAACCCATGCACTCTTGTGAAATGCAATACTTAACCTTAGAAGAGTAAGTGAAATACAAGCATTTACTATACAAGAACCCTTTATACAAATACACAAACATAAAGTGGTTCTACGTACAAATCCCAAATTTTTACCAATAAGTTATATCACCGTTCCACCTAAACCAAACAGTGGAACTCCCAGTCTTTTTTCCACAACCAGACTCAGTAGCCGAAAGAGCCTTACATACATTAGATATCAAAAGAGCACTAATGTATTACATTGATAGTACAAAACAATTTCGCAAAACAAAACAATTGTTTGTAGCCTTCCAAAAACCTCATGCAGGGAATCCAATATCCAAACAAGGCATTGCCAGATGGATAGTGAAATGTATTCAAACCTGCTATGTGAAAGCAAAGAGAGACCTGTCTATTATCCCAAAGGCACACTCCACTAGAAAGAAAGGCGCCACAATGGCCTTTCTAGGAAATATACCTATGACAGAAATCTGTAAGGCAACCACGTGGTCTACGCCTCATACATTCACAAAACACTACTGTGTAGATGTGTTAACAACACAACAAGCCACAGTAGGACAGGCAGTATTACGAACATTATTTCAAACAACTTCCACTCGTACAGGCTAAGCCACCGCTTTTGGGGAGTAACTGCTTACTAGTCTATGCACAGCATGTGTATCTGCAGCTACACATGCCATCGAACGGAAAATGTCACTTACCCAGTGTACATCTGTTCGTGGCATGAGACGCTGCAGATTCACATGCGCCCTCCCGCCTCCCCGGGAGCCTATAGCTGTTTAAGTTGATGAAAACTGTATATTATATGTTGATGAAACTTGTACATTTGTAAATATATATCACTTTTAATCACATTATGTACTTACATACTTACTCCATTGCATGGGCACCTTTACTATATACACAACTCCTACCTCACCCTCTGCGGGGAAAACAATCTAAGATGGAGTCGACGCCCATGCGCAATGGAGCCGAAAGGGAGGAGTCCCTCGGTCTTGTGACTCGAAAAGACTTCTTCGAAGAAAAACAACTTGTAACACTCCGAGCCCAACACTAGATGGCAGGATAATGCACAGCATGTGAATCTGCAGCGTCTCATGCCACGAACAGATGTACACTGGGTAAGTGACATTTTCCATTTATATATATATATATATTTATATATATATAGTGACTGGTTACCAAAAGAACAGTAAATCTGGGCCCATAAAAATGCTCCTTGAATGGGTGTAAATTTACTACTTTTTGGAATACTACTGGCAATCAAACACCAAAAAGTGGAATACTTGCAAATATTATAACCACTGGCAATAACTCGATTAGCATTCCAACCCATTTTTTTCACACACTGTGCCACTCTCCACAGAGTCCCGCTTAAAGCAAATCCGTACTGACCATGTTCATCACAGCAGCAGTCTATACCGAACCTTGGCATCTCACCCCTCCACCCCACAGTCTGTGCTTTTTTAGTCAGGAAATTTGAGGCTCTGACTGCGTGAATCTCACTGACTAAACTATGCCCCTGGCTGGAGGGCAGGATAGATAGCGAGGGTACTACTGAGGAGAGGCTGAGAGAGGAGGAGAAAACAGAAGGAAGGTAGTGCAGGAGGAAAACGGGACGGACAGAGGAGAGGAGAAAGGGAAGTCGGACCACTCGTAGGTTGCTATGGGTGAGGAAGAGCAAAATGTGGTAAAAGAATACTTACAGTAGAGGGCTGGACAAGAATTGTTAGGAAGAGAGGAAGATCCTGACCAGCAGAAAAGTTTCATTTTCCATTCAAGCACTGAGCCACAGTTCTGCCAGTGCCTTTAAATGATGGCCTAGAGCTTGCCATGACATCCATTGTTAAGGGTCTTAGACCCATTCATAACTATGCTGATACACCTAATATCTACACTTTACAGCAGCTCTTGTTATTTCAGCTGCAGGACTAGCACAGAGCTCGGCCACTACACCTCAGTTTTGATCTGCAGGCTTCCTTCTGGTTTGACAAAGACACCATCACTTAATCTGCCGGAGGACCTCATGTATAACTTACAATACCTATGGTCGCCCCAGCAGTTAAAACCAAATATACAACTCTATCAGCATTTTTACTCCAGTATTGGAACTTTCATAGATTCATATGCTTGAATCATTCCCCGCCGTTGAGATGGGAGTCCCCGATACCTTTTATTAAGTAGTACTGACATAGGGTTAAACCTAAAGGCCCTAGGCCTCTTGGTTTAGCATTCTATTAGAGCCTTTTTGAGGAAAAAAAGGACCAAACTTGAGAATCCACCAATCCGGCAACACCATCCTCTAGAACCATCGTGAGAGAACCTCCAGTCCCTCATATTTTCTACCCCACATCATGCTAGGGAGTCTCCACAGAGATCTGCTCTGCTTTTTACTGTTTTTTTGGATATCCAAAATAATCTAATTCTTCTCAACTGATTTCTACTTCTACCTGTCAAGGCTTTCACCATGTTTGACAAGGAAAGAAAGGGTTTATTCAGATCCTGTAAAACCCGTTGTCATAAAAGTTTGCAGTCTGAAGACCCTCACCAGAACTGTATACACTGCCTTTATCTGGACCATTCTGCAAAGGATTGTAAGGTATGTCGTACCTCTCCCTCCAAAATCTTAAAGGACAGGGAAAGCAAATTATTGATATGGCTGCAAAAAAATGAGTCGAGGGATAAGCCAGTCTCTGACTCTGAGAGTGACGACTCTTCTACTTCTTCCAGAAGATCACAGAAAAGAGTGAGGTCACCTCAGTCAAGGTCCTCCTCAGAGCAGCCAAGAAAGGCCTACAAAAAGACCACAGCCCTTCTTCACCTCCTCATAAACGCTCCCCTAAAGATTAAAGAGGACATAACAGCAGCTCAGAAGGGGCTAGAAAGTCATCATCTGTGCCTCCTACTCCACCTATTGGTGTCTCATGCTTTTAAGAAGCCTTACCCTGCTCCTCCAGTAGACAGACCATCTTCAACATCCCCAGCATTGACAACAACCTCGTCAATGACAGTAACGGCGAGGTCTGTTCCATTGTCGATGACAGCTTCATCGTCGATCCTAACGACTACCCTACCAACAACGACGACGAGTTATCCATTGTCGGCAACATCTTCATCGACAAAGGCATATACTGCAATGTCATCCACAACAGTAACCCTAGTTTCTTCTTTGCCGTCCTCTTCAACGACAACCTTGTCGACGGTGGCCTCATCCAAGAAGCCGTTGACGGATAAAATATCTTCTAAATTGTGTACGATGAAAACAACAACGACAAGTGCACCTGTTACACCGTCGATGAAGTCGTCTACAACACCATCAACGAACTCGTCGACGATCCCGTTGACAAGCGAAAAAGTCCATAGAAGGCAGGAAACTCCAAGGATTACGTCAGAGCATACTTCGTAAAGTAAGGTAACCCCTTTGATACCAGTCCATCTGCTTGAAGGGGGCCAATAATTTGATGATGATGGTCCATTTGGAAAAGGGAATAGTCCCTCACAATTAAATGTAAAATACCAAGATGATGACGAGTACTGTGAAGCATATGATCCACAGTATTATGCACCACAGGAACAACCATATGAGGAAGGATTCTATATACCAAATACATTAATAATGGACTTACAGGCCATGCTGGCTGACTACAGAAAGTAGTTTCCACCCAAAGAGGAAGTACCACTTCAGTCAGTATTATCAATAACATCGCCAGCTCCTCGCGTAGCCTCCCCGCATCAGAGGCCCACAGGTTTACCATTGGCTAACGTCCTCACACCTAACATGGCCCTTTCACAGGACATGGACATCTCTGAAGGAGAACAAGAGGAAGGCAAGCCTCTCGACAACCAATCGGAATGGGTTGAATATATAATTCCATCTCCACCATCTCCTTCACCTTCAAAGGTAGACTCATCTCCAGAGGACATTGGAGGATCCCATAATCTTATGGAAAGGGCCGCCAAATGATTTGCACGTCCCATGCCATCCAAGCAAACTG
The DNA here is from genome assembly GCF_031143425.1 of Pleurodeles waltl. Classification (NCBI taxonomy): domain Eukaryota; kingdom Metazoa; phylum Chordata; class Amphibia; order Caudata; family Salamandridae; genus Pleurodeles; species Pleurodeles waltl. The sequence goes on from NC_090445.1 coordinate 1,543,555,443, forward strand.
ATTGCTTTCTCTATGACTTCAAGGAGCCATTCCAAAGGTCTGTACGCTCCTTGCCAAAAGTCAGTTACATATGTGAAGAAGGTTTAAAGGCCATGCAAAACCCAGCGATGGTCACAGCAGTGCTTCCGCGTCTGGACAAAAAAATATAAAGCACCTGAAGATGCCTCACTATGTTTAACTGTTCACCCTCATCCTGACTCAGTGGTAACACAAGCAGTCCAGAGGAGGTCCAAAAATCCCTCCACACCAATATCTGAACTTCTGTATAAGTAAGGAAGACGGTTAGACAATATCGGCAAAACATTCTCTTCAATGTCCAGTCTAACTTTAAGATCTGACAACTCTCCAGCAGTTCAAGCAAAATACAACAGACAGTTATGGGCTGACATCACCCTATATATCGAACAACTGCTGGAGGACACTAAACCAGAGGCTAAGAAGATATTGCAAGAAGGGGAACCCACATCGTCAGAAATTATTGAATGTGCGATGGACATAGCCACCACTGCATTTCATCAACTTGCAGGGGCTGCTGTCCTCTGGAGACAATGTTGGCTGAAGGCCACATCGTTTCACCCGGAGGTACAAAATAAGATACTAGACATTCCGTTTGATGGACAAGCGCTCTTTGGAAAGCATATTGATGAAACCCTTTAGACTGTAAAATCAGACACAGGGATGGCTAAATCTTTAGGGATGCTACAGTTTCGGAAGTCTTCCTTTCGTGGCACAAGAGGACGTGGGATGCCTTTGTGTAGGGGAGACTATCAAAAGTACAGATATTAATTTTACACCTCTCAACAATTTCGCCAGCAATAGTCCCAAAGACAACCTCCACAAGCAGCTTACCATAGAGCTACCTCCTGAGGACAACCAGCTCGTCAAGCAAAAGAGTCAGCTCGCAGACTATGATCCATCCAGGGCTCTGGCTACCCCAAAACATGCGCCATTTAAACTAGGGGGCAAAATCTCCTTATTTCTCAAGCAGTGGCAATCCATAACATCGGACCAGTTGGTCTTACAACTGGTGCAATTAGGACATATACTGGAGTTAGTCCAGATACCTCCCGGAGATAAACAAAATGCTTCTCATTGGTGCAATAGAAAAGGTTCCACTGTTGCAACGAGGGAAAGGATTTTACTCCAAATTCTTACTCATTCGCATGAAATGGAAAGACTGGAGATCCATCCTCGATCTGAGAGAGTTAAACACCTATCTGAAAAAGAAATCTTTCAGCATGATAACTCCCCAGGACTTCCTCCTCTGGTTGAACCATGGAGACTATCTGTCTACCCTAGACGTGAAGGATGCATAATTCCACATCCCAATCCATCCAGCCCATAGACAGTATCTAAGATTCATGGTAGCCGTCAGCCATTTCCAATTTCGAGTCCTTCCGTTCAGCCTAAAATCAGCCTCCAAGATATTCACATTGGCTTTCCTAAGGAGACAAAGGCACCAACTAGTCCCATACTTAGACGATTGGCCAATAAAAGCAAAACCTCAGCAGCACGCAAGTCAACAAAAAGTGCGTTGCTTTACTCAACAGCTTGGGTCTAATCATAAATTAGGAGAAGTCCAAACCTCAACCATTACATATGATCACTTTTCAAGGGGCAAACCTGAACACCCAATTCAGCATAGCCTGCCCTACTGTTGCAAGACAGCAAAGACTAATACCTCTGGCAAAGTCAGTTCAAAATTCATTTCAGTACGCCTTTACAAGTCGTTATTGGGGATGATGTCTTCATATATCCCTCTAGTACCGTTTTGCAGACTGAAAATGCACCCCCTCCAGGAACAACTCAGCCTGCAATGGATTCAAGCCACAGGGAGCTTCGATGACCACATCAAGATAATTCCGGCCATGATCAAAGCTCTGGGGTGGTGGTCTCAAACGCATCGTCTTTCCATTGGCCTCTCCTTCCAACATTGGCCATCTGCACGGGTTATCACCATAGACGCCTTATTAAAAGGTTGGGGAGCGTTCTTGAGGACCTGCAAATCGGTGGCAAATGGCCACCACCTGTTCAAAAACTGCACATCGATCTACTAGAACTAAAGGCAGTTCACCTAGCCTTACAGCCTTGCAGACTGTAAACATGCCAAAATCAGCCCGCTTCACATGAAACCTACTGCTGACCCTAGGGAGCTGAAGAACTACAGACCCATCTCTCTGCTCCCTTTCCCAGCCAAGGTAACGGAGAAAACCGTCAACGAGCAACTCACCAAGTTCCTCGAGACACCAGATCCAAGACCCTTCCCAGTCTGGATTCAGAAGTAACCGCAGCACCAAAACCGCACTCTTAGCAGCCATGGCATACAAATCATACTGGACCGTGGAGGCACTGCCGCACTCATCCTCCTCGACCTCTCCGCTGCATTTGACACCGTCTCCCACTCCACCCTCTGCGACGGACTGCACAACACCGGAACACACTTCCCCCTCAAGCTCAGGCAGACCGCATCACTGAAGCAGTTCAGGAAGGACCTCAAGACCTGGCTCTTCAACTGAGGAGCACGTCTACATTCAGCACCTTGAGACCCTATGGGTGATTAGCCACGCTTTACAAATCCATGATTGATTGATGATTGATTGCAGGCATTCCTTCCCAGGGTAGCCAATTTGGAGGTGCTAATAAGAACAGACGATACCACTACAATGCATTACCTCAACAAACAAGGAGGTTCAAAATCCTTTCCCCTCTCCAAGGAGGCACAGGAAGTTGGGACTGGGCCATACAGCATGGAGTACTACTATGAGCAGTACATGTCCCAGGGAATCAGAACAAGATAGCAGACTCTCTCAGCAGACTAAAATTAGTCTGCCACAAATGGGAACTGGATCATTGAATGGTCAACCACATATTTGCTCAGTGGGGACACCCAACCTCGAACTTTTCACCACCCAAACACCAAATGCTGATACTATGCAAGTTGGCAGCGTAGAAGAGAGGTAAGGTCCCACACAAAATTCTTGGAGCAGTCAAATTCAAGGTTTATTGCATTATTTCTTCAAACATTATTTTACTTCCAAACGTTCAAAGAAAGACACTTCATTTCCTTTAGCGAAAGCAACATCCAAAATAATGGCACAAGAGGAAGAAAAGAAACAGCCAACACGTGTTTCGCCCCCTCTGGCATTATAAGCCGGGGCTTTCTCAAGGCTGAAAGAAAAAGAAAAAAACTTGTTGATAGTATTGATAAAATAAAGAAAGATATCAAGAAGCCTCCAAAAGCCACCGAAGTGTGAAAACATTCTTCCCAAATCCGACAACTGCAGCGGAGAAGGCTCTACACTCACTAGATATAAAAATATGCATAACGTTCTAGCTGGAGAGGACCAAATCCTTTCGCAAAACTAATCAGCTGATCGTGGCTTACAGTGCGCCTAGACATGGTCAACCGCTGTCCAAACAGAGCATCGCAAAATGGATTTCTTCAACAATCTGATTTTGCCATCAAGCAGCGGGCAAGCCGCTACAAGCTTCTGTTCGTGCCCACTCTACAAGGGCAGTATCATCATCCGCAGCACTGTTTGCAGGTGCGCCGCTCCATGACATTTGTTGGGCAGCAACATGGAAAAGCTGCCACAAATTCACCAGACATTAATGCCTAGATGCAGTGTCTTAAGGAGAAGTAGCTGTGGGCCAGGCAGTCCTGAGACATCTTTTCCAGTGAAGGTGACCTATCTCTCTCATCCTGCCATCCTAAGGTCATATCTGCATATTGTTTATTTTAAATATATAAAAAAAACAGATACAGTATGATTTCAGATAACAATTGTAAATGTCTAATGTTTAGAGCTTTAACCCATCGGGTGCCTCGGACGTAACGGTTATGTCCTGTGCAGCACCGCACGGGTGCCAGGACGTGACCGTTACGTCCAAGTAGGGGCCCTCGGGGGAAGCCCTATTGCTCCCCCTGGGGGCCTCGCACCCCTCTCCCCTGGGCAGGGATGGCCACCCTGACCCCCCTGTGGTGTCTGA